>NC_136491.1:44124836-44139836 GCF_053919585.1 Euprymna scolopes | reverse complement strand
TTATTTTTTTGCTTAAATTTAATTGACTCCACTAAACTCACTTCGCCGTGGTCTGGATGCACCACTATCAAGACTATAATATTTTACAAGGCAAAAAGCAAAGTGTCCACTACTGCTGCTCTCTCTCTGTTAACTTCTCATTTTCCTGGCATTGTCACTTCATTTATCTTTTTCCTCTCTTTCTATATTGATGAAAAGAGATAACAAAATGATTAAAAAAAAAAAAAAAAAGTGACTGCAGTGAAAGTGATTACTACTGCATACAGTATATAAAAGTGAGGATTGGAAGATAGTCCAGTATAAACAAAAGGTAATATCACCACAAATAGTAATATTATTTAACTGTAGTGAAGGATTAAAGAATGACTGTGAGCAAGATCGATAGCAAGCACAGACAAATTTGGCTTCTTTTTTTTTCTTTTTGTAACTGGCTTTGTAACCTCACTTTTTCCTGAGTAAAATCAATATGATTCGAGCTCAGTGGCTGACCCACCAAGTAACCTTTTTTTTTTCTTTTTTCTGGTGATCATTATAAGCATTTTTCTATGATAGTCAGACTTTTATAGTTATGGATGGCCCAATAATCTATAAATTGTATCTATCTATCTCTCCTTAAAACAAGCCCAGTCTAATAACAATGTTTTTAGTTTTGAAAATCAATCTACTATAGTTACAGATGGATTTTTTTTATTTTGTGACTAGAAACCAGAGTCTCAGTCAAACTTTTTTTTAAATGTTCAAAGATCTCAGTATTATAAATCTATCCTGAGACAAGTATTTAGCTAGTAATAGCATATCTTAAACTCTGTGTGTCCGTAAATAACTACATACATGCATGGTGCTGAAATGCTTCCCTAGTTATAACCCTCAATAAAGTTGTTTATTTTATACCTACCCCAGGGTCTTCGCTATTACTTTGAAGGTTGGAATTTCATAACTATATGACAATGAGAGGTAGGATCTCAATATGTCACCTGACATTGTTGTTGAGTATAAGATGCAATTGTGTGTCTTAAGATCAGTGACAGGATACAGTTATTTATTCATAATTTTTTTTTTTTATATATTTATTTATTTTTTATTTATTTATTTATTTATTTGAGAAACCGGTTTGCTTATATTTTATGCTAGCGGGCAATTCCTACATTGTTCAGGAATGAATGAGGACACCTGTATCTACATACTCCTGCTCTCAACCCTCAACCCCATATTACAGTTTTTTTTAAATTTATTTTTTTAGTTCAATTTTCAAGTTACCTACCCACGCCAATAATACAATAATTTGCAACATTCTAAAATAAACTTGGAATTCCAACAATACAAATTACATTGCAAACTATAAAACAAACATTAAAAACAACAAAATATTTTTTGAAAAAGAAAAAAAGAAACAAAAAAAAACACATCTAATGCACGCATGTATGTATACTATCCCATGCAATAATTGTCATCAGATCTACGTTGATGAAACTCAGTGTGACCTAAAGAACATAAAAGTCTTATTGAAATAACAATTTTTTAAATGTACTGTTCTCCTATGCATTACATCATGATCATTCTTTTAACTGAAAACAATCTAGACTCACTGAATTTCTGTCTGTTTAAATGTATGTATGTATGTCTGCCTAAAACTTTCGACAGAGGCAACGGATTTTCACAAGATCAAAATCGTTTTAAAGCTCGACCCTTCGGACGACAAATGTCAAAAAATTAGCTAAAAACATTAATTCCTTCACCCTTAACTGGGCACTTTTTTACAAGGAGAGGTTGCTTTTTTTGACGATATTTTTAAAAGTCATCCCTTGTTTTCGATTGACTAGCTTTAATTTAAACCTTTGCCACTTTTGTTTTGGCGATGGATGCAACAGCAAAGACACATTCTTTTCCTCCTTTGTGCCTGCCTGCCTACTACCACTTTTTCTTTTTGCTCAACACAAACCTCCAAACACCCGAGCAACGTCGGGTACACAAGCTCGTTGTAAATAAATCTCGGTGAAGATTCTTGAGTCAATACTCATTATAAACAATACTCATTATAAACGCTGACACAATTAAACAAACATAATGGTTTCTACAATTTATCTCCTGTAATCAGTAATCATATACTAACAAAACAGAATTTGAATTCAGATCCAGGCTATTTTACAGCACATTCCCAACAAAACTTTGTGAATAATATAGATAGATAGCAAGCCACCTAGCGTTGCCGGGGAGTAAAATTTGCATAAATATTATATTTTAATTCATACAGAAACTGACACGTACATGCGAGTATTATGTTTTTTTTTTTTCTGAACTGTTCACTGATTGTAAGTTAAAAAATGAAAAAGATACTCGAGCTGAGATCGAAACCAAGACCTAAAGACAGTGAGTCAAGTACGATAACCATTAGACCAGCGTGACACGTTTTAATAGATTTTTCAAATTATTTATTCTTAACATAAGTAATCTGTAATGTGGACTATTCACACATGTGCATTCGTGAAACAGTTAACAAACAGATAAAAATCTGATGACTCCCAAGTACCAATTTTTCAATTTTGACCCCTTAGCTGCTCTTTTTTCCAGATGAAAACAGATTAAAAAGTTTTCGACATGTCTGAATACCCTATATACCAAATTTCAAGTCTGCAGATCGAAAATTCGTTGAGTATATAGGTTGAGAAGTGTTCTCACACGCACACACATTCTCACTTTTATATATAAAGTTTTAAAATGAATGAATAAAACTCATTCCATTTCATAAACACATCACACATTGTCAATTCTAATAACTATGGTTCATTCGAAAAACAAATACATTCTTTTCATATCAAAGTTGCACCATATCTTTTGAATTCTAATGACTGTGTTGTTTAAGAAAATATTACTTATTCCGTGTCATAAACGCATTACACATTTTTAATTATAATGGTTATGTTTTATTCAAAAAAGAACAAAAACGTTTATTTCTCATCACAAAAGCACCAAATATTTTCAAATACTATACTTGTATCTTATTTTTTTTTTTTCAAATCAATCAACCTGAGGAAATCTTGAAGTAAAGACAAAACGTTGATGAATATATAAATAATTTCGATTTTTCCTTTTTCGTTTTTTAAAGTAAAAAAAAAGACAAAAAATGTAAATTCGTATCAATCATCATAGTACAGCTTTTTTTTAATCGACTTTATTATATTATTGGCATTGGTTTCCCAGATTATTTCCTGAATCATGTACTTACAGAAAAAAAAACAAAAAAAACTGCAGCAGTCATAAACGCTGACATTTTTTTTTCTTGAAGAGAACTGTCCCTATTAGGTGATTTGGTCATATTTGGATCAATCAGCTTCTAAAAAGTGACTATCCTGGGTGCCCGGCGTTGCCCAGGTGTTTGGAGGTGTGTGTTGAGCAAAAAAAGAAAAAAAAGTGGTAGTGGGCAGGCAGGCAGGCAGGCAGGCTCAAACCCATACCGCAAAGGAGGGAAAGGTCATGAAAATAAACAAAAAAAAAAAAAACGTGACGTCTATTTTGTTGCGTCTATCGCCAAACCAGAAGTTGTAGGGGTTTAAATTAAGGCTAGTCAATCAAAAAGAGGGAATGACTTTCGAAAATATCGAAGAAAAAAGCGACCCCTCCTTGTAGAAAAGTGCCCAGTTGAGGGTGAAGAAATTAATGTTTTTAGCCAATTTTTCAAAATTTGTCGTCCGAAGATATGAGCTCCAAAATGATACCTATCTCGTGAAAATCTGTAGTCTGTTGAAAGTTTTAGGCCGACATACATACATACATTCAAACAGACAGATGAGATTTATATATATATAGATGACGCAAATCATGATACAAGCGATAGTTAAATTAGTAGACACAGAATGAAAAGATAGAATTTAAAATAGTGAAATGAACACCTTAACACACACATACATGACTGATGTAAGTTCACTAACGACTGAAGAGACAAATACGCACACAGCTGTTGACACATTGCAGAGCGTAGCAGTTTCTCAAATAATGAATGAACTATCAATGTAATTTTGTTCCATATATTTGTATAAATAAAAAGAGAAAACTGTGCGTTTTTTTTTTTTTTTTTTTTTTCAGTCAAAAGCAAATTATGTTTAATCTTGGCGGTATCTTCTGTGTAATAACAACGATTTAACAAAACTGCTAATGGAATTCTCCACTTTTCTGCTCAGGTTAATCTTTTATATAGAAAATGGACTTTTAACATTATTTTTGCACATATACGTTTAAATTCAAAGATAGCTCACATTTGGTTTCTTTGCTTCATTAATTTATTTTTTATTAACTCGAATTTACAACAAAATTTTAAGTAAATGTGATACAACAAAAGATGGAGAGAGTTTGATCTAAATTTTCTTCATAAGTATTTAGGGTACTGGGAATTTCTCAGGTTCTGGAGTGGGCAACATGAAGCAATGTCTTATACCTGTTCGCCATGGGATCCAATCCTAAAGGTTGATATCAGTTTCATAGTTTATATTTGAGAACCAAAATGGATTCTTCAAACTACTGTTCTCATTTTGAATGTCATTTTCACAGCGTTTTAGTCAATGTTAGCTTCGACCTTCTTCAGGTGTATCCTGTCGAACTCGAGAATCAAACTCTGGAATCAGTATGAAGTTTCAAATGGAACCTTTTATTTAATCCACATGAGTAGCACGTTTTCATTCCATCAGCCATGACTGGTAGAAGTCTTAAGTAATTTGCAATTGTTAGTAATTTCTGGATAAATTTTCAAATTATTTGGATTCTTTGGAGTACTGTTTTAATCTTGGGTGTTTTTTTCACAACGTTTTAATCGATATAACACCTGACTTTCTTCAGGTGTATTATATTTAAATCTGGAATCTTGAATCTTTTTATCGAACTTGGTACAAACTTGTGTAAAAAACCTATGGCATAACAGATAAAGTACTAGGTAAAATTCAATTCTAAGTCTGGCGGTTGAAGGTTTCAATCCTCAATGCAGGTAATACTAAAATAAATGACAAATTACTTGAGACTTTTATCTGGCCATGGCTTATGGAATGAGACATGTTATAATTTATGGATTAAAGGGTTCCATTAGACATTCCATGCAGATTCTCATACGGTACTTCAAATAATGCAAATGATCAATTTTTATCTAAAAATATTCACAGTGGACTCATCCAAACTGAAATAATTGGTTGCTTTAGCATCAGACTTCAATTTGGATATTGCATCCTGGCTTTCTTTATAAATCTTTAAAGTAGTAGCATTTGTGTGTGTGTCTGTGTGTACAACTCTCCTACAGCCCACATCACTGGACCGATCATGACCAAATCTGGCATGATGATGGTCCCTCACCTAGGAATGCTGCACACCATTTTTCAAGGTCAAAATCAAATGTTAAGGTCATATTTAGTGTGGCTCTTCATAAAGCGAGTACCTGAGCATGCAGCAAAGTCCTGTGCAAAACATGGGTATCTTTGCAAGTACATTTATAATCTTGTACATCCAATTTTTATGAATATGTATATATTTGTGGAAATATACTCTGTTCTTATTTACCCACTGTTCACCTGTGATTAAGTTAAACCAACATATACATGTGCTAACCACACTGATGAGTCCTAGATTAGTCATTGCATTCAGAGATGGTTCGAAATGAGCAAAATATCAATGACAATAAATAAATAAGACTTTATTTTTGAAAAGCAGTTTTAAAGTAAGAGAAGTAACTCTTTGCGATCTTGTTCGCCTCAAAGAGATTTGGAGAGTACAGTTATGTCCGTTGGACATTCCAGACAATCTTGGATTAACATGTTATAGGACTCTCTTCAATTAAGACTAAGAAATTTTTTTTTTTTTTTTTTAACACTTGTAAATGGAGAATAAATATTAGTTGTTGATTTATACTTTTATTCAATTATTGTTATATTCACAAATGCAGCCACTACACATCAGGAACTATACAGCGTATTCATAAAGTTTTTGTGCATTTAAAAACAACTTATGCCTTTATTTATATTTGCGCTAGAAATAATTTGTACAATTTATAAAGTTTCATGTACCTAGTTTAAAGTATTGGAGAATTTTTTTGTCAGATATTTTGTAAGATTCTTATTTTGTCATATATATATAGTCATCCATAGATTGCTTGTTTCGCCATATCACTGCTTTTTAGTGTTGCTAGACAAATAGGTACTTCAAACTGGAATCTGTTGACAGCAGTTAAAACCTATCTTTATGCTATCAACTATGAAGGGCGGGTAGTTTTATGTGCATGTTTGTATGTATTTTGAATCTTCATATGGATACACATGCTAACCACACTGATGAGTCCTAGATGACAAAATAACTGTCTAGTTTGTAAATGACTATATATAATTTTCTTTTAATTGATACATTAGTGAAATAGTAACTGAATTGTGTCTATATTTTGTTATTGGAGAAGTCGTATATGAATTTAACAGCTGTCCTGTTTTTAAATCTTCAAAACAGCTGCATGGTAAACAGTTGATGATCCCAGTTTTCTATATAACATTTAAGTTTAGGTTTCTTGTTTCTTTTTTTTTTTTTTCACTGCTATATATAGCTAAATTCCCAGTTGCAATTGTGAATTTTCTTGTACTAAGTCTGTGATATGTTGAACGTAGTATCCCATCCCTTGGAATTTAAATACTATTTTTGAGCTTTATTATATTTTCTTTATAAACTCAATGTTCTTTAAACTGATATAAATATATACTCCTATAAACGTGTTTTTTTTTTTTTTGTGTATTGATATTCGTATTAAAAAACCTTTTTTTTTTTCTATTTATTTAAAAAGAAAATACAACTTTGTTATATATAGATTGTGGAATTGCATTCACTAGCAAAAGATCTAGCTGATTTGCATATTATTTTAAAATTCATTTTAATTAATTCCCTATCAGTTTTTTTTTTTTTCGGTTTTCTTATGGGATAATCATCTTTAATTAACTATTACGTGTAATTATATTCATGTAGATATTCTACATGATTTATATTTGCATAATATTTGCGTAAAAAGGTTATAGTAAACACAAACCTCTTTCTATACATACTAGCATATGTGCCCAGCATTTCCCGGGTGTTGAGCAAAAAAAGAAAAAAAAGTAGTAGTAAGAAGGCAGGCTCGAACCCATACCACGAAGTAGGAAAAGAACAGGGAAAAAAATATGACGTCTTTGCTGTTACGACCACCGCCAAACCAGATATGACATAGGTTTAAATTAAGGCTAGACAATCCAAAAGAGGGATGACTTTCGAAAATATCGGCGAAAAAAGCGACCCCTCCTTGTAGAAAAGTGCCCAGTTGAGGGTGGAGAAATTAATATTTTTAGCAAATTTTTCGGTATTTGTCATCTGAAGGGTCGAGCTTCAAAACGATACTGATCTTGTGAAAATCCGTTGCCTCTGTTGAAAGTTTTATGCAGACATGCAAACATACATGCATGCATACATACATTTAAACAGACAGAAATTCAGTGAGTCTAGATTGTTTTCAGTTAAAAGAATGATCATGATGTAATGCATAGGAGAACAGTACATTTAAAAAATTGTTATTTCAATAAGACTTTTATGTTCTTTAGGTCACACTGAGTTTCATCAACGTAGATCTGATGACAATTATTGCATGGGATAGCTGAGATTTATATTATAAATTAGCGGGGGTACCCGGCGTTGCCCGGGTATTTGGAGGTGTGTGTACTGTTAAATAAAAAAGAAACGGGGTGGGGGGTAAAAGTTGGTAGGATTGAACCCAAAGCCCTGAGGCAAAGTTTGAAAATAAAATCGGCCAGCCAGAATGAGTTACTGAAAGATGTTTGAATTTATTTAAGTAAGAACCAAATTGACAGGTGCGCGCACGAAAGTTGTAGAGCAATAGCTATTCAGCAAATGAGGTCACTGACCAGGTTTGTTTGTTATAATCGAAGTAAAAAAAGAAAACAACGTTAAAACTTAAGCGGGGGGGGGTAATCAAGACTAAAAAAAAACTAATGTAAGGCCAACAAACGATGTTAAATGTAAAAATCGAAAAAACAAAAAAGAAATGGCTTTAATAAGCCTGTTTCGATATTAAAATTTAAAAAATCGGTGGGTACCCGGGTGTTTTGGGGTGTGAGGTCAGGGGTGGATAAGCCAAGTAAAAAAAAACAGAAAAACAAACGTTACTTGAAAACTGGCTTAAATAACACTGGTTCAATATTTAAATTTAAAAGATCGAAAAAAAAATAAAAAGACATCTCACACCACGATTCGAACCCAAAATGTTTAGATAACGAACCAACGCGCTAACCAACTGAGCTAACACAACGTACGTGAAATTTAGTCAGTTTTTCAACTATTTAAAGTAAATCAAGTCATGACGTCATCTGACGCATGCGTAGAGCCGGTCATCGTCACGAGAGAATCGTTTTGTTGACCCCTCTCCCTATCGAAAATTGTCGATTTCGGGGTGAAAAAATGAACGTTTGTGGCCAATTTTTTTTATATTTTTCGAGCGAAGGATGGAGCTTCAATATGATACTGAGTTTGTGAATTTTCGTTGTGTCTGTCAAAAGTTTTTAGCGGACACACAAACACATACAAACATACATACATACACACATTTTCGCTTTTATATATATATAGAAGACTAGCGAGGGGTACCTGGCGTTGCCCGGGTGTTCGTAGGTGTGTGTGAAAAATACAAGTGCCGTGAAAAAAAAGCCTTGGCGACGTGCAGTTGGAAAATAGTAAAGTGTGAAAAAAAAAACAGGTGCGCGTTTTTGATTGACGCGACGGCGATAGCTATTCAGCAGTTAGCATTTTGTGCGGGACAGTTTTTAATGAGGTCAATAAATCGGTTTGTTTGTTTTTAAAAACCCGCTCCCTCGTCTCGAAATGAAAGCTACCGTCTGATATGACGAAGTCGACATTGACCAAACGTTACTTAGCTCTCTAGAGACCACTGGCTCTGGGCCTGTGATTAGAGTCGAGTTTCGCTTTTTGTTTATACCGAAAACCGAATGTAACACGTGCCGATGCAGGAAATGTTGAATAATTAACGTTTGAAAGTCAATAAAATTAAATAAACAGGCGAGCTCCGTGGGTAACTCTGAGATATTACAATTTATAGATGATATAAAAAGTTTTAAGAAGTTGTGAAGCGAGCGAGCGCTTCTCTGAAAGAAGCCTTTTGTGGACATCAATGAAAAGCGTACATACATACATACATACATACATACATACATACATTTTCGCTTTTATATATATAGATGACGATTCTTGTGGTTATCTCATGGATAATATGATATCATAAAAAACGTTTCACCAAATTGACTGAATTTGGCATAAAACGAGGCCAAAATGTTTACTCTGCCATAAAATAAAGCCACTTTGTCTTGAACCCCTAAAATATTAAATGGTTTGACTCTGAATCTTGAAGCAATTAATTTCCTTTGACTTCCCCACACGCATTCCATAGTTGTGCTTACGTGCACAATAAATGTTGACAAAACCCAGTTACACTCGCTGAACTAAGAAAAACCTAAAAACTTTTACAATAGACCATAATTTCTTTTCTTTTTTTTCTTTCTGCTTTTTCTTATGTCTTTTCAAAACTCTTGAAACGCTTGACTGAATTTCATATGTTAGAAAATCACACAATTGAAAAATACTTTTTCGTAGTTAGTCTTTTTTTGTTGTTGTTGTTGTTTGTTTATTTTTTTATATATATTCTTTGCTAAATAAGCTCACATATAGAAATAACAAGCACTTGGTCTTTTGACTAGGAGCAAAGTGTAGTATCTTTTCTAGTGCTGCTCTTCATCTATTTTTTTTTTTTTTTTTTTTGCACTTGTCCTCCATCAGTGAAGGAGAAATCCTTCTAGATGGAGGCAATTTTTTTTTACTTTTTGTTCCGATCAAGAGTTTCCCTTTTTGAAGAGTTGGATTTTTCTCCACATTATGAAAACGACCTAGCGTCTGACTGTTCTTGTGGGGAGGTAAGTATATAGGAACAAGTATAAAGCCATGAGATCGATCTGCAAAATAATGCAACTCGATATTTATATACTTCTCACTTAAGATGGTATGGCATCAGGCCAGAAAATAGGGAGAATAAGCTAGCACCCTAGAGGTGGGGCACTCTGGCCTTTTAAAAAGTACTTGGGCAGCTCCGTCAGCATTCATCCTGTCAACATTCCTCCCGTCAGGTCCCAGTAGTATTCCTCAAATAGGTCCTATACTGTCTACCAAGCTCAGCATTCACCAGTAGAGGCGTCTTAGGCAGTAAGCGATTCAGAGTTTCTAATCGGTGTCACACTGTCTATCAAGCTCTATCATTACCGCATTGTTGCATCATTGTGCTGGGTTTTACAAGAACTACCATGGAATGTCTTCCGATGAATTTGCTACATGTATACTTCTTCAGTATAAATACTCCCCCCCCCGACCAACCTGTCGATCAGCAAAATCCCACCCCTTCATTGTATAGGTGGGTTTTTAGACAGTTAGCAAGTGCCTCTGACCTAGTAGGTCCATACTGTCTACCAAGCTTCAACTTGCTGCACTTGTTCTCCACCAACGTAAATACCTCCAACAAAACCTTTCAATTTGCAAAATCCCACCCTTTAACTCTAAAGGTTCACAGATGCCAGATAGAAGAAAGGCAAGGCCTAGGAGAGTAAACCGCTTTCTAATCTAATAGAAGGATTGTAAGACCTGGGAGGGTGGAATTTCTAAACTACCCAGAAGTATTACCACAGTCTAACAGCAAAAAGGCCACCAAAATAGCCTTGTCTCTATCTGATTAATTGTTGAGGGTGGATCCTTGACGTGAATATACAGTATCAGCAAGTAGCGTTCGCTACTCAACTCTATGCAATTAGGTATGCTGTGTGAGGTATGAACAAAAGAGGGATAATAATGTTCCTATTTACTCGCCTCCCAACGAGGGCAGAGTTAGACACAAGGTCGGTTTTTAATGTGGGGAAAATCCAGCTCCCCAAAAAGGGGCACTCTGGATAGGAACAAAAATTTAAATTGTCTCAGTCATGAAGGATTTCTCCTCTGCTGACTGAGGACAGAGAAGATGAATGGTAACATCAGAACAGATACTACACTGTGATCTTGGCCTGAAGGCCAAGGTATAAAACTCTAATCTTAGCTGTTTGTAACTATTGCATCTTTTTTAACACGGTCTTGTTCGTATCTCTTCAATATATCATCATTCTGACTATGACACAAACTCCCTTCAACTGGTGCTACTAGATCAGGCTGTCTGAAGACACTGGCTTTCTTATGCACTAAATGTTGATGCTTTCATCTTTTTTTTCTTTCGTTTGCAAAACTCAATTATGTTCTGTAAAGCAAAAAAAAAAAAAAACAACAAACAAAACAAACAAGCAATTTTACACTACAAAACAACCAAACCAAACACCATGAATAAATATTTCAAGATATAAAGAACTTGAAGCATAAAAACTTTTTCCAAAATGACCGAATCCTGCGTTAAATAACCCAAAAAGGGTTGATATGTTATAAAACAAAACTACATCCAGAAGTGATGGGCCCCAATTTGAGAGCTTCGGAGAATATGGATTTATCCCTTAGTTAGTCCTACTCCCAGATCCACTTTGACCAAAAGCAGAAGTACTCGTCAGAGTTCCATCAATGGTTTAAACAGAAACTACTATTTATAAAGTATATTACAGCTTTATTTTAAAATTTTTATCAAAAAATCAATTCAGGTTACTTAATCATGTAGTAGAGCTGACATCTATTCAATGTAGCCGCCTTCAGCCTCAATCATTGCTTTTATAGGGTCCGGAACTGGGAGCATGCTTTTTCCACAAGCGCCGGCAGGAGCTCGGCGAATACTTGACATATGGTGGTGATCCGACTGGCTTTGGTGTTGTGGGAGGTCATGACGTATGACCAAACGAAATAGTCCAGCGGATTCAGGTTAGGGGAGGAGAGGGGCAGTAATAGAAAGGTACAAAGTCATAGCAATACTTCTGGGGCAAAGCCTGGGTCTCTTTGGGCTTGTAGGCTGGCGCTGAGTCCTGCTACCACACACAGGGTCTGCCAACAGCCACCTGATTGCACTAGGGGATCACCACACTCTTCAGCACATCCAGATACACTTTGGTGTTGACTTCGAAGATGTGAGGTGGCATGATGTGGCCCTTACTTGAAACAACACTGGCTGGAAACTGCGTTGAGCTGTTTTCCAGCATTGAACCATCCGGATTTGCATTTTTAGGGTACTGTCAATGGCCCTGTTGTCATAACTTAGATTGGTAGAGAGCATGAGTTGTACAGCGGCGCATCGCCAATCTCGCTTGTTGAACATTGTGTCACTTTTAAATATGATAGAAGGCTCTTATCGCTCTTGAGATTTGTATACCACTGGCCAACTAGTAGTGGTTTTCATCAAACGGAAATGGAATCATGTTGTTTTTCTAGAGTGACAATTTTATTGTTTCACCCTGTAGTGAAACCCTCGGTCATAGAAAGGATCCATATATCTACATTGCAATTAGACTAGAGTTACCGGATTTCAGAACTGAGTATATGTTTTATTTTTTTCTAACAAGTTACTGCTTATCAAGGCTAAAATGCCACTCAAGTTTGTCGGGTGGCCAGTATGACATTTTTATCTCCCTTCCCTTTCACTATCTCCTTCTTTCTTTCTCTTACCTATTCCTTTCTATATCTTCCCCTTCTTTTGTCTATCTTCTGTGTGTTTTTCTCTTTGTCTTCTTTCTTTCTATGACCCTTCTCTCTTTCTCTCTCTCCATCTTTTTCTTTCCTTCTCCTTTTCTCTGTCCTCTTTCTTTCACTCTCCTTTTCTCATTCTTTCTGTCCCTTTCACTTTCTTCCCTCCTTCTTCTTTCTCCCCCTCTTTCTCCCTTCCCTTACTCTCTTTCTCTCTCTCTCTCTCTCGCCTTAATTCTCTCCTTCTCTCTCTCTCTTTCTTCCCGTTCTTTCATTCTCTCTCACTAAAGTGTATGAATCATTTCCTTGTACTTATTTTAAACTTCTTACGCAATAATATGCCATACACGCGTTTATTTTCATTCTTCTCTTAATTCGCCTGTTAAGACTTTTTGTGCATTCTTTCATTTAATTAACAGGAAGTTAAAACATTTTCATTGAAGACTTACTTAGTAGTCATGACGCTATACAGCTACCAAGGGAGATGAAAACAAAAAAGCAAGCCATTCATTGATGTGATCTGATGACCAGAATAAGAAATACGCCCCCATGGTGAAGTAGGCAGATATACTAAATCTAAGTGTCCAGATATACTAAATCTAAGTGAATGGGCATTACATGGAATCTTATTCTACAGGCCACTTTATGGAATACTGAGAAGAACGGCTGAAAGCCTGTTGGAAATTGTTTGATTTTCAGAGATATTTTAAGGAAATTGAGTCAACTCTGTATGAAAAGATATCGAAATAAGTGTGACCACAACTTAAAGATATGATATGTTGAAAAGCAATTAATGGAAATATATATGTGGATCATTTCTTTTACCAGAGATCTTAATTACCTCCCTTAGTTTAGTTTAATAATGTTCAACAATGTATATCTTCTTATACTGGTTCAGGATGTTCTTTTACGTATTTCCAAATATAAAGTTGACTTGACAGGTTAATGTAGTTTGCTTGAAGCATTGTTTAGTGTGTATATAACAGAAAATTAAAAATTATTAGAAGGCAATACAATGTAGATGTGTAATGGGTAGACACAAACTGAAGCAAAATAAGATATAATGGTGCAATAAGCTATGCTGATTCACCGTTATTAATACAAATATATGTGTGTGTGTGTGTGTGTATATATATATGTGTGTGTATATATATATATATATATATATATATATATATATATATATATATATATAGGCAGCGAAAAGAAAGTCCGCACTTGTAATTTTTTCAAAAACTGCAAATTTAAGTTAAATTTAATGTAAGTGTTTAAATAAACTATACCTCATTTGATTCGCCTTTAATTCTTCTATAATTTCACCTGTTCATATTTGACTTTTAATTGAAATATTCTAGTGTTCACATCAATTTAAAAAAGCCTTCAAATTGAGGAGGCAAAAAGAAAGTCCACACAATGGAAAATTGTGATTTAAATGTAACTTTAGGACATTAATGCAACACAAATACAACAGGAACACAATGAACTAGTTAATCTTTAGTAGCATAGCCTTTCTGCAGTTTGAAAGCCTGCAATCTTTTGGGAATTCCTTGAATTAGACTACAGCAATACTCCAGGGCAAGGGCATCCCACTTTTCTTTAATTTTTGTCCAAAGTTCTTCCAAATTTGAAATTTTATTGCGTAGCTGTTGCTTGATGTAATGCCATACATTTTCAAAAGGATTGGGGTCTGGTAATTGTGCAGGCCAATCCAAGCACAGGACCTTTTGACATTGCCAGCTGTGTGAATAGGAGCATTATCCTAGATGAAGATGGGATTATCATCCAAATTCCAACCAAAGTAGGGTAGAAAATGCTCAGTCAACATATTAATGTACTTGGTCAAATTAATTCGACCTTGCAAGCGAACTATAGGCCCTGGACCATTGGTACTAATAATGCCTCACACCAAAACTGAACCTCCACCACTTTGCAGTGTTGAAACTGAGCACCTAGGATTAAATTCTAGGACGCACTGCCTACCATCACTGCCTAGCCTATTGAACTTGCTTTCGTCGCTAAAAAGCACTTTTGATCAATATGAAGAGTCATGATCTTCATTGCATCTGATGAAGTCCAGATGGCGCTTTCTGTTCTTTACAGAAATCATTGGCTTGCGTCTTGCAACATATCCTCGCAAATTAAATTCCTTTAATCTGTACTTGACAGTAGAAAGAAAGCACTTTTTAACTAGATTGCACTGTTGTTGGATTTGGGGAGCCGTTTAAAATCTGTTTCTTAGGTTGCAGATCCTGAAAGCATTATCTTTCCTGTTAGAAGTAACTCTAGTATGACCAGATTTAGGGGCAT
>NC_136491.1:44084836-44119836 GCF_053919585.1 Euprymna scolopes | reverse complement strand
CTTCCCTTGGCTGGAACTGTATAGACAATACAACAAAGTGACAGAAATTGCAACAAATCTCGCATCAAATAGCACTAAATACATAATGAAAGCTCTGATAGTTAATAAGTGAAACGTGTCTGTTCTGATAGGACTTGAGACTCCATTAATTTTCAGAGTTTAATAAGTGATCCAATTTGTCTACATATCATCAAAGTATACTTTTGTTTGTAGTAGACGCAATCGACAAACATATACATCGAGTATTGTAGTCGGTTACTGCAATAAAGGGGAAGGTACACAACATATATTGAAAAAAAAAACTAAAAGGAGAAATTAAAGAGAAAAATAAAAGAATTTATTGAATAGATAAACAGTGAAGATAAATATTTACAAGAAAAAGGGTGTAAAGGAGATGAATACGGTTTTAGATTAATTTACCTTTTATGTGGTGTAAATAATAAGAGTTTGAGAAATAATAATATATTACTTTGATCAGAATATAGCATCAGAAAATCAATATTTACCAAGAGTCCAGTTCTTTGTGAAGGTGTTTGCAATTTGCTTGTTTCAAGAATTCCTTACAACCGGATTTTATCCCTGGAAAAATAGACCGGATTCGTAAATAGTTGAAACGTCGCCCCAAAATAGTATTCCTTCTCAGAGTTGATTCAATAACCGAAGTTATGATGCTATTGGCGTCTTTTTATAGTCGTTGTGGATGGAACTTTCTAGAATTTCTAAAATGGAACACTATGACTTGGAACTTTCTGGTGCCGTTGGAAAAAGAACTCTTTTCTGTTCTAGTTTTAGAACTCTCCAGAAACGTTTTAAAAGAATATTTTTATTTTCTAATTGTAATGTAATACATTTTAATAGTAAAAGTTTTATATTACATTTTATATTATTATATATTATAAAATTAATTTTATATTATCATTTATATTATATTTTATATCATTATTTATGTAAGAAATTGTAATTTCTTCATATTTTAAAGAGGAAAATGTCCTCTCATGGTCCCATCCAGAATGTCCATTTTTGGAGAACTGTACTCTACAGATGAGAAGTTCTTGGGAAAAAAAAATTCTCTTTATAAACATTTCATTTGATGCTAGGCATGTTGAGGCATAGAATCAAATTGTCACTTACTATAACGAAGGGCTAATTTCATCTTGATGCACAAATGTAACCGAGTAACACAATAGTATCATTGACCCTGTAATCAGTCAAGGCTTGATGGCTTGCTAATTTCACCATGGCATCTGAGAGACAGATGTCTAGGGAGGAAAGGTATGTGAAGAATAGGGAAGTAAAGGTGTCCATTATGGAGTTAGCCACCCATAAAGGCATGGCGGATGATAGGGTAAATGTTACGAATCTTGTCAACCTGATCATATTCATGCATTAGGATAAAATGATCAGTGTTGCATAACACTGAGCAGCACGATACGACAAGAGGAAGAAAGGAAAGATTTCTTAAGTAGTGGTAGAAAGAAGAGTGCTTATAGCATATTCTTGCTTGCTTGAAAATCCAGTTATCTATAATATAAAGGACAGTTGTCTGTGTGTATGTTTGTATGTCTGGCTAAAATTAACAAAACAACAAAATGAATGCTCACATAGTTGATGTTTTCTTGACCGGCGTCGCCCTGAATGAATAATATCTAAAATTTATTTAGACTTATTTAAACTAGCCAAATTTCGTCAAGGAGAGGCAGTTTTCAAGTCAGATTATGTAACCAAAGGGGAATAACTCTTATTTTTTTTAATTAAGGAGATAATTCCCTTACAAGTTATCTGTGTGTGTATTCCACAGAGAGGAATGAGTGGTATATAGAGGAAAGAAGGAGTGAGGAAAAGGAGGAGGAACCCAGGGTGTAGAAGAAAGAGAGAAACATAGAGAAGAAATAAAAATTTTAATACGAATATGTTACAATTTTAATAGAAATATGTGACACTTTTATCTTGGGCAACATCAGATAGCCCTGCTAGTCTATTATATAAAGAGCAAATGTCTGGCTAAAATTTAGATTTAGAAACATTTGTTTATTTCTTTGCCCTTATCTTGCACAGATTTCGTCAGGAGAGTCGATTTTTCAGCCAAACTATGTTTTAACTAAAGGGAAATAATCCATTTTTTTAGCAAGGAGTTGATTCCCTTATGCCGACTCATTTCTCAAGGAATCTATAAAAAATGGTTGTGTGTATGTCTAGAGAGATAAATGAGCAGTGGAGAGAGGGAGGGGGGAAACCGGTTGAGGAAGAAAGCGAGAAAGGTAGAGAGACGGATAGAGAGAGAAAGGGAGAGAGAGAGAGAAGTTTTAATAGAAATATGTGTTTTGCCCCAGGCAATGCCGGGTAACCATGCATATGTAATATATATTTTATACAAGCTATGGTGATTACATGTATTTATATACATGGCCGTACTGAAAATGAATCTGACTGGAAGTCAAGCATTTATGGTTTTATCCTGCTGTGACGTTAGTGTTGGTAAAGCAAACCTGTCACAAACCGTAATGGGTCAGATCGACCAAATAAGAAAAAAAACGTTTGCATATAAACACCCAGCCACCCTTGCCGTCTTTTCTTTTCATCCAATTTTGTTATTTAAGATACTGCAAGTGTCCCAAACTCCAGGGTGGACAGCACCAATACAATCTCTGTGCAGTCCAGTCCAAAGGTTTGATATCAGCCAGATTGCATGCATTTACAATATCGCTTCTTACATACTTGTGGTGGTTTGTCCACCCTACGGATAATAATAAACTCTTCCATTCGCTATAAAGATTATGTCTCTCAGCAATAGCACACAAGTTGTGCACAGGTCGGACTGGCATATAACTACACTTTATTTGTTATATTTATTTTTGGTACTCCAACAAAGGAGGGATTGGATCAAGTAATTTTTGTCCGTTTATTTTTGTTCATACTTTTCTCCATAACCACGACTTGGATTTTTAAAAAGTTTTGCACGAATATTACTCATGATGAAAATAAATTTTTACCACAACGGATTTTCATTAGGGGGCCATTATAAGGATAAAATTCCCTAAAAATCGTTCATCCATCTGTTTGTTCGCACATTTCTCAGTAACCAGTCATTAAATTTTTTTAAAATTTTGCACAGTCATGGTGAAAGTAAATTTTTGCTATAACAGATTTTCCGGGATAACTCTGGTTGCTCCCCCCCCCCAAGGGGGATATTATAAGGATAAAATTGCCCCCCAAATCATTCATCTGTTCGTTTGTTTGCACTTTTCTCATTTCTCAATAACCACACCTTGGACTTTTAAAAAAAATTTTGCACAAACGTTAGTCATGGTGAAAGTAAATTTTTCATTCATGGAGGGAGACCCCACATGCTCGGCTTGTTCTGTTCAATATATTTTGTTTCCAGTAAATACTAAATTGTATCTTCCTTCCAAACCCTGACAGGACCACATTAATACTCAAGCCACATTTTCCCTGTTCTACCTAGCTCTCTAGTACCTGCAATATCCAAACATATTATGAAGTTGATGCAAGAGATTGCATGCTGTATGTGACTGAGCCACCTTAGATGCTGACTGTGTAAGGTATCTGTAAGCTCACCAATGCCAAGTTTCCGATAAAGCATAATTGACAGAATATATATCTGTCCAGTTGCTACTGCAAATTGAACTAATTTTGGTGGTTGAAAATTAGATGTGTTTGTAGTCTACAGCCAATCGCCATGCAGTATGACAGTTCAAACACAAGTTAAAAAAAAAACTTTGCCAGCTCTTAAAGTAAAGACAAAAAAAAACTACATTTCAAACAATCCCACTAAAAGTACAGAGGCTTAGAGAAAGTTAATTACAAATATACTTATTTTTACAATTTTTTTATTTTTAATAATATTTCAAAAAAATTTGATCCAGTTTTCTCTTATTTCATTTCTGATTTCAACAAATATTCAATTGATAGTAAACAATTAAAAAATATATATATTATTTAATTGGAATTCATTATTGAGATGAATATTATTTATTAATTTATTTATTGTGGACTATTATTCTCATCTTTCTTAGTTGTTGTTTCACAACGTTTCGGCCAACTATTCCTTTGGCTTTCTTTAGTAATTGCTGAGAATGCAGTTAGGAGATTCGAAGTTCCTATCCGTCGCGGTTATCACCTGACGAAGGCCAGAGGAATAGTTGGCCGAAACGTTGTGAAACAATAACTAAGAAAGATGAGAATAATAGTCCGCAATAAATAAATTAATAAATAATACTCATCTCAGTAATGAATTCCAATTAAATAATATATATATATATATATATATATATATATATATATATATACCATTCAGTATGGACCCGATCATGAAAGATTAGATAAGAAATAAATGTGGATTTATAAGACCAAAAGATCCAACCTTGATCTCTCTTTGGGGCCATGGCGCAGTGGATAGAGACGTTGAATCTCTATGGTTCCAGGTGAGAATTGTCTAAAGATAGCAGTTTCAATCCTATCCAAAGTAGAGGCTACTTGGTCAAAACGTGCTGAGACGACAACAACTATGGATGATAGTAATTGCTGAGACTGCAGTTAGGATGTTCTAAGTTTCTATCCCGTCGCGGTTACCACCTGACAAAGGCCAGGGGAATAGTTGGCTGAAATGTCGTGAAACAACAACTAACGAAAATGAGAACAATAAATAAAGCAATAGATTAAAAAGTAATTTATCTAAGTTACATATGAGCGAGAAACACGCACACACACTATCTCTCCTTCACTGATCAAAGACAAAAAAAAATGTTGAAGTGTAGTATCATTAGAACAGATACTACATTTTGCAATATTTATTTGAAGAAAACACAAAAAAAAAAAAAAAAATACAAATTGAACCAATTAAGCACAAGACCGATCAAAAGTGTGGCAATAATGGGTGTCATTGGTCATCCTTGGTCTCAAATACTAAGAATTGTCTATCCTACTCTTAACTAGAAATGTCTCAGTCACCACAATACCACATTCACTCCAGTCCTACTTAAGATAAACTCAAATTTTGAAAAACGAATATTGAATTATTTACATTTCATTGGCGAGGGAAAGGAGAATAAACAAAAAACAACAAAAAATGGTTAGTAAGGCCGTCCCAACACATTCGCCTACTGTTTTTCAGCATCCGGTATTTCTGCTATCTTGTCACTTTCCGATGAAGTAGAAACCACAAAAGAAAAAGAAGCAAAAAATCTTTTGCTCTTATGTTGTGGCAGCACCAATGGACAATTGACGGGTTTCGTAATTAGAACCTTCAAATAGATGTAAAGTCAAAAACTGTGTTATGCAGTAAAAATGTCCAAGATTGTGACTCAGAATTAACAGTGCTTATGAGTCAGAAGTGAATGTTCTTTGACTACTGACCAACCAGCCACCCACCCGATCACCCGCAGTGCAGTTCAGTTTTAGTGTTTTTGACTTGGCAAACAGATAAGGTTTGTTGACATTGCTAACTGATATCTAAGGCCCGAAAATATTTTCTTTCACTCTCGTCCCCCTCTATTGTTATTGCTTTCTCTCTTCCTTTTTCACATTCACTCTCCCCTTTTGCTCTCTCGTTATTGCTCTCTCTCTCCTAATCTTCCTCTTTTGCTTTAACTCTCTCTCTCTCTCTCACCCCCTCTTGCCTTCTCTCCTTCTCTCTCGTCCTCGCGTCTCATTCTCCTCCTCTCTTCATCTTGTTGTCTCTCTTCACCTCTCTCTCTCTCGCTCTCTCTCTCTCTCGTTTCTCTCTTTCTCTCACCCTCTCTCTCGTTCTCTCTTTCTCTTGCCCTCATTCTCTTGTTCTCGCTTTCACTTGCCCTTTCTCTTGTTTCTCTCTTTCTCTCACCCTCTCTTTCTAGTTTCTTTCTTTTTCTCACTCTCTCTCTCTCTCTTGTTTTCGTTTTCTCTCACCCTCTCTCCTCTTTTGCTCTTGCTCTCTCTTTCTCATGCCCTCTCTTTTTCTCGCTCTCTCTCATTCTCTCTTTCTCTCTTGTTCTTTCGTTCTCTCTCACCCTCTCTTTCATCCTCTCTTTTCTTTTGCTCTCTCTTTCTTTCGCCGTCTCTTTTGCTCTATTTTTTGCCTTCTCTTTCTCTCACCCTCTCTTTCTTTCTCTGTAATCATTGGAAACAGAAATTAAACTATGAAGGATCAAATATCAACTTTTCTTTTTCCACCAAAAGGCTGCGAACAATGTTGGTGTACATTCACGTTAATAAGCTTCATTTTTATTAGTTTATTTATTAATAAAATGAAAAAAAAAATGGATTTATAAAGTTTAAAATAAACATGATGTTGTGAATTATTTTCACATTTGTTTAGCTTTAATACTATGTTAAAGTGGTGTCCATCTCTCTTTCTCTTATTTATGGCTGTTCTACGTCTACTAACCCCAAAACTCTCATCCATTCTTTAAAAGTGGCCATATAATTGAAATCTTCTGTTCTGCACACACCTCTCTATACTGTCCACATTTAATCTTCCTCTGAGGTCATCAGATCTAAGCCTTTCTTTAAGACTCGCATTACACATCCATCATATCATTTTCATATCATTTCTCTCCATGCAACACATGTCCTCAATCTTTGTTGGCCAGGTTTCATTTCCATACATGATTACACATGCATTATAGACTGTTCCCTTGGTTAACAGTGGTAATTTTCTGATGGTTAATAATGTTGTGTATGGAAGGGGTCAGATCCCGGTAATTAGAGAAACAAAGTCAAAAGGATTGAAAATAATATGTATTAAAGGAAAAGGCTAGAATCGAACCCAGTAATCAAAAGTTAAAAAGAATACATATTGCAATTTAGATACGATAACCGGAATGTAGAGCATTGTCAATTGTGTTAGAAATAACTATACAACTAATTGGGTCAGAGCAAGTAGAATCGGACAATCTAAATTAAGGAATTTTCTTTGTGTTGCCAAAAGCGTGTTGGAGGCATATGTAATATGTAAATCCACGTGAGGAGACATTCACATGTCTGAGCACGTTCTGACGTCAGAAAGAAAGATAGATTACAATATATTCAGTTAAGTTAGAGTTGACAGAGAATGAGGAGAGAGTCAGAAATTTTGGAGGTGACAGAAAGTTGGGAGAGTTGAGTTAGTCAATGTCTTTTTCGGAAGTGAACCAGAAAGGGAGACAAGATAATTTAATTCTGCAAGGCATCAAATATCTTATCATTATCGTAATACGCTGGAATAAATGTCTTCATATTATCTGTAAGCCTTTGTTTTTGTTTGTCATCAACCGAAAGGTAATGTGTTTTGTCTATCGTCTTTGAAAATGGACATTATATGAAATACCCTTTCAAAGTGTTAACTGTTTGTCCCCATCATCAATAATGTAATCTCCCTTCTCCGTGTTAAAAAGAAGTCCATTTCACATCCCTATAAATATGAACTCCACAAGTAATTGTCATCGTCGTTGCCATATACGCCGTTATATGTCTCCATTATATGCTGTCCTTGATATGTACACCCAACTTTTTTTTTTATATAAAGGAGTCACCACTTATCAAGGCCCAAAGGCCATTGGAGGATAAGGGTTAATGAGTGTACAGTGTTCAAGGGAAACATGTCAGTCATCGTTAGTAGTGGAAATTTGTTAAATTGGATTACTTAAGGGGATGGCTCATCAAGAATCTGTTCACGTTGGACTTGGAGACAACCATATTGTAGTCAGTTGGAAAGCAGGAAAATGGAACAGAGTTCCACAGACGTGCAGTTCTAAGAAAGAAACTTTGTTCATGGAATCTACGTTTAGGTTTTGGCATAGATAAAGAGTGGGGGAAATTATTGATAGTGGTTTCAGCTAGACGGGTGTCTTTTATGAAAGTCAGGCCAGGGGGACCATAGATTGGAGCTCAGATGAGCACTTGCCATTAAAATAATGATAAAGCAGATACAGGCTCGCGACGTCTCTTCTGTGGGAAAGAGGTTCCAGGGAAGAAAAAGGACATCTCCCACTAGATTATGAACAACAATAATGTCAGAAGTTCTCTCAACTTGCTCTATCCATTCTTAATTCTTACATTCACACTGTGATACTAATGGTATCAGCAAGGTAGTAAAAGTTATCAATAGCTTCAACATCAAGATATACTTTCTCCACATCTGAGTTCTCATCCACCTTGCCTTACACTTCTAGCACATGAACCGGTTATCCTCCCTCTCAACCTACCAAAAAGTAAGTTTACCTATACTCGAAGCCTAAGCTTAAGCCTAATCTGTCCCTAACCAAGTTAATGTTTACTGCAAGATAAGAAGTCTAATATTCCTGGACATTGTTCAAAACCAGGTCCGGATTCTTCGATAATTACCAAAGTTATCAAAACTTTTACAGATTCTACCGAATGACAAAGGAGAAAAAATGAATAAATCATTGCCAGTAAACAGCATCCACTTATTTATTTATTTATTTTTTTATCAATTCTTCATTATAAAGAAAAAATAAGAACAAAGAAAAACAAGGAGAATACGATAAAATATAATGGTGAAGGTCGACAGTAAATCATGGGACTGGAGTGAATGTTTCCAGCTGCGACAAAATTGTATAATCAACGTCTGAATGATTTATCTCCCTTGTATACCAGAAGGCAAATGAAACTTAATGAAGAGGATGGTTTGGTTGTTTTGTTTTACAGCATATCAATCCTTTTCGCATCCAATAATTTAAAAAAAAGTTTTTATGCTTCAAGTTCTTTATATCTTCAAATATTTATTCATACCGTTTGGTTTGGTTGTTTTGTTTTGCAACATATCAAATGTTACGGGTTATTTAATGCCAAACTCAGTAATTTTTTTGGGGGGAAAAAATTGTATGTTGCAAGTTCTTTGCATATTCAAATATTTATTCATGGAGTCTGATTTGATTCTTTATTTTCCAGCAAATTTAAATGGGGTTATTTAATGCCGAATCCAGTAATTTTTGGAAAAAAAAAAAAAGAAGATTTTGTGCTTCAAATTCTTTATATCTTCAATAATTTATTTGAAGATATAATATTTATTGTTTTGTATATGAAACATTGTTGTTTTCGACTTGGTAAAACGTGATTAAATTTTGTAAAGAGAAAGAAAGAAAAAAAAAACAGTAACATTAATGTTTAGTGTATTTTCGGTCAGAAGAACGGTATCTTCAAACAGCCTGATCCGATAGTAGCAGCAGGAAAGAAGAACATTAGATAACTACAATAAATACGATTTTGAATTTGTTTTTCTTGTGCAGAAACATAATGATGCTTGTAGAGATCGTGATCCATGGCTGATAATATTGACTCGATAACGTTTGGTAACAAATAAGCAGCAGCAAAAAAGCAACAACACAACTTTCAAGAAATGGAAAACGAAAAAATATTTAATGATTTATTTACACTTTTACATTTTTGTAATTAGTACAAATTGAATTTACAATTCTTAAACTTGTTTTTATTGTTATGACAAATTATTAAACCACCAAAGTTGGGCAACGTGGAACCTGGCCAGTTTCAGATATGTGACCATTTGGAAATGCTAGAGGCTCTGCCATCTTCTCTTGACCATGATACACATGCAGCTGGGGGCTGCTTGTTGATTTGATATTCACTGTAAACTTCCTCTTTTGGAGGAAGCTGGTATACACGACAAGGCCTTTTAATGCCGTGCCAGGTTTTACTTGTTCATAGTTTTCTATTAATTGCTGCCTTTTATTTATTTTTATTTGTTATTTATTTATTTTAGAAGATGAACCCGGCGTTGCCCGGTATTAAACGTAATGTTAAATTCCTTTTAAAAAATGAAGGAAAGAAAAAAAACGGAAAAAACTGAGACATGTGATTGTGAGTACTATGTTTTTTTCCCAAGCAGTCCATTTCTTGTAAGTAAAAAAAGAAATACTCTATCTGAGATCGAAACCAAAACCTAAAGACAGTGAGTCAAGTACGATAATGATTAGACCAGCATGACACGTATTTGAAAGGTGTTTTCAAACTACTTATTCTTAACATAAGTAAGCTGTAACGTGAACTATTCTCACATGCACATTCCTGAAACAGCAAACGTAAAAATTTGATGACTCTCACATACCAATTTTTAAATTTTGACCCCTTAGCAACCCTTTTTTTCCGGATGAAAACTGGATTAAAAAGTTTTCCACGTGTCTGAATACACTATATACCAAATCCCAAGTCTGTAGATCAAAAATTTGTTGAGTATATAGGTTGAGAAGTGTCCTCACACACACATTCTCACTTTTATAGATATGTAGAATAGACATTAGTGAAATATTAATTTAATTAATACCTATTAAGTGGGCGTTATAGTTTGCTTGAAGCATTGTGTGTACTGTGTAGATAGGTTTGAGGTTTAGAAGGCTGTGACTATGTAATGTAAGGTTATGGGTACCTAGTGAATTAGAAGAAAATTATTACATTGCATATTGCCACTTTGTGTCTTTGATAATCTTGGAGGTTTTGCAATTCACTCAGTGCACGTAAACCTCAAACTTATCTAATACTTAATTACAAAAAATAAATAAATAAAAAATAATGACGACAAAAAAATTAAAAAGAATTGCAAATGTAATTACCTACTAATGATAAGACAAACTGCAATAACCTCTGTTTTTATAAATCTACTATCAGGCCGTGTATGGAGTACTGTTGTCATATTTGAGTCGGTGAATCTCTGTCCCATTTGAGGGTTCTTGATAAGGTGCAGAAACGCATCTGTAATTTGATTGGCCCTCACTTCTCTTCTTCTCTGTAACCTTACTCTCACAGATGTGATGTTACTAGTTTTAATTTATTTCATTTTTGATTTTAACGAATATTCGATTAATAGTAAATAATTGGTTTCTCTGACAAAGAAGGGATTGAACCTAGTCATACACTCCCGTTCATCTCTTTACACTGTTCTCAATAGCCACGCCTTGAATTTTTAAAAAAATTTTGCACAAACATTAGTCATGGTGAAAGTAAATTTTTGCTATAACGGATTTTCTGGGATAACTCTTGGTTGCCCACCCCCGCGTGGGGGGGGGGCATTATAGGAATAAAATTGCCTGAAAATCATTTGTCCGTTTGTTTGCACTTTTCTCAATAATCACATTTGTATTTTTTTAAAATTTTGCACAAATATTAGTCATGGTGAAAGTAAATTTTTCAGTTGTGGAGGCGAACCCCGCATGCTCGGTTTGTAAAAAAAGTAATTCATCAAAGTTACATAAGAGTGAGAAGCACAGACATGCGGACACAATATCTTGCTTGATAATTTTATTAATAGAGATATAGAAAATTTAATTTGATTTTATACAGAGGAGATTTGAGTGAAAGGTAGATAACGTCAGAGTCGATTGTTACTGATTACTTCGATAACAGTATCAATAATTTGTATTATTTGGATTATTCAGATTACTGTTATCGTCTTGAATTTTATTTTCACATTTCAGTTGATGTAACCTCCGACCTTCTTCAGGTGTATTTTGTTGAACCCTGGACTCTTTCTGTCAAACATGGGAATCTGCACGGAATTTCCAACCGAAGGCTTTATTTAATCCGCAGGAGTAGTATGCTTTTGTTCTGTCAACCATGATTGGGCGAAATTTCTAAGTAATCTGCAATTGAATTTGGAACCCATGGCATAGCGGATAAAGTACTTTGGTAAAATTCTGTTGAAAGTGACACTCTTCTGGATGTTAACGGTTCAGTTTGCAGTGTGAGTTGGAAAAATACACCTGAGCAAGGTCGGAGGTTTCATCAGCCAGAATGTTGTGAAAATAACACTTAAGATGAGAACAGTAGTCTGAAGAATCCATATAATCGATCCTTATCTACAAAATTTAGAAAAGTCCATTAGTCCAAATTCTGTTTCTTCTTTATCTGATCTAATTGATTATGGGATCAATTAAGATTTTTTACTCAGTCAAAATCAATCAGGCGAGACTTTCTACACTTTAAAAAAAGGACTAATTTCACGGTTGTTACTGTCTGTGTTCTAACTCAACATTACTTTTAGATTGTAATTGATTAATAATAACATTTTGCTTAATTCAAATCACAAATATTAGGTTGTTGCAGAAGGACCCATGGCGCAGTGGTTAGAGTACTTGGTAAAAATCAATTGTAAAAAGTGATATTCTCCTGAAGGTTGATGGATCAATCCTCAGTGTGTGCAACCAAAAAATACAATTGGGAATTACTTAGGATCTCTATTCAGTCATGGCTGACTGAACTAGAGCACGCTACCCCCGTGAAGTAAATAAAGGATTCCACTCAAAATTCTGTCCAAATTCCCGAGTTTGACAGAAACATTCCTGAGTTCAACAAGATACACCTAAAGAAAGTCAGAGGTTACATCGACCGAAACGTTGTGAAAATCACACTCAGGATGAGAACAGTAGTCCGATCAATCCAAATAATATGAATATATTGTAATTGATTAATAATATTTTGCTTAATTTAAATAACAAATATTAGGTTGTTACATAAGTTCCTGCAGTTTTTTGGGTTTTTTTTAAAGAAAATCCAAGAATTTTAACTGCAAAAGTAAGTTAATGTGGGACCCAAGCTCCAAGTTTTTGTGTGGATCCCATCAACTGAAAGTGGCGTGAAATTCTCACAAAATCACACTTCATCTTTTCACCCAATTCTCTACATGTCTGATGGCCATCTCCCTTCAAAAGAACCCCCAGTTGGTCTTCCAGAACGAGGAGCGTCATTGTCAAAATTACCATGTTTGAATCTGGTAAACCAATCTTGAACAGTTCTCTCAGCTATAGCGTTTTCTTCATATATGGTAGAAATATCCTTATTTGCTTCACTCACTTTTTGATCTCAATTAAAGGCGAAAAGAAGGTGTCGAAAATGTGATTGACGGTTCTGAAAAACGATAAAAAATTATATGAGCAAAAAACGATGATCATTATCTTGTAGATCAGAATACGTGCTTTCTGATGATATATAACATTTTGCCAAATATCAAAACATGTTTTAGAACAAAAATTTTTTATGAAACTGCGGGAACTTATGCAACAACCTGATATATCCTCTAATTTATGTATTTTGATTAATTACAACAACTCTGCTTAGGCGTTAGTGGATAAAAAAAAATGTGTTGAAGGAATATGAAAGTACAACTTTACAAAGAATAATTTTACCTACACGAGATAAGCTTCATGATCAGAGGTGGTTCACTGAAAAGGAAGTTAATGCCTGTGTGCACTCGTTCAATCAACTGATTACTCGTGGGAGTAAAACTGTTTTTTTCTCCTATTATGAAGGCACACCATGTGTTTGCAATCACTTAGCTGCAGTCTTCCTACACAGGTTCTATTTACTTGTTTCCTCACGAGGGTGTAGTTAGACAAAGGGTCAGTTTTTAATGTGGAGGGATCCAGCTCCTCCAAAAAAGAGTCACTTTAGATTGGAACAAAAATAAAAATTGCCTCAATCTAGAAGGACTTCTTCACTTATCGAGGTCAGAATAAACTAAGTGTAGTATCAGAACAGCTACTACACTTTGTTCCTAGCTAAAAGTCCAACCCTACACAGTTCTCCATCAATCCAGTTAGCTCTACAAAAAAGTCCCCCTTATCAAGCCAAACCAGAAATCTAGTTTTGAAACAAATAAGAGGTATTTATTTATTTATTTCAGTTTACAAATGATATCCGTATATTAGGTGAATCTTTGCTCGACTAGACCGAAACGTACAAGTCTCATTATAGAGTCTGTTGGCCGAGAGCCCTAAAGGATCCAATCTGCCTGGAGAGGTGCATTGATTCATTTGTCTCTGTAGCTCTCACCAAAACCAACTGCCACTCTCTAATGCTCAACTAATAACTGCCACTATTTCTCCTCCTCCTGGGTCTCTTCATGCCTATTTAACTCTGGCCTTTTGTTAATGATCCCTGTTCAGCTGCTTGGAGGAGACATTCACTAAAGATAGCATTCAGTTGTTCTCGGACATTATTTCTCTCACAAAGCTGATCCCAGCGGACTCTTCCATTAAATGAAACATGCTTTTTTTTTTTTTTTTAAACAAAGGGAATATCTCTTGGGTGGGTTGACTCTGGCCAGAGATATTTGAAGTTCTCTGTACTCCCTCTTCCTCTGGCCACCCACATGCACTAATGAAACATATATATATATATATATATATATATATATATATATATATATATATATATACCGTACTTCGGGTTAATTGCGCCAACTAGCTAAAAGTGCTCTTTTGACAACCACACATATAAAGAGCACTTTTTTAGTTGGCACAGTTACTCCCGG
Organism: Euprymna scolopes; assembly: GCF_053919585.1. Lineage (NCBI taxonomy): Eukaryota > Metazoa > Mollusca > Cephalopoda > Sepiida > Sepiolidae > Euprymna > Euprymna scolopes. The sequence goes on along the minus strand of NC_136491.1, from coordinate 44,105,579 downwards.
ATTTGGCACAATTACCCCAAAGTACGGTGTGTGTGTATGTGTGTATATATATATATGTGTATATATATATATATATATATATATATATATATATATATATATATAATGAGCAGTTATGATGTTACAGTTAGGCTAAATTACTGACTGTATGCTTGGTAACTTTTTATCTGTTACATGGAGGGACTCGTGTAAGCTCCTGGAAACTACACACTTTTTTTTTAAAAACTATTTGTTTCTCTTTAATTTTAGAAGGAAAATAATTAAGCTCTCTGATTGGATGTAAAATATTTTAGATATTTGAATCTTTAGACAGGTTTGCAAAAAAATATTCAATGATTACAACCTCCCCTTCCCCCTGCTCTAAGGAAATTGTTACATCAACTGAAATGTTATGAAAATAACACTTCAGATGAGAGCAGTAGTACGAATAATCCAAATAATCATTCCTCATCTCCAAACTTCAGCCCATAAACTCATATTATTGTTGTTTTTAATTTTTATTGTTTAGATTTTATAATATTCAGTAAATTTATAGTCTTTGAGGCACAACTAATGTTTCCTTGAAATCAATGAGCACCTGTTTGTACTCCTGAATTCTTATAATATTTCTAGTCCTAATTTTTAATTTCTGCATAAAATCAAGAAAAATGCTATTATTTGCTTTTTATGAACGCCAGGGACGAAATTAAATTTTCATGCGTTTGGTAAAAATTGTTTGTTGTGTATTTTGTATGTTTCAGATTTCTTGGCTGTTAACTATGCTGCAAGATTGCCGATTGTTTTATTAATACTGTCACTCATCTACTATCAGTTTTGTAACTCCATCTTAAAATTTAGCAAATTAATAATTTAAAAAAAAAAATCAGAAATAAAATTCTGTAACCTCAACGAACAGTTGCCTTTAAAAATCAGTAGTGTCGACGTTTATATGGCATAATCATGTTTGACACACTGGTTCCCATCATATCAACGAAGTTAAGCAACGATGAGCCTGGCCAGTACCAGATGGGTGACCATTTGGGTCTTCCAGGTGCTCTCCGCTTATTTTGGCATTGTTTGCAGTCATCCTGGACTTTTCCTTGTCACTGGACTTAAGCAGAGCCAATTCAGCAGAGTTGTGGTTGGGGATTCCGCAACCCTTGTCACACAGTTACACGTGCAGCTGCCCCTACAGGGGTATCCTTTGTCTTTCGAGACTGAACGGAGGTATCGAGTGTCGATGTAGCTGCTGGATTTTCTTCAGGAATCTGGGATAAAAACAGATGCTTATTGATTTCAAGGAAAAGCTAGGTGTGCCTCAAAGGGGCTATAAAAGTGAGAATGTGTGTGTGAGGATTCTTCTTAACCTATATACTCAATAAAAAGTCAGAATGTGTGTAAGTGTGAGGACACTTCTCAACTTATATACTCAACGAATTTTTTGATCTACAAAGTTGAAATAGGGTATATAGGATATTCAGACATGTGGGAGACTTTTTAAGCAGTTTTCATCCAGAAAAAAAGGCTACCACGTGGTCAAAATGAGCAAATTGGTACATGAAAGTGGTCGGATTTTTATCTGTTTGTCAACTGTTTCACGATTGTGCATGCATGGTCGAGAAACATGACAGCTTTATGTTAAGAATAAGATTTTTTGAAAAGCACTTTGTAAATATCGTGTCAAGTTGGTGTAATGGTTAGCATATTTGGTTCAATGTTTTTAAGTTTTGGTTTCGATCTCAGCTCAAGTATTTTTTTATTTTTTACTTACAAGAAGTGAACTGTTTAGAAAAAAGATAATATTAGCATGCACATGCCTCAGTTTCTGTATTGATTAAATATTTAATATTTATGTGTATTTTACAACTGGGCAATGCGGGGCGACCTGCTCGTAGACTATAAATTTACTGAATGCCATAAAATCTAAAGAGTAAAAATTAAAGATACCAATGTAATATGAGTTTTTTGAAATTTTGCACAAACATTAGTCATGATGAAAGTAAATTTTTCAGTTGTGGAGGGGGAACCCGCATAATTCCTCGTCCTAATCTTGAGTGTTAGTTTCATAACGTTTCAGTCGATGTAATCTCCAACCTTCTTCTGATACACCTGATAAAGTTTGCATAATTAAGTATTTGTTGTTGTTGTTGTGGATAAAAATAGCAACTTATATTCACTAAGCTGTTAACAATAGGTGTTACGTCAAATGACCCCCAAAAGTGTTGACTTGCCATAAAACTGTCAAAACAAACTAAAGCAAATGTTATGCAGTCAGTGTTTTTCAGGAAAATAAAAATAACTTATTACTTGAACCGAAACGAATGTAGACGTGTCTTGAATGCAAATATTTCTGAAAAAAAAAAAAAAAAAATTAATTAATAACATGGCTGCTCTGAAAACAAGAATAAAATCTATATATATTAAATTTTAGAAAACGATCTCAGGTTCAGTGTGATTCTCTAGAGACCATATCTCCAATATACAAATTTTGACTCCTTCCAATATAATCTTTCAGACCAATTGCCATTAGAAGAAAAGTATAGGATTTTTTTTAAAGCGGCAATTAAAATTTTGGTACTTATGCTATGTGTTATCGTCAGAATTTTCCAGATAGTTTACGTACAACGCTGGAAAGTGCTGAAAAAAAGCTTTTTTTTTTGTTTTTTGTTTTTTTATTTTTGCACAATTGCTGGCAAAATAATAAAATTATAATTCAAAGCAAGAAGAAAAAAAAAAAAACCACTCATTGTCAGGCAAGTTTCATAAATATTTATTTTTTGGATAAGCAACTGATAGCAAACAAAAATTTTGGATTTTTTATGATTTTTTTTTATGATTATCTTTCGTTCAAATCAAGATAAATATTTAAGCTTTCATATTTCTAGAATAAGCCAATGAAAGCAAATGTTTTCTTGACTGCTGTGATTTCATTAGCTCAGCGTTTCAACACTTTATATATTATTTTATCTTTATTTTTTGGAATCCTTTGAGATGAGGTTTCATAATTTGTGTATTCATTTTTTTTTTTTTTTTTTGTGAACTATTATCCTCATCTTCATAGTTGTTGTTTCACCACGTTTCGGCATTGAGTCTCTACTATTTCAGGTGAACATTGTCTGAAGATAGTGGTTTCAATCCTACCCAAAGCAGGCCAGAGGATTAATTAGCCAAAACGTAGCGAGACCACGACAGCTATGGAAGGTAGTAATTACTGGGGATACAGTTACAAAGACTCATCATTCCTACCTCGTAGCGGTTAACTACCTGAAGATGACCAAAGGATGAGTTGGCTGAAATGTGGGGAAACAACAACTATAAAGATGAGAGATGAGGATAACAGTCTTCAAAAAAAAAAAAAAAAAAAAAAAGGAATACAGTTTCAACACTTTTCGGCGTTTTACATAAACTACTCAGAAAATCCCAATGATAGCACAGTCCTTATTCTGCACAAATTCCAAAATTTCTAACTGTAGTAGAATATCCAGACAGGAATTTGAGTGATTGATGCGTATTAGCAGCAACCAGAAAAAAAGTTGAAGAGATGTGCAGCAGAAATAAATGTATACACACAAAAAAAAAATAAATAATGGGATAATGTAGTTTGCTTGAAGCATTGTGTGTAGTGTGTAAGGAGTTGTGTTTGAAGGCCATGATAATGTAGTCTTATAAAATAAATGTTGGATACAAGATAAGGTAAAAAGGATGAATAACAATATAGAAAGACTTCAATAATTTTCAATTATAGATTATTTATTTACCAATGTAATGTGTCATGTCAAGATCGTATCATAATGTTATGTTTTTTGAATTTTCGAGGTAAACTTCATCTTCAGAAAAAAAAAAAAATATATACAACCACTCAGTCGAGATGTGTTTATGCTTAGAGCCAGGAGTTGTAGGACAACTGTAGTATAGGTATACAGAGGCTCCTAAATTATTGTTGAAGTGTGGGTTGGCATTTATGTTTGTTTGTTTTTACAAGGGAGCCGCTACTTACCAAGGACCAAAGGCCACTCGAGGATAAGGGTTAATGAATATAAGGTGGTAGTGTAGTAATCAGTTATGGTGTAAGTTGGGTATAATTTGAATTATTTAAAAAGACAGTTCAAGAAGAACTTGTTTACATTAGACTTAAAAGCTACGATACTGTAATCATCCGGTAAGAAGGCCAATGGAACAGTGTTCCACATGCAAGTGGTTTTAAGAAAGAAGCTGTGGTCATGGAATCTGTTTTTAGATTTAGGCACAAATAGAAAGTAGAGGAAACTACTGATAGTTGTTAGTTGTAGGTAGTTGAGTGTTTTTTATGAAAATTTGGCAAGAGGGACTACAAATTGGAGCTCAGGCGAGCACTTGCCATGGAAATAATGATAGAGCAGAAACAGGCTCGCAATGTCTCTTCTGTGGGGAAAGAGGCAGGGAAGAAAATAGTACATCACCTGGTATGTTTTAAAGCTGGTTTTGAACTCTATCGAGGCAGGATATTAAATTATTGTTATAACATTTTAGCAGTAATAATTATATCATTATTATTATGTGCTTCACTTATGTTACAAATATGCGTATGGTGGCGTGAATGACAAGATAAATACAGGATGGACATTTAGCTGATTGATATACAATTATTTATTTCAGGAATAAGTTGGAAGAAGAGTAAAAATTTGTCAGTACAATGGCAGAGAGTCCTGGCATAGTATTAGTAATAGTGTGGTTTGAGTTGCCCCCCTTTGCGAATTAGCTGTTTCGAGAAATGGAAAACTAGATGGCTCTAGTTGATAGTCAATTTGCATAAGTGGAGAAATGGGCAGCATATAAACGGTACTTTTTTTTTAAAGCAGGAGTGAAGAGCGCAGAGAGTGAAACGACGGTTGGAAGAAATGACGGTGAATTCTTTTTGTGACGGTGAATTATTTTTGGACGTTGAAGAGCTCAACCTTTTGGAAGGAACAGCTGTGTCTTATATGTATTTTTTTTAATTTCTTTTTTTTCTACTTTACTACAAATAGTATTAATTCTTGTTGAAAAAGTAGCGTCAATGGTGGCCATATTTTGTTTTGCAAATAAAATTGAAGGAAAAAATTTGTTAGTTCAATGACAGAGATTTAATTGAAAGAAATGATCTCAGCTGACATCATGGTGTGGCAGAAGCAACAATAGTTGACAAAATAGTAGCATTAATAGCATTCATGTTTTTCTGCTCTGTTTGAGAAGATGGTGACTACGTCACTGCTGTGTGAAAATTGTCGTGTGAGTAGTTGTTGAGAACCCTTGGCCTAACGTGCTGAGGTCAAATTGTTAGTTCCCTTATGAGAGTTGTTGTTCTGACTGACAAGGGTTTGTTTGGCAACGTTGCTGCTTTGTCTTATATAAAGAAATCTGGCAGGTGCCTGGCTCCCACGGCAACTCTGTTCTGGTTGGTTGAAGTTAGGTAACAACAACCAATCAAACTCTAGGTTTCTAACCAATCAGAATTGATTATTTTTGCAGAAATTGTTCTTTCTGCCTCTGCTAATATTTGTTGCTGCTCCTGTTGTTAATTTTGTTGACGCTGCTACTGTTATTTTGATTACTTCGACAGAGCTCCATCAATTTTGCATTATGTCAGGTTAAGATAAAACTTAATAAATTTGAATGAGATCTTAGCAATGACCATAGCGCTTAGATGTAATTCTAATTTATTTATTTATTATACACATGTGCACACATATTTCCCTTTTTTCTTCTGTTTCTGTAAGTCAGATCTACGGGAAGTAACTCATGATAAACAGGTTGGAGTTAAGTAGTTATGATAACTGCAATAACAATATTTACAGTGTTTTGTTTGTTGGACAGGGTGCAAAAACATTTTTCTAACCTAACAAGTCCTGCATTGTCTGCAAAACTCCAACTCCTGTCACATCACTGTGCTTGTTTTAGAAGTACTTTTCATGGAATGTGCTCTCATGAATTTACTGCGCTTGTGTCTCATCAATGAAAATATCTCTGACCCATCCAATTGACAGCAATATCCCACCTCTTCTCAGTAGAGATCCCTAGATGCCAGAACAATTTTTAACGTGATAGTTTCTTTCCTTGAACTGCTTGCCTATGAAATTCCCTCCCTGCTCCCTCAAGCATACAAAAATGCAAAAATTTAAGATGTAATGATAACAAACACCTTGCTTTTCTGAATTTTTGAGATGAAGATAGACTATTCATATTATTCGGATTCTTCAAACTACTGTTCTCGTCAATGTAACTTTCGGTCTTCTTTAGTATCTTATTAAACTCTGGTGTCTTTCTGTCGAACTCGAACGAGACCATGCTACTCCCGTGGATTACATAAAAGGTTCCGTTTGAAATTTTGTGCAGATTTTCAGAGTTCAACAGAAAGATACCCAAGTTCAACGAAATACACCTGAAGAAGGGCGCAAGTTATATCGATCGAAATGTTGCGAAAATAACATTGAAGATGAGAACAATAGTCCAAAGAATCGAAATAATATGAATAAACATCTTGCTGCAACCTCCCAGGTTGCCTCCACGCCCACCCACTCATATGAATCTGCCCCTTATCAAAGTTTCATCTCATGTTTAAGTGATAATATCTTGTTTTGAGCAAACAAAAGTTAAAAAAAAAAAATATTCTTTAGTTTTTTTAAAGCAAGAAATCTTTTAATCAATTGTTTTAAGGCTGAATCTGAAAACAAAAATGCATACTAGCATTGTTCGTAAAGACCATGGTGTAGTGGATAAAGTACTTGGTAAAATTCAGTTGCAAGTTACACTCTTCTGGAGGTTGAAGGTTTAATCTTCGGCAAGAACAGCACTCAAAAATATAATTGCGAATTACTTAAGACTTCTACCTGGTCATGGCTGATTGAACAAGAACATGGTACCCCCATGGATTAACTATAGGATTCTGTTCGTTATTCTAAATGAAGTAAAAATAACACTCGAGATGAGAACAGTAGTCCGAAGAATGCAAATAATACAAACAATTTGTTATTGTTGTAGCAAAGTATGAGGTGCCTTCAATAAGTTTCCAGACTTTTTTTGTATAAGCATTTAAAATTGCCGTAGACATTTGAACATTCAGTATGTTATTACTATGTATCTTATCAGATGATTGACCAAGTTTTATGATTTCAGGTTCAAATGAGCTGCGACAGCAGGAATTGGAATACACCCTACTAAAGCCTGATTGTTACAGCTGATGAATTTCAAAAATGCATTTTGGATGTGAGGACACTTTAGAAGAACGATATGCAATAAAATTCTATTTTAAACTTGGAAAAAATGCCACAGAAGTGTATGGAATGCTTCAGACTATTTTTGAACCATCTTGCATGAATCGAGCATCAGTTTTTGAGTGGCATAAGAGATTCAAGGAAAGCAGGGAGTTTGTGAAGGATGATGAGAGGGGTGGGAGAAGTATAGTGTAGTAACTGTACACACAATTATTCATGAGGAAAGTTTGTCCCAAGGGTGCTCAGAGAGGAGATCAGAAAGAAAAATGTCGTCATGAAAGCATGAAAATGGCAGAGCTGATTAATTCAAATCTTGTTGCTCTGGTGACCTGCGATGAAAGCTTGATCTCCTGCTATGATCCAGTGGAAACATGCTGGGTCTTTTGATGATCACTTTTTTGACAGAACGGGCATGATCTACATGCACTGGGTTACTACTGAACAGACAGTCAACAAGGAATACTATGTTGAGGTTTTAAAGGAGTTCAGGAAGAGATTCTGCTAGAAGAGGCAGGCACTTTTCAAATCGGATCACTGGCATTTCCACCAGGACACTGCACCAGTCCACAACTTCATCCTTGTCACAGGCTATTTGACCAAGATGGGCACCAAGACAGTTCCTATAGTCAAGACTTTGCTCCCTGTAACTTTTGGGTATTTCTTAAGCTCTAGGAAAACCTTAGAGGCTGTCGTTATGAGACAGTTGAGGAAATGAAAGAGGCTGTGGCAAGGGTCATTGACATGCTCACACAAGAGGAGTTCCATGGGGCTTTCCAGAAGTTGTTGGAATGAGTAGAGATTCATGTGTGTACTATCAATAAAAGTGCCTATATAAAAAATATCTAGAAACCTATTGAAGGTACCTCGTATCTTATTATATAACATACTTTGCTACAGTTTATTCTGAAAATTACTTAGCCTAGGTTACTGGTAATATGAAACATTTTTAAATAATCACCTAAAAATACAAATAAGTATATTTTAACATGTTGTCGATTTTACAGCTAAAAATTATTATATATTTTTTTTTTTTTTGTATATGTTTAACCCATTGGACTTCACTATCCTATAAAAAGGACACCAAATAATTTATTTGTAAAATCTGTAAGATATAATAGCATAATTTCTGTGAAGACAGATAAAATTCATCTATATTCATCATCTTCTCTCAGAGTTGTCGAAAACCTCTTAAAAATTCTTGTCAAAGAAATTTGCTAAAACTATTTGTTCGATAATGTATGGAATGATATGAATGAAGAGTTGTGCTTGAAGGCTATATCAATGCGGTTTGTGGGAAACACCATGGACACGAGTTAGATAAAAGAAAAATGACAATATTAGAAAAAATTTTCAATAATTTTCAATTATATTATGTTTATTTACCAACATAATCTGTCCTAAAAGATGGTTAGTGTTGATGTCCCTAATTTTTGAGAGTAGTATCTCTTCTTCAGGGGAGAAATGAAAAAGAAACGTATACAACTGTTTGGCGTCACTTTGCTTTGTCTGTTTTATTTTATATTTATTTTTTTATTTACGGAGGTCAGTGTCGCAGTCTGACTGTTGAATCAATTTCTAGGATATGAGTTATGATGGATATTATGTTAGGAATTGTTGTAGCTTATTTTTAATATATATAAATGATTAATTTTTGCATGTTATACTGACTCGTGTCCATGGTGTTTCCCATGAAACGCATTGATATAGCCTTCAAGCACAACTCCTTTTACACTATGCACAATGCTTCAAGCAAACTACAGCATCTTTCTCCATTAATGATTGTTGCAAAAGTGCAATGTAATTCTTTGTGTAAACTACTTTGCTACTTACCATAATGTGTACATTTCATGTTGAATGTATAGACTCTTGATTTCTAAAATATATCACATGTAGTCGATATCCTGTTTATAGGAGAGTCAATAGTATTCTAACACATTTTTAGTTATTACACAAAGTTTCAACTCGGTAGTAAAAAAAATTAGATATGTAATGTGTTAAAATATGCAAATAATAAGAGTAAAATCTAATGACTTTACTGCATCTCTAGCAATGTCAAGTAGTTACAGCTAATATATATATAGTTAAGCAACGTTGAACCTGGTCAGTACTAAATGGGTGACCATTTGGAACTTCCAGGTGCTGTATGTACTCTCTGCTTCTCTCAGCATTGTTTCCAGTCATCCTGAACTTCTCCTTGCCACTGGACTCAAACAATGCCGATTTAGGAGAGGTGTGGTTGCTGATTGCGCAACTCTTGCCTCGCAATTACATTACATGTGCAGCTGCCCCTACAGGGGGTATCCGTTGTCTTTGGAAACTGAATGGAGTCATAGAATTATAGAGCCAATTCTCTATTGTTTATTATATTGTGCCCAATATATAGTAATGATTTCAGAAGGTAAAAAAAAAAAAAATGGCTTTAGTGCCATCAGCTAGAATCGAAATTAAAAATTTAGTGCTCATTATTCATTACCAAGTCCATACACATATGAAAACTTAAAGTAACCTTGTTAAAAGTATAAATGCGTAGAAGTAACACATTTAATCAACTTACATCTCCCAAGCTCCAATTTCTTTTCATTTTTTACTTCTTAGCAGTTATTTTTACAGGTTAGAAACCAAGTTAAATTTGTTCCACAAGTACAAATCCCCTATGTATCAAGTTTCAAACCTATAGACCAAAAATTGACAGAGTAGTTTGGTAGAGATCGTGCCACATACAGATAGACAAAGTCACTTATATACTGTACTTTGGGGTAATTGCGCCAACTAAAAAAAAAATGCTCTTTATATGTATGGTTGCCAAAAGAGCAATTTCAGCTAGTTAGTACAATTACCCAGGATTTGGCGCAATTACCCCAAAGTATGGTACATATATATATGTATGTAAATGTATTATATATCTCAAAAATGTATTCACACTTGGACTGACGGTAAAATGTTTATTTATGAACATAGAATAAAATGGAATAATTTCAAATACAGAAGACAAATGTAATAGAAGAATCATGTTTGCAAATGGTTAAAGTGTGAGTATATTTTTGAGACACCCTGTGTGTGTGTGTGTGTGTATGTATATATATATATATATATATATATATATATATATATAGCCAGTAGAGTTTAGTTTCCTAGAAGTACATCCAATGAAACAACATTTGTCTACCAAAGAGTGCTCAATGAGTGAACAGAGCAGGTATATTAAATTTATTTATACAAACATTAATGGCTACATATGTGCATACATGTTTCTGTAATCACCCGCGTTGGGGGATTACGTCTTCAAGCCTAGAATCACCGTCGAAACTGATATTTCAACCAAATACATTTTCCTATTTCGTTTGTCAAGTTAGAATGTAACCTGGGTGGGAGTTATAAAACGGTAAGAGGACAAGTGAGGTCTTTGAAGATAATAAACATCTTCTTTTTCATTTCCCTTTCTCTTTGTCTATTACATATTTTGGTTTTATGGCATAAGGTACTTGGGAATTTAGTATTTTTGTCTTGCAGTCTGTAAATTAAGAACGTTTCCTATAGCCACTAAGTACTGACCGGTGTCTTTCAATCTACTCCCATCCACACACATACATGCAACACATATACACATATATATATATATATATATATATATATATATATATATGCCAAATTAATGGTTGAATAAATTTGTGTTCATGTTTGCATTGAATTCCTATTCATCCCTTACAGCATCTCAGCTAGATCAGTCTAGTAGTTTATGAGAAAACTTCTATAGTAAACGTAGTATTGTGGTAACTAATCCTTATAAATTGTGCATCAAACGGATACGATAATACTTAATCCGCTGTACCTTATCATAACAAAGGTCATGCAAAATTTCAGCCAGTTTCTGAGAAAAAAATTGAATGAACAGACAGGCAAAGAGAAATACAATATAGATATAGATATCTTAATGGTTGCTCATCTAATGTATGTATGTCATGAGTTGGATGTATTAAATAGATCAAAACGCATGCATATTTTCATGACTTTTGGAGAGTGATACAGCAAATTTCCTTAGTTGTGAGGGAAATTAAACTGTGATCTCACGTTTTTTTTTTGTTTTTTTTTAGCACCGTAAACTGAAGGACGAAGGTGGTTTGTCGTTGGTCTTTTCTCTTTAAAAAAAAAAAAAGAAAGCTAAATATTTCTGAGGGTAGTCATTACAACATTACAAGACGCGGGGGATCTGGCGTGGAATATTAAATAATAAAAAAAAAGAAACTTTAAAAAAAATTATTTAAGGTACTTATTTTATATTCTTGGCATGTTGGGTTTTATTTATGGTAAATATTCTGGTGGTTTGGGGCGGACTGGCTGTATTAATGATGTAATGGATACCGACACGGATGATGAAATTGACAAAGACAGATTCAAATTAGTAATAGGACGATTCTGATAATCTTTTTGGTGATTTTGATAGAGATACCGACTCTGTTCTAAATTCTCGATTCTAATCCAGATTCTTAAATCTTTAAATATTCAGCTATAGAGTAGTAGTAGTAGTAGTTGTTTGTGTTTTTGTTGTTGTTTTTTTTTGTTTTTTGTTTTTTTTTATTACCGTAAAAAATCCATGTTATAATATTTTCACAAACATCTGGGTTAAACAGAGCTGAGAGGAAAAAGATAACAAAATACCAAGTTCTTATGTATAATATAAAAAGAAACTGGAATCTTAGGAAGATCTCCACAAACTAGTTGACAAATATACCTGGTGAACCAAGTGCAAGAGGGATACAAAAACAATTGCGTTTCAAGAGACGGTTAGAATCTTCAAGTTTTCTCTGTTAATTTATGAGATAGTCGATGAATGTCTGACATCCAGTAGGATGTCCCATCCACAGCTAGAACAAAATAATAAAATCAGGGGTGGGGGAAGAAATACACTGGAAGGTGTGGAAAGTTTTGTAACAAAACAAGCGTTGAAATATTTCTGATACTGATACCCTGCCTGATTCTGATCAATTCAAATCCAATGTGATCTGTTGCATTCGTTTATACTGAAGAAGGAATTTACTTGAAACTCCCTGAAAGCAAACGTACAGTACATTGTTCAGCGATTTCCCTGCATAAATATATTCTACTGCCTCCGACTCTGCAACCCTGTTTGATAGTTCCTATTTACTTGCCTCTCCACGAGGGCAGAGTTAGACACAAGTCGGTTTTTAATGTGGGGAAAATCCAGCTCCCCAAAATGGAGCACTCTGGATAAAAACAAAAATAAAAATTGCCTCAATCATAAAGGATTTCTCCTCCACTGATCCAGAACAGAAAAAGTGAAGTGTACCACCAGAACCGACACTACACTATGATCTTGTCCCAATAGTTTCTGAATTTGAACAATACAACTGAAATCAAACTTTTGGGAAACGGCAAAAGTTATAGACTGTTCACTTAGAATCAGTGCTTTATGCCAAATTTCTAGAGTAAATGTGGTATAGTGGTGTATTAATTCCTAACTTTGAATCAAAGGTTAATAATACTTTATTTGCTGCACCTTATCATAACAAAGGGCTGTAGAAAATTTCAGTCAGATCAACCCAGTAGTTTCCAAGAAAACGTCAGGAGTAAATGTGGTATGGTAGAGACTAATCCCTATTAATCTCTAATTGTGTATCGAGCGGATACTGTAATACTTAGTTTGCTGCACCCTATTATAACAAAGTTCAATACAAAACTTGAGCCAGATCGACACAGTAGTTTCCAGGAAAAAGTGAAACAGATGTATATATATATATATATATATATATATATATATATATATATATATATATATATATATATATATATTTTTTTTAATCCCCGAAACAGTGTTTCATGGTAAATAACTGATGATCCCTTAAATTTCATTGGTACTATAGTGAATTCGAGAGAGCAAGTTGATGCAATGATTGCAGGTTATTAAATGACTTACTGACAAAATAGTTTTCTAACGAATGATAAAAATGAATTTTTTTTTTTGTATAGTTTTAAAGGTTAAAAATTCCAAGATTATATATATATAAATCTTTATATAGGGACGTATCAAGGTATATAAAGCTCAACACTTGTGAGTGGAGCATAACAATAAGAATTCAAGACAAAACAAAAATTTTAATTTATTTGTCAGTTCAATAAAGAGAACATGTAGTGATTAAATAGTATAAGAAATCTTTGATATCATGGCATTTCAAAGTCAAATTCTTCTCATCAGAAGAGGAAAATGGGACTATGTTACAGATATATGTAGGTATACATTTGCAACGTCTAGCATAGGTAACATTAGCTTATAAATGAAATAGTGAAAGCAACGTAAAATATATGGGAAAGAATAGGAATGATATATAGCAACAAAGGTGATAGCTTAAGGGGACCAGTAGGGAGGAAGAGATAATGACAAGAGGATATATATATATATATATATATATATATATATATATATATATATATATATAGGGTGTCTACAAAGTCTGGCTACATTATGTAGCTAGACTTTGTGGACACCCTGTAGATTATGTAGTCAGACTTTGTGGGCACCGTGTAGATTATGCAGCTAGACTTTGTGGGTACCGTGTATATTATGCAGCCAGACTTTGTGGGCACCGTGTAGATTATGCAGCCAGACTTTGTGGACACCCTGTATATATATATATATATATATATATATATATATATATATATATATATATATATATATATATATTTTACCCATTGGATTGAAATTTTAAATTCGACCGTTTTGGATTTTACCATTTTTGGATTTTTACCCTTCACCGGATTGTCCTTTCATGTGAAATCTTTTTATCATTTTTTTTTTGCCTCCTGTTCCCCTTTCCTCACCCTTTTTTTAACCAAGTAAGATCTGTGACTTACTTGTAGTTTCATTAAATACTTTTATATGCAAAATCCGATCCTGCATTTTGCTAATTCCTGCCCTCTGATGAGAAGGAGAGTATTTCTTTGAAACTCCGTGGATTAAGGACTATCCACTTATCTTGTGTTTCCTTTTTTAAAATTAAATATGTTTTTAACTCTTTTTCAAGATGTCTTTTAACATGTTTTATTAATCATTTGTTCATATATATATATATATATATATATATATATATATATATATATATATATATATATATATATATATATATATATCCGTATAATTATAAAACTCAGATCAGCTTGCTTGTTTGTTTGGACATTTAAATCGTCTATCCGGTTTGTGACTTCTGCTTTCAAAAAATTTGTCTGCTTAACTATCTCTTGACCGCCTTGTCTTAAGTCAGATATTAAAAGCCACTGCTGCTATTCAAAGCATACATAAGGTAACAATAGTTTTTGGTTTAATTTATTTTAACATGTTTTCCTTAACCATAAATGTAAGTTTAGTTTTTTAAAAAAATGATTTAAATATAAATCTATCTATCTATCTATCTATTTGCTTGCTTGCTTAAATCGTCCATCCGGTTTCAAGAAATTCGTCTGCTTACCTATTTCATAGTCACCTTGTCTTAAGCCATTGCTGCTGTTCAAAGCCTACATAAGCTCAACAGGTTTTTTAAATTTTATGTTAACGTGTTTTCCTTTCAAATAAACATATTTAACCTTGTTGAGTTAAAAAAAAAAAAAAACAAAAAAAAAACTGATATAAATATACAATATATAACTATAATCATATTTATAATAATATTTACTGCTTTTAGTACCGCTTCTGCAGATTCTGACGTTTTTTTTTTTCAGGCCGTACTTAAAAAATATTTTCTCTTTAAGGTGGACACTTAGTTTTAGTAGTGCTTTTAGTAGGGCCTCCTTAATTTTTATTAGTGCTTGCAGTAGTGCTCTGAAGGCTTCCTGAGTTTTATTTTTTTCATTCATTAAAAAAATGATTTCTCAAAACAATAAAAGACAATATTATTTCAAAATCACTTTTTATTTTGAACATTTTTCATCTTGCCCTTTAAGGGCCAACGGGTAGACTAAATAAAAAAAATAATGACAAAGGGGAAGCAGAGTGAACTTTTCTCAAAGTGAAAAGTCGAAAAAAAAAAAAGGAGGAACAAAATAATAATAATAATAATGGTAGGGGGGGGGCTGAAGGAGCCAATGTCAAATGAGGGCTGTAAATCGGTTCTGAAATGGGGTATCGATTAATTAGAATGTTGTATGCTAAACCCCCTTCCAAATCTTTAAACATTGATTTTTTTCCAATTTTTTCATAATCTAGTAGCTTAGTATCCATTAATCTGCAGAAATAGTTGAAAAAAGATGAAAAGTAAAAAGAATTGTAAGGTGGGTGCCGATTATCCAGGTGCATTTTTAAAAAATATTTTCTTTACCCAAGTTGTGCGTGATTAAAACTAGAACTTGATTTTTTAAAAAAAAACTACGTTTTTCATGTCCAAAATTATTTATTTATGATAATTTTATTTGTATTTTTCATTGCAAGTTAGAATTGTTTTCAAACAAAAAAACAAGGCAAATATGTTTTTCTACGACCCAACCCAGCATAGTTTACCTCCTAAAAAGAAATCAAAATTTATTTATTTATTTTTTTTTTTGCTAATACGTTTCAACAGCCTTTAAAGATAATATAAAATGGGGAATTTAAAAAAAAAAATATAATTAAAATTTAATATTTTACCGTGGAGGATTATTTTCCTGTAGAAATTGAATGTAAAATGAGACCCCACTTCTTGGCGACGTAGTGAGACATGTGATCGTTAGAATTTTTTTTTTGCTTTTAGCATTAGAATGTTTGTCAAAGCAAATTTCATTAAAATAGTTGCAAAACGAGCACAGGGATGCAACATTGCAGCGATGGGACAGAAGTTGGAGTTTGGGTGACAGTGTGGGACTGATTAAATTGAAAACCAAAACATCTGTTCATTCTTAAAAGATTAAAATATTCCATTCTGACTATTCTTATAGGTCAAACCTCAACTCTTTCTAAAGCCTGACTTCCACAGACTGTGTGACCCTATTTGGTAGTTTCTGAACACAGAAACAGACATACAGATTTTCTTTTGCCTATATTCACCCCCAAACGAGGCAAATTACTAGAGACGTTAAGAAGCTACTGTAGATTAGAGACCATACTTACAGGGAATTCTAAGTAGGTAGTTGAACAGTAAGATGTTTCTTCACATTATATTTAAATTTCTGCATGTTAGTATAGTCAAGGAAGCAGGATATGGGGAGGGAATTCCAAAGGCTAGCGGTTCATGAGAGAAAACTATCAGTAGATGTTTCTTCGGCATTGGTGGGACTTTACAGTAAGGACATGGGATTTTTCTTTTTCTTGGGTTAGTCGGAAGTATTTACTTTGAGGGGATACAAGTGCTAAAAGTTTGTCAAAGCACATTCCATTAAAATAGTTGTAAAACAAGCACAGAGATGCAATATTGCAGCGATGGGACAGAAGTTGGAGCTTGGTTGACAGTGTGGGGCCGATTAAATTGAAGACTTTTTCTTTGTTTACTTTTGTTACGTTATACTGTAGTCCTATTTAATCATAAATCGTGTGCCAAAATGCTTAGCGAATGTATATAACAAACACTGTCAATTTTGGGTATATATAAAAAAATGTGACGATTTTATTCTTACAATAATACTTCCACAAATATACTAGAGAGAGAGAGAGAGAGAGAGAGAGAGAGAGAGGGAGAGAGAGAGAAAGTGATGTTCAGTGGCAAGTGGTTTGTAGATGACTGGTCACACAGGTTGGCTTCTTCTGCTGTCTTTTTTCCTCTCTGTTTTTTTTCCGAATTCCATTTGTTGGCCAACATATCTCCCAATCGTCATGATTTTTATGACATTTCTTGGTTTGAAGACTTGTCAACAATATTTGTGTGTGTGTGTGCACAACCAGCAATAATTTCAGTGTTGCCCAGAATATTGAAATATGACTTGACTTTATATAATAGTTCTGTGAATACAACATGCTAGAATTTTCTGATTTCCTTGATTATTCAAAAACATTGCCCGATTAAAAGGAATTAAATTTAATTACAAGATAATCTGTTCTCGGCCTCCAGCCTGGGATCAAAGTATGGTATCTGCTCTGTTCTCAGTGAAGGAGAGATTTTACTACACTGAGGCAATGTTCTACTTTTGTCCCAATCTAAATTGCTCCTTTTTAGGGAATTGGATTTTTCTCTGCATTGAAAACCGACTTTGTGGCTAATTCCCTCTTTGAGGAGAGGTAGCTAAATACTAATCAAAAAAAAAAAAAACCCTTTCCACCACCAAAACCATTGAATATGTGGGCTTAATGAATAATGATGATGATAATCTGTTCTTGACACAAAACTCTAGTAGAACCATGAGTTTTGTTTTGTGTCAAGAACTGATTATTATGAATAATAATAGATAACGACAAAATAATTTTATACTTACATAATGTATATGTATCATTTTGGTTTAATCGGATGCCGTTCTTATCTTGGATATTATTGTCATGACATTTCGGTCAATGAAGCATCCAATATTCAACAGGTGTATCTCATAATTCGTGGGATCTTTTTGGTGAATTTTGGAATCTGCATATATTACTGCTTGTCATTAAATACTACTGCTTATGATTATACTACCTACTTATCATTATGTATTACTAAATAACACTATTATTACTTATTATATACTAGCGGGGATACCCAGCATTGTCCGGGTGTTTAGAGGTGTGTATGTAAGAGAGGGTGACCCTTACATTGACTAAGGACCAATTAACTTGATAAAAAAAAATGATAGAGACGATGTCTGTTTGCGAATGCGAGATATTACGATCTGGGAAGTATGCGAAAACTTCTTGTGGAATCTAACCGACGTGAGAAACCCAATGCAAATGTCTTTTGTGTGCACAAATGCTTGCACCCATTTCACCGTTTATATATAAGACTAGCCTGGGTGTCTGGTGTTGCCCGGGTGTTTGGAGATGTGTGTTGAGCAAAAAAAAGTGGTAGAAGGCAGCAGGCTTGAACCCTTACCGTGAAGGAGGAAAAGAATGTGAAAAAGAGAGGATAGCGAATTAAATGAGTTGGTAATTAACTTTTGCCCGTGTGGAGGATATTGGCACAAGGACAAAATAAAAAAATCTAAAAAAAGATAGAGAGGTGGGATCGAACTTGAAGATGTAGAGTAATTAGTTATCCTCACTAACTATTAGGCCAAAGCGGATAGTGAATTTAATGAGTTGGTAATTAACTTAAGAATCATAGGAGTCGCCACGCATGCGCAGAAATGAACATTGCTTTTAAACCTGGCCAGGGGCCAGTTAAGCTTCCTGCTTTCTGTCGTTTTATTTATTTGTTTCCCCAGGAAAGCAAGGTCGTTTTTAATGTTGGGTAAAACCAGCTCCCCCTAAAAAGAGAGCACTCTGGCAGTATCCAAATAAATAGTCATTGCCTCAGTATGAAGGGTTTCCCCTACATTGACCAAGGACCAATTACAGAACAGATACTACCCGGCCGAAAGGCCAGGCAGTTGCGTTCCAATAGTTTTGCTTTATTTATACGAAAAAGACAAGCAAACAGCTGACACGACGGCACAGTGAGAATTGTTTAACTCGATCAAAAAAAAGATAGAGACGATGTTCGTTTGCGAATCTTAGATATTATTGGAAGTATGCAAAAACTTCTTATGGAATCAAACCGACGCGAGAAATCCCACCCAAAAAAGCCTTTTGTTGACATGCACAAACGCTTGCGTCCATTTTGCTCTTTATATAATAGACTAAAAAATAAAAAAGTAGGCAGCCCGGGTGGAGAGAAGTGTTTAAAAAAATAAGTGGTAGTAGGCAGGTAGGCATGAACCCGTAATGCAAAGGAGGAAAAGAAGGTGAAAAAAACGTGACGTCTTTGCTGATGTGTCCATGGCGAAACCGGAAGTCGCAAACGACAAAATTAAGCATAGTCAATCGAAAGAAGACGATGACTTGCAAAAATGTCGGTGAAAAAGGGCAACCCTTCTTGTAGAAAACTGGCAAGTTGAGGGTGAAGGAATAAATTTTTTGGCTGATTTTTCAATATTTGTCGTCCGAAAGATCGAGCTTACAAACGATACCGTTTTTATCACATTCCGACACGTCTGTCAAAAGTTTTTGGCAAACATACACACACACATATGCGCGCACATACATACATTTTGCCTTTTATATATTAGATTTCCTATTTTCCTGTGTTTTATATATTTTATGTAAGTTCTAATCGCATTATGTATTAATACTTATCATTATATATTACTAATCATTATTTAAACTACTTATCATTATATATTACTGCTTATTATATAATACAGTAGAACCCTGGGCTACAGCATTAAAAAGTAGTAACAAAATACAGTACAGTATATGATGCACATGTATATAATAAAACGACATAGCACTATAAGACGGACCAAATACTGTAACTAGGGTCCGGAAAAACATCATATTCCACATCGTAAACTGAAAAAAAAACTATCCCAGGGTTCTACTGTACTACTTATCATTATATATTACTGACCATTATTTTAACTATTTATTATATAGCACTACATCACTATATATTACTAATCCGTATTTTAACTAATTTTATATTCCCACTTTTTAATATATAGTACTACTTATTATTGTAACTACTTATATATTACTATTTATTATATATTATTAAAAAATTATATTATAATCAAGATCGTCTACTCTTTATGAACAATGGAGAGGAAGTTGTTCACCAAGGTACACAAAGGAAACCGAATAGGATTGTTAATCAACTGGATATATTTAGAGGTAGTTTACGGGCAGTTTCAGGTGAAACAAGCGCAGACGGAATTTGATGAACGACCTTATCATTATTATTTTTTAAATTTTTTTTTTTTTTTTTTGTGTGAATTAGTCCACCAGGTAAATTATTCCTCGTAACATATAATTAATCGGGGGATTGATTCTGTAATAATTCATATGCAATCTGCATAAATTTAGATATCATTTGTATTATTTGGATTTATCGGACTACTGTTCCAATCTTGAGTGTGAGTTTCACAATGTTGCGCTCAATGTAACCTCCGACCTTCTTCAGGTGTGTCTTGCAAAACTCGGGAATGTTTCTGGACGGAATTTTGAATGGAACCCTTTATTTACTTCATGGGGGGGTAGTATGCTCTTGTTCTGTCAGCCATGATTGGATAGAGGTCTTACGTAATTCGCAATTGTATTTTTTGGTCACAGTTTAAGAGAAAAATACAATTGCAAATTGCGTAAGATCTCTATCCAGTCATGGCTGATGGAACAAGAGCATCCTACCCCTGTGAAGGAAATAAAGGGTTCCGCTTGATATTCTGTCGAATTCCTGAATTTGACAGAAATGTTCCTGAGTTCGAAAAGATACAACTGAAGAAGGTCGGAAGTTAGATCGATCAAAATATTGTGAAAATCACACTGAAGATGACAACAGTAGTCCAATGAATCCAAATGAGAATAACCAAGCCTCATCTTAAAATATTGTTTAAGCGTATTGTACGACTGGGCAACACGAGCCTCTCTTTAAAAAAAAAAAAAAAAAGAAGGCGAATAA
>NC_136491.1:43704836-44079836 GCF_053919585.1 Euprymna scolopes | reverse complement strand
GGTAGTGTCATCAGCATAAATGTCTGGGAATGATGTAAGGATGTGATTTGGAAGATCATTGATGTAGATTAAAAAGAGAGTTGGGCCCAGGATGGACCCCTGAAGGACCCCAGCATTAATACCGAGAGCTTCTGATTTCTGCCTGTCAATGACTACTCTTATGAAAGAAAGAGAGAAATGATTTAATAATTGAGAAGACATTTCCAACTATACCATAGCTGGAGGTCTTGTGAAGTAAACCTATGTGCCATACCTTATCAAAGGCCTTTGATATATCAAGAACAATTGCCCTGGAGAGGAAGCCTCCATTGAGAGATTGTCTAATCCTGTGAGATAAAACTGTAAGCACATTTGCTGTAGATCTAGCAGAATGGAAACTATATTGTGTGTCACTAAGAAGGTTATTTTTGCTGAGATGGTTGATTATTTAACACAGATTTCAGTAACTTACTTATGACGCACGGGAGACTTATTGGCCTGTACTGAGAGGGAGATGAACGATCACCTGAGTTCTTAAATACAGGGCATACTGATGAGATTTTCCAAGGTGTTGGGAAGCATTTCTCCTTAAGACAATGCTTAAATAACTTTGTAAGTATGGGTGCTAGCTCTGGTTGAAGTTTTTTGAGCACTATAATTGGAATGCCATCAGGGCCAGTTGCTTTACTGGAATCAAGGTTTTTGATTAGCTTGGCAACATCACATACAGATATTTGTATGTCGCATAGCGTGTTTTCAGTCACTCAAGGAAATGCTGAGGGTTGACGGCCTTGGTCGTTAAGGGTAGAATTAGCTGCAAAGTTCTTAACAAGGAGTTTGGCTTTGTCTGATGCTGACGAGATTACCTCAGGTCCATTGATGATAGTTGGGATAGAGCACACGCTCCTGTTCAGAATTCTGTTTGCTATTTGCCAAAACTGATGGGAACCAAGCCACTGCTCAGCTACTTTGGACTTGATGGACTGAGCATACAACTCTCTTGCGTTCTTTATCACTTTTTTACAGTGGTTGCTGATTTGTATTAAACAGTTCTTCCTGTTTTATCCTGCAATTATTTCCCCCCCTTTTATGGAAATTGTTCCAAACAAGGCATAAAGCTACTTGATGTATGCATGCAGCTGCCCTGCTGTTTTAACAGCGTTGATGACCACAGCTCTCCAAATTGTAGAGCCATGGTAATCTCGGGAAGACAAGTAAAGACAGTCGTTTCTCGTTGCTTTCCATCTTGATTCCATCTTGACCTTCCCACCCCACCATGAATTAAACGTGCCCCCAGATACCAAAATGAAATTCCTATGACTAGGTGCTGTACATAAAAGTATCTAGCCTTCCCAAATGGTCACCCATCTGGTACTGGCCAGGCTCATTGTTGCTTAACTTCACTGATCTGGTGAGAACTGGTGTGTCAACGTGATTGTGCAGTATACATGATGCTGTATACTCGATTTAAGGAGCTAAAAAATTAAAATACCAGTAATAATAAATGTTATATGGATTGATTTAAACCCAGAAAACAGCAATTTTTCCCCCTTTGTAAGAAACCGCGTTCATGGAATGTGAGAACTAAATGGTAAAATAAGGAAAGCAAGAGTTTCCAGTCACCTTGAAATTCTCCTTGCTGCTAGTTTTATACAGCATTGGCTCATGAGAAAATAAAGTGCAGTTGGAGGTTGTGAAATCCTTGCTTCACTATAAACTTTTCTTGTTTTTTTTTTCTGGAAATTTCTCTAGACAAGGCATCAAATCATTTGATGTAAGAAACCAGTAAAAGAAATACCACTTCAAGGTTAAAACTAGCCAACGGTAATGTATCTGGATAGATTTCAACCCAGAAAATAGCAATTCTTACCTCTTTGTCAGAAGCATCGCTCATGGAATATATAGACTTATGGACAAAATAAGGACAGGCCTGTAACTCTTGCTTCTCTTATTTTGTTATTTTTTAGCACTTATCAAGTGGCTTCATGCCTTGTCTGGAGTGGTTTCCATTAAAAAAAAAAGAAATAAATGAAAATAAGTTCTTTGCCATGCAGACATCTATTGTATCACGGGTGGTCTTCATATATATATATATATATATATATATATATATATATATATATATATATATATATATATGGATAAAAAATCAATACGAAAAATATAAATGTTTATATCTTTTCTGTATTTATTTCCTATTTGTTGACGTGTAGGAATACAAAGTCTTTTGAAAAAAACAAAAACAAAAACGTATATATAATTGTATGTGTGTGTGTATATATATTATATACACACATATAGATATATATTATATATACATACACACACACACACACACACACACACATATATATATATATATATATATATATATATATATATATATACACAAAATCTACTCTTATTTTTTTTACAAATCACATCTATGTATACATGTGAAGCATTGTGTCTCCATAAATACAATAACTGTTTCTTTTCTTGCTCACTTTCCTTTTCACTTCATTTACCTGTGGGAATGCAGTCAAAGATTACAACTCGTTTTTCTCTAGTCTATATGCTTCTTGTGTTTGTAATCAACTCATCATCACGAAAAAGAAATAAAACCTTCGTAAAGAAACTCTGCTTAAATGATCCATGAAAATGTCAGTATATCGTTTTGTGCAGTTTCTTTTTACAAACTATAAATACATTGTGAAACACACGGTGTTCTGTTAGAGTACCTTAATGGAAGAAAATGGACAGTTTCTTTTCTGCGATGACAATTTTATTTTTTTAATAGGTATGAGCCAAAATCTGTTCAATCTTTGTCTTGATCTCTCGGGATGGGGGCGGTGTCCACCAAGCCACTGGAGTCTAGGCAATTGTTGAGATGGCTTGTTCTCTCTTTGCTGAGTCCAGTGCAATTCCAGGAGGTTCATCGTCCCAGGTTTTTCCTTCTTACCCTTTCAGAATAGTTTAGTTTATTGCTAATTGCCTGAGGTGTTCTTATTACGGAATGCCAACAGGGCCCCTATGCATTTTTGTAAGCAAGCGTGCCCTTCCTCTAGGATGCTGGCTTTTCATTGGTCCCCCCAATTTATCAGAGAGGGACCTATGTTTTCAGTGGTGTCTGTTAGTCTGGACGATTGCCAGATAGCCGTCCATTAGTTTTTCCTGAAATTTTGCCACAAATTGTATTTCATTAAATAGATGTGCACAGTAAAAAAGTTTTTTTGCGAAAAGCCTCCCTAAGATTCCAGTGTTCTCCGTACTTTCCAGTGGAGGTCTGGTTAGTGCTCCTTCCACCATCCCTGATCCTCCACTACTATCTGTAATGCCATTTTTTGTGGGGGTGAGGGTGTAGTTACCTCACAATTTATCAGTTTCAGTTTTCTTGGTTTCTTGTGGTAGTCTTCTTTTTTTATTTTCTTTCTTTTGCAACATCCATGGCACTGATTAGTGTTCACAGTTCAAGTGGGTTGGTTTCCTCGTTCTAGGATTTTCCTTAAGATTTCTTTCTCCCATTCTTTTTTCAAAGTTTTTGGAGATTTCTCCTATTAATATTATTATTAGCAGTAGTAGTTACTCATTAGGAGACCTCATGCGGTCATTATCAGTGATTGCTCACTGGTAATAACAAGTGTTATTCCCTGAAGTCTGAGTGACAACAAGTGTCCTTAGATTTCAATTATTCTGCCTTTTCTGATAACTGTTGCAAATCATTTTGTGTTAACTCAATGGCTCTTCATTATTGATATCTTGCTGGCAATGACCATTAGCCTTCTTTGGAATTTACTGGGCAAAAAAAATCTGTCCAAAATTTCAGTACTTTCTGCATCCAACCAGTGGAGGTCTGATTGGTATTCTCCTTCTTCGATTTTTCCATTTTCTTTGACTCTGCCTGACCACTTTGTGTCATACCAGCTTAGGCTGTTCGCCGTCACATTTTTGTTTTGTATTTTGCAGAGGGATGGCGTCGGGTTATTGGATTTCTGTCAGTTTCGGTTTCCTTGGGCTCATGTTATTATTAATAGTAGTAATAGTAATATATTAATGTATTAATGTAATATATTATGTTACAACATAACCGTTATACAAAAAAAATCTAACCAAATCTAATATGTTCAGTACTTTTTGAATATTAGTGTTTTTTATTATTATTATTAATAGTAACAACAGTAGTAGTAGTAGTAGTAGTAGTATGTTTACTCCATTTACAGAAATGCTGCATGAATGACCCATAATGATGGCAATGTGCCAGGTTGTTGTGCTTTCTAATCGTCTAGTGCAAACTCAACAACCCAGGTGTTTTTCATCTTATATTAGAAAAAGGATCCAAAAACGAAAGACAAAAGGAATAACTATCATAGAGAAAAGAAGATTATCCAATTGTGAATATCAAATGCAGTTGTCCGATGCAAAATTTATCAGTATCAAGTATTGTTCCTAGATGTGCTGATAACCTGCACTGGTCGGGGGTTTATGTTATATGTATACCGAAAACCAACTTTCATTGGACAGTACTT
This sequence comes from Euprymna scolopes, assembly GCF_053919585.1. NCBI lineage: Eukaryota > Metazoa > Mollusca > Cephalopoda > Sepiida > Sepiolidae > Euprymna > Euprymna scolopes. The sequence continues at coordinate 44,075,352 of NC_136491.1, read as the reverse complement.
AAACTTCAACTTCCACCATCCATATAATGTAAAAAAAAAAAGCAATCGTCCATAGCCTACAACACCGAACAAAAGCAATATGTGGTAACAGCAATAGATATAAGTAGGAAATAGACCATTTAAGATAAACTCTCCATCGAAACAACTATCCAGAGAGCATAACATCAGCTCCAAGAAATCTGGACCAGCCATCAAAGGACACCACTCGGAAACTCAACACTATTTGTACATGAAAGACTTGCCAGAAAAACTTCGAAAGAATATATGACATATGACATCAGGACAGTATTCAGAAGCGACTCAGTTCTCCGGAAATAGCTTGTGCAAATCAAGCCCTTTACATAAAACAATTCATGACTAAGAACTGTGTATATGAAATCCCATGTAAATGTGGAAAACTATAAAAAGGTGAGATATGTCGTCCACTAAAAGTATGGTTAAAAGAATATCGGAAAGCCGTAATATGCAGAGAGATTGAAAAGTCAGATATAGTTGACCATATCTAGAAAGAAAAGGGAAACCATCTACCATTATAGGATGAAGTAAAAATTATAGGTAGAGAAGAATATGAAGAGTAAGCCGACTCAAAGAAGCAGCACATATGCTGGGTGACAATCTATCACTAAGTAGACCTACTATAGAATTTAACACAATATGGGAATCGTTAATTATAAATAATCGATAATATATACAGCAATAAGCAAACAATAGCAAAAAAAGGAAAATGTATGCATGCATATTACTGTTTACTTATTACTGTATATATTATTCATATATAGTAATATATAGCAATAATAATTAGTAATAAATAGTGATATTTATAACTAGAAATAAAACAGATTTAAGGCTCCCAAAATTCGAACTAGAACTGTCTGCAGGGACCCATGGCGCAGTGGTTAGAGTAGTTGGAAAAGTCAATTGTACAAGTTATATTCTCCTGAAGGCTCAGTTCTCAGTGTGGGTGATTGAAAAATACAGTTGCCAATTAATTAGGATCTCTATCCAGTTATGGCTTATGGAATGAGAGCATGCTACCCCTGTGAAGTAAATAAAGAGTTCTCGTGGCGCAGTTGATAGAGATGTTGTATCTTTTTTCTTTCATTTAATTGTTATGACCTTCCATTTCTTGTAATAAATTATTTTATCAAGAATTCTTCATAAGTTTTGGTTTCGGTTTCGATTATAGCTGAAGTAACGAGTTTATATATGCATATATAAATAAACATTTTTTTCTTCATAATTTTCGGTTTTGATTCAAGCTGATGTACCCAAGTCATATGGATATATATATATTTTTTTGAAACCACAGCTTTATAATGTATAAGAATTGATAGAAAATTAACTCTGTAATAATATATATGAAATCTGCATAAATTAAAATATATTTAAGCGTGTTTTATGATCAGGTTATGCCAGGCATCCCTGCTAGCTTGGATAAATACTTTTGCAGTTTTAACAAAAAAGCTACAATAATATCAGAGCGTCTCCATTTACACTGAACATCTACAGAATGCCAACATCAATATATTACATATGAATGAGTCCTCTGTGGAATTTCCACAGTTCCTGCTAGTTTGTATTATTATATTATTATCATAGAGTTTCTGCTGAGTTAAAATGACAATCTAAGAGTTCCAATTGATGTCCAGTTGGAAAACTCTTGCTTGATCAAATAAAGCAATATTTATATTCTAGGACAACCATTCTAAAACTTTCCTCCATCATTGAATGGTATTTTTTGTTATTGTCAATTATATTTATTATTTACCTATGTTCTAAACCAGCCATTCTCAAACTTTCGTCCATTATTGACCCCCTCGACTTTATGTATTTCTCCATTTGCCCCCTATTCCCACACAAAAAATTTTAATCGTCATCATAAAGTGACCGAAAAACAAGAAGGTCAAAAGAACTTTTTTATCATTTAGAACTTTAGGATTTGTATAAAAAATATCACAAAAATAAAGAAAATCAAGCATTTTTCATAAATCGAAAATTATGAAGTTAATTTGCATTACGTTTCTTAGACATACCCGGCCAGGGGTTTTATCCCGGGGCCCCCAAAATCAACAAAGATTAGACCATTCCTGTAATGACCTGGTCCCTGTTGGGTGTTAAGTTCTGTGCAGTTCTAGGAGGTCCATATTCCAAGGCTTTACCTTCTCTCTTTGAGAAGGAATTAATTTATAGCTAATCGCCTGATGTGCCCTCACTGGGGAATGCCGACGGGGCTGCCCAGGCACTTTTTGCAGGTCAGAGTTCCTCTCCTCGGGGGCGCTGACTTCTCAATCCCACTTTCTGACCCTAGTGTCACAGTTCTTGCAGTGGGAGAAAATTAAATATCACATTTCTTAGACATGACACAATCTGAAAAGAAATAATTGTTTTTTTTTTAATTATCAGGTACTTCATGCATTTGCCCCTGACTATAGAATTTTTTACCTCGAGGAGTAAATTTACCCCTGGTTGAAAACCTCTGCTATAGAGTGTCTATCCTTGAATTAGCAACTGATTAGAACCCATGAACTTATCCATCTGAAGACAATACACCTAAAAGTCAAAAATGCCAACCACATTGTTGCTCAGTAGTTTGTATTCTTTATTGTTCTAGTCTTTTAAAGCATTGCATAATAAAGCCGTGTTCATCTTCTTGCTGGAGCGGATGAGTGAAGACAAACAAAATTTCGAACAACCTCTAAACACCATCACAGGCCAAAAGAAGCAGATCTTTCTTCTTCTGACAAGTCTTTTTTCAGACAGGCATGATATTACATTGTGTCATGTACTCTGAACTAGTGTTGGGACGATTAATCGGAATCAGGAATCGGAAAAATCGAAGTTTATTGGGGAATCGGAACTGGTATTGGAATCGGAAAAATTTGAGCCTATTTTCTGATGTCCAAATCAATTCCTTAAATTATCTTTTTTATTTAGTTTTGGTTTAAGAAACATATTCCACCGTTTGTAGTAATAATAAAATAATAATAATTTATTTATTTAAACTTCCAGTAAGACTAAAATCTCTAGATCACCTCCTCACAAGTGTGTTCTTACGTTTGAGAAAATATAGACATGTGTTTTTACAGTAATCAGGACTAAATAACACTTTTTTTTAGTTGAATATTTAGAGATTTATAAAGAATCAGAATTGGTAATAGTATCAGAATTGGAAATTTAGTATGGAATCGGTAATTGTATCGGAATCAGAAAAAATATTGGAATCGTCCCATCAGTACTCCGAATCTCCAACTTGACTTGGAATGGAATTTTCCACTCTCTATTTAATTTTAACCATTTGTAGAAAATACCGTTTTCAGCATTATTTTCCCCTAAACAAATATAGCGTTGCCTCACTGCTATTCTTTAATAAAAGCACCGCCAAAATGTTCAATAGGATTTAATATTTAGGAGTGTTTAATACTTCAGATGTGAAATGGAAGACTAAGATCAAATCTGTTGCTAAGGTTGATGGAAAATCGTTGAATCATTCTACTGCTCCAGAAAGTACCTGATTCCTGATGCAATCCTGTACCTGTGTGAGAACCAGATATTTCCTAAAATGGAGAACTGCTGCCACACCTGAGGAATTGCTATTTAGAACACTCTTTGTAAGGGAAAACAGATTACAATATCAAATTTGCAATCTAGTGGAAAATGATCTTTTCCTCCCCCCCACAGAAGAGACGTTGTTAGTCTTTCTCTACTCTACCATGATTTCCGTGGAAGGTGCTTTACTCAGCTTCTAATATCTTGTTCCTCTATATAAAACGGTCGCATCATTACCAAGAATTTTCGGTACTCATGCAGATATTGTTTCAGACGTAACTCCGTGTTCACTCGGCTTTATCCGGAACATGATGGCAACAGCTCGGGTTCTGCTGCTGTCTTACGTAATATAAAGCTGAGCCAATTACAGTGCCATGCAATGATTTTTAATTTGACATGCGTACCCGCAAGCTAGCTGAAAATCCGAGTAGCAGACGACAATTTGGAAAGGATAAAAAAGGTTTCTCATTGAACATGGAGTAATCCTAACAGACATTTTTTTCACAACCGAGGAGTTAGTAAAACCATTCTTAACATGGGGAGGTTGGGGGTGTTTATTCCGAAAGCCGTTCTTAGCAAGAGGAGGTTGAGGGTGTTTATTCCAAAAGTCGTTCTTAACAAGGGGAGGTTGGGGGTGTTTATTCCAAAAGCCGTTTTTAACATGGGGAGATTGGGGGTGTTTATTTCGAAAGTCGTTCTTAACAAGGGGAGGTTGGAGGTGTTTATTCTGAAAGTCGTTCTTAACAAGGGGAGGTTGGAGGTGTTTATTCTAAAAGTCGTTTTTAACATGGGGAAGTTGGGGGTGTTTATTCCGAAAGCCATAAGAAAAAATTGAAAAATATCTTTAAAAAAATACCCTGGTAAAACTTGCAGAGAACACTGTTTTACGGTTGTTTTAAAAATGGAATGGAAATTTGTTACGTCAGACAAGCAGCAGGACCCGAGCTGTTGACATCATGTTCTGAGGAAAGCCGTGCAAACACTGGGTTACGTCTAAATCAATATCTGCATGAGTACCGAATTTTTCTCTCTTTCTCTGTGCACTAAAAACTACACATTATTTTCATGAACAGACTTTCTTTCCAAGCACTTCCCACCCATCGAACATTAATACTAGATTACTTCCTTATAAACTACAATATGGTCGTCTTCATGTCCAATGTTGACAAATACTTGTCGAGCCATCCCCTTGATAAATCAAATTTGGGCTATTCTGTTTATTGTATTCATGACTCTCATACTATTATTCATCATCAAACTGACAATCTCATTAATCCGTATCCCTAAGTGGCTTTTAGTCTCAATAAATTATTAGTGTGATTAATATGAAAAGAAATATAAAAATTCTGAAGAGACACTGAGAAAAGATAGGCGAAAATAGTTATGGTAAATAATTGAATGTATACAAAGGAAGCAAAAAAAAAAAAAAAACTTAACAAAACACTGAAAACTTTTGCATCAATCTTAACATAATAGATTAAGCCAGGGGTTGCCAATCAAGATGGAGGTTGAACGTTGTTATGAAACGACAGGGTGCCACTTGAAGTTAATGGAAAGGAGGTCAGAGAGAAGGGAGATAACTGTGAGCTCAAGCCGTGTTAGAAAGTTAGTCATATTTTACTTGCTTTTTTTTTTTATTATTTCTAATTTTTTTTTACTTTTTTTAAAAATACTTTTTATTTTATTTAATTACTTTGGTGGGAAATATGTTCTTGAAACTGATGCTGTGTGATTTGTGTCTTCTTATGAAATGTGATACTGACACTGGGGATAGATTATGACTGCATAGAAGGCCTGTTTATTTTAATTTTCAAACGCCACATTTGATCTTTGAGGAAGAGAAGTAGACCGTAGACCGGTTATCAGTTACCTTCTTTATTGAAAGCCTTAAATTTCTTCAGATTATAAAGAGTTTTGCTTATCAATTTTCTTTATTCAAACAATGGTTGATGAGATGAGGTCTGACGTTTACCGATTTATGGCATGATAAATAAAATAAGTCAAAACCAAAACTTATGAAGAAAAAAAAAAACAGAAGCGAATAAAAATGAAATCTATTAATAATGGAGATTTGATATCTGTTTGTCTGAAGCCAAAACTCTACCATTGCTTTTAGAGTTTTAGTATCTGTCTGATGCCAAAACTATACTATTACCATTTTTTTAATGCATAATTTAGTGTAGTTATCCATCAGGCCCCACAATCAATAGAGATTAGACCATTCCTGTAATGGCCTGGTCCATGTTGATTGCTGTGTAATGCTGGTTCTGTTCAGTTCTATGAGGTCCACCCTCTGAGGTTTTGCCTTCTCTCTTTGAGAAGGGGTTAGTTTATTGCTAATCGCCTGAGGCGCCTGGCCAGGAATGCCGATGGGGCTGCACAGGAATTTTTTGCAAGGTCAGAGGGCTCCTCCTCTGGAGCACTGACATTTTAAATCCCGCTTTCCGACCCTAGTTTCATAGTTATTGCGGTGGGAGAATACTAAATATCCAGTGTACCATACTATTTCTGCCTAATATATTATCTTTCAATACTAAATTTAGGGTGAGGTAAGCAGTAGAATATATGTTTGTTTATCATACCAACCATTGTCCCAGGCATTACATCCTCCTTTTTTAGGACGTTAGTGTAATAACTCTTCTGTGGTTAGAGCGCATTCCGTTGAAGTATTTATAAAACAATGGGTATATTAATAGATGTTTAGTCATCGAACACTATCGTCTTATAAAATCAATGTTTGATTTTGGTGTTTAAGTTCGTTTGGTGAATCGTTGCTGCATGTTAAGAACTATATAAGGTAATTCAATTTATACACACCCTCCGAACAATACTTTGTCGAGGTCAGAATTATTTTTTATACAAACACCATCTTAAAACGGAGATGTAACACTGTATTCAACAATATGAAATTATTTCCCTTTGTTTGGCACAAAAAAATAGATATTGGGGAGGGGAAATTGTAAGTAAGAACACTACAGGACAATGCCAGAGAGGCACAGGTAGGATCAAATAAACCTGCAACCTCATCCTCATCGTTAAATTGTGTTGGGAGTAACATTGTATCACTGGCAATAGGTATCATTTTTTTTTTCTGCTAAAAAAGAGTGGATGTGCCATGAAACAGATAAACCAAATCAGTTGATGAATTTTTATAGTAGATGTTGCATTTCGAAAGATTGACCAGTTTCCTGAAAACACTCCTTGATTCAAATGAAAACTGTCGATCTCTTCTTTAATTTTTACTTCCTGTGTTTAATTGTTTTACCTTTCTGTTTTTTTTCACACACACGCAGTCACTCACACGCACTATACACACACACATAGTCATTCACGCATACACACACAGTCACTCACACACACTATACACATGCACACATATAGTCATTCACACACTACACACACACACACATATAGTCATTCACACACCACACACACACACAAAGTTACTCACACACACTATACACACACACATATAGTCACTCACACACACTATGCACATGCACACATATAGTCATTCACACACTACACACACACACACACACACACATAGTCATTCACACACCACACACACACATACTATACACACACATATAGTCACTCACACACACTATACACACACAGTCATCCACAGAATATTTTGCTATATAACACACACATATAGTCATTCACACACTACACACACACACACATATAGTCATTCACACACCACACACACACACACACACACAGAGTTACTCACACACACTATACACACACACATATAGTTACTCACACACACTATACACATGCACACATATAGTCATTCACACACTACACACACACATATAGTCATTCACACACCACACACACACATACTATACACACACACATATAGTCACTCACACACCTCACACACACTATACACACACAGTCATCCACAGAATATTTTGCTATATAACAGCTCTTCAGCGTGGATAAATAAACAAGTACCTTGAGCCGGGACTACAGTTGGCACTCCTAACTTCTCAGCCATAATTCAGCTCTTGCTGAAAGTAAACAAAATTCTGATGTAAACATTGCCAATTGCGTGAGAGTTCCATTTGTTTACACAAGGAGAAATGCATTTTTATTTGATAAGCAGTTGGTGATTTCATTTACTAGAGAGCTTAATCACTCAATAGAAGGAGCATATTTCGGCATTAAATAACACCAAAAGTTTGATATGCTGTAAAACAGGAATGGCCAACCTATGGCGCATATACTAAATATGGCACATTACACATGATGTATTGAACTCTGTGCAAATTGAGCTGGCTTTCTTTAAAGGAGAAAAAGTAGAGAACATTAAATTCAGAAGAGGTTACCATTGCATATGTATATATATATTATATATATATATATATATATATATATATAATATACACACAAGATATTCCGGTCAGAGGAGATGACACGTAGTTTGTCTGTTATTTTGCAAACCTTCAGAAATAATAGCAAAAACCTATTTGCATAGGAAAAAATTTGAACTGAAAAATGCATCATGAATTTAAATAAGTCACATCTACAGAGAATTTGACCAAAATGCATTCTAACCTAAAACAGATTCATTGTTTTATTGTCCGATTTGAACTCTTGACTCCTATTCCAAAATATCCAACTCTGACTCCTTATCTTAAAGATTTCCAAATTAGCTTGCATTAGAAATAAAATAAAAGCAACTTTAATGAAGTCTTCAAACGCCACATTTTATTTAACCCATGAGGGTAGCGTGCTCTCGTTCCGCTTAGCTATTACTGGATAGAAGTTCTAAGTAATTCGCAATTGTATTTTGAATGCCACCAGCATGGAGGATTGAACGTTGGGAAAAAAATAACGTGAGATGAGAACAATAGTCCAAAGTTTTCAAATAATATGAATAATCATCTAAAAAATTCAGAAACGTAAGAAGTAAAATACTGTGTGTAACATCCATATATTAAAACTTCTCTCTTTCTCCTCCCCCATTCCCCATCCTCCATTCCCCCTCTTCTTCCTAACCCTTTCTTTCTCCTCCGTCCAGCCCATTCCTCTCACTTAAATGTAGGTGAAATAAGACCAATACTGTGTTGATTGAAACAACATCCGGGCATTTTCTTAATACATATTTATATAGATTACTACATGATGACATTAAAAAAGAGGGTTTTTTTTCTTCTTGACAACATTAATTGATATCTAACCTTCCTTGGCCTTTTGGTTTGGAGCTTTTCTGTCCTCGGTCAGTGGGGGAGAAATTCTTCCAGACCGAGACAATTTTTATTTTTGTTCCTATCCAGAATGCCGCTTTTTGGGGAGCTGTCCTCGTGGGGAGGCAAGTAAATAGCAAGATCAATTGATATAAACGGTCATTTTGACCCTTCAAACATTGAATCTTTATTTTAATTTTTAGATATTATACATCCAGGATGGGAGGAAGGTACGCTGATATAAAAGAAAAAAAAAAAAAAAAAAACTTTCTGTGTGTGTGTTTTGTACTTTTCAGGATTTAAATGGAAATACAGACATTTGTCCTTTACATACTATATTTATATATGGTTTTACTAGTCTGACCGTCCATTGTTGCCCGAGAGTTTGGAGGTGTGTGTTGAGCAAAATAAAAAAAAAAGTTGTAGGAGGCAGGCAGGCTCGAACCCGTGACACGAAGGCAGAAAATAAAGTGGAGGTGTGTGTGTAAGGATGTTAGTTGAGCAAAAAAAAAAAAAATTGTAAGAGGCAAGCAGGCTCGAACCTGTACCGCGAAGAGGAAAAGAAAATGTAAAAAAAAAAAAAGGATGTGTTAGCTGTTGCACCCATCGCTAAACTGGAAGAGACATAGGTTTAAATTAATGCTAAACTTTTAAAAAGAAGCGATGACTTTTGAAAATATCGGCAAAAAAAACCGACCCCCTCCCTGTAGAAAAGGACCCAGTTGAGGGTGAAGGAATTAATGTTTTTGGCCAATTTTTCGATATTTATCATCCCAAGGGTCGAGTTTCAGAAGAATTCGATATCGGGAAAATCTGCCCCCTTTGTCGAAAGTTTTAGGCAGATATACAAACATACATACATTTGAACAAATAGGTGAGATTTATATTATAGACTAGCATGGGTGCCCGACGTTGCCTGGGTGTTTGTCGATGTAAAAGAAAAAAAAAGTTTTGGTAAGTAGGTAGGCTTGAACCCGAAGCCTTGACGTGAAAAAGAAAGTGCGAAAAAACCTGACATCTTACCACTCAACCACGATGAGACAAGAACTGAAAAGCGTTTTAATTCAATGATTAAAAAGTTAAGTGACAGATGCGTAAATTTAATGAGGTCAAACATCACACCATATGGGAAACTTAACTTTGGCTGCAAACCAGTTTTTACCTATTTGTTTGTTTCCCCCAAGATGTTGGAGAAAACTAGCTCCCCATAAAAAGGGGAGTGTCTAAATGAATAGCAATTGTCTGATATGACGGGTTTTCTCATTGCTTTTCTGGGCATCCTAGCATGAGAGCCAGGGAGCTTGGTTTTGTTATGAGTTCAGTTTCGCTTTTATACTGAAAAGCCAAACAAACACGTTTTATTACAAAAATAGCATGTAAAAGTCACCCAAATGAAAAATACACTCGTTTTGTAAATTAAAGATATTATAATCTAGGTAGTATATAAAAAGTTCTAAGAAACAGTAAACCCACACCACCGCCAATAGCCTTTGCCAGACATACAAAAAATGTGCACACATTTTGCCTTTTATATATATCGATTACATAAAAATAACAACAAAACAAAAACCACCCTAGCTGTACATATCATGTGGAACTTTAGAGAATTTTCTTACATTAAAATGTGATACAAAACAGTTTGGATTGCATTTTCATGCAAGTGTGATCTCCTTTCAGTTCCCTCGCTTTTCCGTGCGTGATGGTGTAAACATAATGTTAACATTAGGAGTGAAAACCTCATCGAACTTGTACCGAACCGGATCATTCAGATCAGACTACCTCACGATATACTTTTTTCATTTTTATATTATGACGGCAACAAGCGAAAAAAGAAAACACCTAACTTTCATAATAAGCGACAATGTAACACCCATAAAATCATAATCGGTACACCGATGCTGACTTTGCAGTTTAAGTTTGTGTTCTATGCTCTCCTGAAGTTTCGTCTGGATAAAACGTGCCGTGCTGATGTTGGTAACTTAGCAAGGAAAATATAAATTAAAGATCATAAGAAAACAAACGTGTTTGATTCCAGCGATAATTTGTTTATGCTTATATACGGAGAAAAAGGTGGTTAGTACAAATGTTACTATCTGAAGTGAAATATCTCTCATCTATATATATAAAAGGCAAAAATCGGTGTGTATGTATGTATGTATGTATGTTTGTTTGTAACGCTAAAACTTTTGAAAGACGGAACCAAACTTGACAAATTTGGTATCATATCGAAGCCCCATCACCCGGATGACAAATATCGAAATTTCACGTCAAACGGACCACTAGAAGTTGGTCAACTGATCAGTTATCTTCGAGGGGGGCCCCCAAAAACCTGTCATTAACGCTAAAACTTGAGATGAAAGATTCCTCTCCCCTAAGAATAAAACATATGTTCAATATCTGCTTTTGTTTTTTCATTGTTTATACGGTCCCGAGCAACGCCGGGTAGCCCTGCTAGTCTTCTTCTATATATATAAAAGGCAAAAATCGGTGTGTATGTATGTATGTATGTATGTTTGTTTGTAACGCTAAAACTTTTGACAGACACAACCAAAGTTGACAAATTAGGTAGCATATTGCACCTTGATCACCCGGATGACAAATATCGAAATTTCACGTCAAACGGACAACTAGAAGGGGGTTAACTGATCATTTTTCTCCCAGGGGGGCCCCCCAAAAAACCTGTCATTTTAACATTATTCATTAGCTGTCACGTGACGTGACGTCAGCTCAGTAAAATGTCGGCTACGCTGAGCCTCTGACGTACATTAAAGCTGCCTGCGAGGAGTATCATTGATACTATAACACAGTTAAATATTAGTTTAAGAGTCGAACCGTTATTACCAACGGATTTATCGCACTTCAAAAAGAAGAATCCCAAAATTATTGATACTATAACACAGTTAAATATTAGTTTAAGAGTCGAACCGTTATTACCAACGGATTTATCGCACTTCAAAAAGAAGAATCCCAAAATTACATAAAAATTGACGTAGGGAAAATGTTTTTATTTTTGCTTGAAGTTTTTTACCGGCGAAGAAAGATGACTATGCTCTTTGCTATAGTTTACCATGTAAACAAGGCTTTAGCCATTTTGTTTTTACATCCTAACTCTGTTAAACTGGAAGGGGGAGGGGTGGCTATCAGTATAAGGCCGCTTAAATACACGAAAATTACTTTTATACGAGTTTGTTTTCTTATGAATGGAACCGCGTTTATAGGGGGGAGGGGGGAGGAGGCAATGTGCACAGTCTCCCAAGCATTACCTACTATAAAAAAAGATGCACATTTACCCTCTTCTCTCACCCTCTTTCTCTCTCTCTCTCTCTCTTTCTCTTCTCTCTCTCACTCTCTTTCTCTATCACCCTCTTCTCTCTCTCTCTTTCTCTTCTCTCTCTCATCCTCTTTCTCTCTCTCTCACCCTCTTCTCTCTCTCTACCTTTTTCTCTTCTCTCTCGCACCCTCTTCTCTCTCTCTCACCCGCTTCTCTCTCTCTACCTCTTTCTCTTCTCTCTCGCACCCTCTTCTCTCTCTCACCCGCTTCTCTCTCTCTACCTCTTTCTCTTATCTCTCTCTCTCTCAACCTCTTCTCTCTCTCTCTCTTACCCTCTTCTCTCTCTCACTCTCTGTGTACACCTTTTTCTCTTCTCTTCTCTCTCTCTCTGACCCTCTTTCTCTCTCTCTCACCCTCTTTTTCTGCTCTCTCTCACCCTTCTCTCTCTCTCTCTCTACCTCTTTCTCTTCTCTATCACCCTCTTTCCCTGCTCTCTCTCACCTTCATCTCTCTCTCTCTACCTATTTCTCTTCTCTCTCTCTCCCTCTGCTCTCTCTCACCCTCTTCTTTCTCCCTCACCCTCTTCTCTCTCTCTCTCACCCTCTTCTTTCTCCCTCACCCTCTTCTCTCTCTCTCTCTACCTCTTTCTCTTATCTCTCTCTCTCACTACCCCTCTCTCTCTCTGTCTTACCCTCTTCTCTCTCTCTCTACCTCTTTCTCTTATCTCTCTCTCTCACTACCTCTCTCTCTCACCCTCTTCTCTCTCTCACCCTCTTTCTCTCTTACCCTCTTCTCTCTCTACCTCTTTCACTTCTCTCACCCTCTTTCTCTCTCACCCTCTTTCTCTGCTCTCTCTCACCCTCTTCTCTGCTCTCTCTCACCCTCTTCTCTCTCTACCTCTTTCTCTTCTCTCTCTCTCACCCTCTTCTCTCTCTCTTACCTATTTTGTAATATATATATATAGATATATATATTGTACAAACTATTGTACAAACTATTACCACTTATCAAGGCCTATAGGCCACTCGAGGATGAAAGTTTAAAAGTGCACAGTAGTCAAATTCGGCAAAGATGACGGAACCGCTTTAAGAGGAGGATGAATTATTCAGTGACTCCAACCTATTTTGTTACATATATGTATGTATATATTTTTGTAAAAAATATATATTACTACTTATCAAGGCCCATAGGACACTCGAGGATTAGAGTTGAAAAGTGCACAGTAGTCAAATTCGGGAAAGAGGATGGAACCGCTTTCACGGGAGGATGAGTTATTCAGCGACTCCAACCTGTTTTTTTATATATATATTTATATCTATATTTATTAAAAAATATATATTACCACTTATCAAGGACAATAGGCCACTCGAGGATGAGAGTTGAATAGTGCACTGTATAAAAAATACGGTAAAGAGGATGGAACCGCTTTAACGGGAGGATGAGTTATTCAGCAACTCCAACCTATTTTTTTATATATATATATATATATACTTTTATTAAAAAATATATATTACCACTTATCAAGGACAATAGGCCACTCGAGGATGAGAGTTGAAAAGTGCATAGTAGTAAAATTCGGGAAAGAGGATGGAACCGCTTTAACGGGAGGATGAGTTATTCAGCGACTCCAACCTATTTTTTATATATATATATATATATATATATTTATAACAAAAATATATTACCACTTATCAAGGCCCATAGGCTACTCGAGGATAAGAGTTGAAAAGTGCACATTAGTCAAATTCGGGAAAGAGGATGGAACCGCTTTAACGGGAGGATGAGTGATTCAGCGACTCCAACCTATTTTGTTATATATATATATATATATATATATATATATATATATTTTGTACAAACTATATATTACCACTTATCAAGGCCCATAGGCCACACGAGGATGAGAGTTTAAAAGTGCACAGTAGTCAAATTTGGGAAAGAGGATTTAATCGCTTTAATAGAAGGATGAATTATTCAGCGACTCACACCTGTTTTGGTATATATATATATATATTTATAAAAAAATATGTATTACCACTTATCAAGGCCCATAGGCCACTCGAGGATGAGAGTTAAAAAGTCCACAGTAGTCAAATTTGGGAAAGAGGATGGAACCGCTTTAACAGGAGGATGAGTTATTCAGCAACTCCAACCTATTTTGTTATATATATATATATATATATATATATATATATATATTTTTCATAAAATATGTATTACCACTTATCAAGGCCCATAGTCCACTCGAGGACGAGAGTTGAAAAGTGCACAGTAGTCAAATTGGGGAAAGAGGATGGAACCGCTTTAACGGGAGGATGAGTTATTCAGCGACTCCAACCTTTTTTTTTATTTTGTAAAAAATATATATGACCACTTATCAAGGCCCAGAGGCCACTCGAGGATAAGAGTTGAAAAGTGCACAGTAGTCAAATTTGGGAAATTTGTTATATATCTATTTTTTTGTTACTTAGGCATTTCCACTTATCAAGGCCCAGATACATCTCGAGGATAAGAGTTAAATGTGCACAGTAGTCAATTGGACAATAAGGCCCAGAGGCCACCCGAGGATAAGGGTTGAAAATGGCAGTAGTTAATTGGACAACATAGTAATCGTTAGTAATGGAAAGTCGGGAAATTTGTTATATATATATTTATATTTTGTTTAGATAGGCATTACCACTTATCAAGGCCCAGAGGCCACTAGAGGATAAGTGTTGAAAAGTGCAGTAGTCAATTGGACAAAATATAGTAATTGTTAGTAATGGAAATTCAGTAAATTTGTTATATATATATTAATATTTTGTTAAATACGCATTACCACTTATCAAAGCCCACAGGCCACTCGAGGATAAGGATTGAAAAGTGCACCGTAGTAGTCGGTTGTAATGGAAATGCGGGATATTTGTAATATACCTATTTTTTGTTACTTAGGCACAACCACTTATTAAGGCCCAGAGGCCACTCGATGGTATTACCACTTATCAAGGCCCAGAGGCCACTCGAGGATAAGCGTTTAAAAGTGCAGTAGTCAATTGGACAATATAGTAATCGTTAGTAATGGAAATTCAGTAAATTTGTTATATATATGTATATTTTGTTACATACGCATTACCATTTATCAAGGCCCAGAGGCCACTCGAGGATAAGGATTGAAAAGTGCACAGTAGTCAATTGGACAATATAGTAATCGTTAGTAATGGAAATTCAGTAAATTTGTTATATACCTATTTTTTGTTACTTGGTCATTTCCACTTATCAAGGCCCAGAGGCCACTCGAGCATAAGAGTTAAAAAGTCCACAGTAGTCAATTGGACAATAAGGCCCAGAGGCCACCCGAGGATAAGGGTTAAAAAGTGCAGTAGTCCATTGGTCAATATAGTAATCGTTAGTAATTACTACTTCTCAAGGCCCAGAGGCCACTCGAGGATAAGGGTTGAAAAGCGCAGTAGTCAATTGGACAATACAGTAATCGTTAGTAATGGAAATTCAGTAAATTTGTTATATATATATATATTTATATTTTGCTAAATACGCATTACTACTTATCAAGGCCCAGACGCCACTCGAGGATAAGGGTTGAAAATATTCAACAAATTTTTTATCTACAGATTAGAAAATTTGTATATAGGGTATTCAGACATATGGAATATATCTAGCATAATCTATCTATTATATCTATAAAAGTCAGAATGTTTGTGTGTGTGGGTGTGTGTGAGGTAGAGAGAGAGAGAGAGAACAATTCTTAACCTATATATTCAACAAATTTTTTATCTACAGATTTTAAATTTGTTATAAAGGGTATTCATACATATGGAAATATATCTAGCATAATCTATCTATTATATCTACAAAAGTGAAAATGTGTGTGTCTGTGAGAGAGAGAGCAATTCTCAACCTATATAATCAACAAATTTTTTATCTACAGATTAGATAATTTGTATATAGGGTATTCAGACATATGGAAATATATCTAGCATAATCTATCTATTATGTCTATAAAAGTGAGAATATGTCTGTGTGTGAGAGAGAGAGAGTAAGAACAATTCTCACCCTTTATATTCAACAAATTTTTATCTACAGATTAGAAAATTTTTATATAGTGTATTCAGACATATGGAAATATATCTAGCATAATCTATCTATTATATCTATAAAAGTGAGCATGCGTGAGAGGAGAGAGAGAGAGAGAGAACAATTCTCAACCTATATACTCAACAAATTTTTTATCTACAGATTTGAAAATTTGTATATAGATTATTCAGACACATGGAAATATATCTAGCATAATTTATCTATTATATCTATAAAAGTGAGAATGTGTGGGTGTGTGAGAGAGAGAATGAGAGAGAACAATTCTCAGCTTATATATGCAACAAATTGTTTATCTACAGATCCGAAATATCACATTTGTATAGAAGTAGAAATCTGGATACCTATTCTGATACCTAATAAAAGAAAGGACACTCTTTGGGGCGGATTTTGATGATAACAAGTCACTAATAAGAAATTATAATAAACATTGAAATAATTTAAGAATTTTATCAAAATAAAATTGCATGGTAATCACCCAATTTCTGCCACAAAATTTTGATTGGCAAAACTCATAAACAGAAAATATATATTTTCTAATTTCATCTTTTTTTTATATAATCTGATTTGATGTTTTCCTTAATATTCAAATCACTATATTTTGCTGCTTAATATCAAATACAGCAAATGAGTTATTTTTTATGCATCAAACAATTACATTTTCTCATTCATCCAAACTAATCACTGAACATCAATTTCATATTTTCTTCACTAAAATATTACTGTGCTTGATGTCATCAAGTGGAGCGGATCATTTTTTTTTCATTTGTTCACACATTTTTCCAATTTATATATATTTTGTCTAAGATTCTTAGCCTATGTCATTGCATACCAAGCTGTTTATTAAAAGTTACGGTTCACTGTAAACACATACGTTACACCAAAATAAAAACGCTTCAGATAATGTCTTGATATTCAATTAAGTTTCTCACATGACATCTTATGAAGTTAGTAGAAATGTTACAGACTTTTGAATCTCAAACACTTTCAATACTGTGCACTGATATTTTCTTTTTTGGAATATAAGCACATTCATGATTTTTTTTTACAAACGTCAACAAATTTCACAATGTGTAGCAATGTACTGAAACAATTATAAAAATATTTGTTTTTATTTTGGATGATGCAGGGCATCCGAAGAGAGATTTTTCTAACAAAATGAAAGTATAATTTTTAGCAATAGGTATCTAGGAAAAGGCCACTACATACGTTATAAATTCCAAATTTCCACAACCTGGCAAATACTGGTACACGCTAGCAAATTTAGATTTGCAATTACAGAATATGATTCTAATTTTTTCCTTTGCTCTTTATTCTAACACTACACTAAGTTTACTGTTTTATTTCGCTACAGTTGATATTGTGTAGAACAATAAGAAAATCATAGTGAACAATGCATTCAACAAAATTTCACACACATTTCTAGATACCTATATCTAATAAGTTCAAAAGAAAGGACACACTTAGGGAGGTATTTTGGTGGTCAAGTCACTAAATAGAGATTAGCTGGTTTCCCGGCATAGCCCAGGATGTAATAAAGATTGACTGAAATACATGTTCTAGCTGGTTTCTAGGCGTTGCCAGGGATGTAATATAGACACATTATGTTGTATATTACCTGTTCTCTTCTCCCTAAGGTAAAACAATTTCATATACATGCTGTAAATTACCTATGCTAGGGATAAAACATGAACAATACCAGTCCGGGGGTAGATAAAACAAATAATACATAGAGATGAAAGATTCGTCTCCCCTAAGAATAAAACATATGTTCAATATCTGCTTTTGTTTTTTCATTGTTTATACGGTCCCGAGCAACGCCGGGTAGCCCTGCTAGTCTTCTATATATATAAAAGCCAAAAATCGGTGTGTATGTATGTATGTATGTTTGTTTGTAACGCTAAAACTTTTGAAAGACGGAACCAGAGTTGACAAATTTGGTATCATATTGCACCTTGATCACCCGGATGACAAATATCGAAATTTCACGTCAAACGGACCAGTAGAAAGGGGTCAACTGATCGTTTTTCTCCTAGGGGGGCCCCCCAAAAAACCTGTCATTTTAACGTTATTCAATACGTGTCACGTGACGTGACGTCAGCTCAAACTTTTGACAGACACAACCAAAGTTGACAAATTATGTATCATATTGAACCTTGATCACCCGCATGACAAATATCGAAATTCCACACCAAACGGACCATTAAAAGGGGGTGAACTGATCATTTCTCTCCTAGGGGGGCCCCCCAAAAAACCTGTCATTTTAATGTTAATATTACATAATCCAAAAACGCTTAGTCATGTCACGTGACGTGACGTCAACATCCAGTAATGGCGAACAAATGTAAACAAACACTTTGTTTTACCGATACTTTTGTAATTTCTCTTCTGCTTTGTTCTAGAGATTATTAAACTCCATGACAATGTCTCCAACGTATTTAACTGGTTAAAAATAGTATTTATACAAGAGTTTTAACGAAAAATATCAGGAAAAAATGTACAGGAATAAAAAAAAAATTCAGCTTTCAAAATATTCGTCGATAAAAAAACCGATCTTTATATTTACGCTAGCCATTTTGTATATTACCACGTGACCTGCTATCTCTTAAACTGGAGGGGGGGGGATCCACTTGAATCCAACAAAACCAGTAATTTTTTTTTTCTATTATATATACATCATTTTCTATAAAATTAAGTGTAGACTTTATAATTAAAACAAAAAATGTTATTCATACTAAAAAAAAAAAACGCTTAGTCATGTCACGTGACGTGACGACAACATCCACTAATGGCGAACAATTATACCTATTTATTATGCCTCCCCACGGGACAGTTAGACACCAGGGTCGTTTTTTAACGTGGAAAAAAGGTACAAAAATAAAAATTGTCTCAGTCGTGGAGGATTTCTCCTCCACCGAAAGAGAACAAGAAATAGAAGTGCAGCATCTGAAGAACAGATACTACACTTTGATCTTGACCAAAAGGCCAAGAATGCGAACAATTGTAAATAACAACTTTTTTCACAAAACCAACACCGTCTTTCTTTTTTTTCTCTCTCTTTCTCTCTCTCACCCACTTACTCTTCCCTCTCTCTCACCCTCTTTCTCTTGACGTCACACCACTGTTAAACTGTGGGGGGGGGAACACATTCCCAGGCATTATCTCCTATAGATGCACATTTTATTAGAAACTTTTCTCTCTCTCTCACCAACTTACTCTTCTCTCTCTCTCACCCTCTTTCTCTTGACCTCCTACTACTGTTAAACTGTGTGTGTGGGGGGGGGAAGAGGCAGCTTGAAAACCAACAAAAACAGTGCACAGTTTCCCAAGCATTTGGGGTGGGAAGGGGGGGAAGAAGCCGAGCGCACAGTTTCGTGTGAGAGAGAGAGAACAATTCTCAACCTATATACTCAACAAATTTTTTATCTACAGATTTGAAAGTTTGTATATAGGGTATTCAGACATATGGAAATATATCTAGCATAATCTATCTATTATATCTATAAAAGTGAAAATGTGTGTGTGTGTGTGAGGTAGCCAGAGAGAGAGAGAGAGAGAGAGAGAGAGAGAGAGAGAGAGAGAGACAACAATTCTCAACCTATATATTCAATACATTTTTTATCTACAGATTTGAAAATTTGTATATAGGGTATTCAGACATATGGAAATATATCTAGCATAATCTATCTATTATATCTATAAAAGTGAAAATGTGTGTGTGTGTGAGGTAGCCAGAGAGAGAGAGAGAGAGAGAGACAACAATTCTCAACCTATATATTCAATACATTTTTTATCTACAGATTTGAAAATTTGTATATAGGGTATTCAGACATATGGAAATATATCTAGCATAATCTATCTATTATATCTATAAAAGTGAAAATGTGTGTGTGTGTGTGTATGCGTAAGAGAGAGAGAGAACAATTCTCAACCTATATACTCAACGTATTTTTATCTACGGATTTTAAACTTTGTATATAGGGTATTCAGACATATAGAAATATATCTAGCATAATCTATACATTATATCTATAAAAGTGAGAATGTGAGTGTGTGAGAGAGAGAGAACAATTCTCAACCTATATATTCAACAAATTTTTTACCTACAGATTTGAAAATTTGTATATTGGGTATTCAGACATATGGAAATATATCTAGCATAATCGATCTATTATATCTATAAAAGTCAGAATGTTTGCGTGTGGTTGTGTGTGTAAGGTTGCGAGAGAGAGAGAGAGAACAATTCTCAACCTATCTATTCAATAAATTTGTTATCTACAGATTTGACCATTTGTATATAGGGTATTCAGACATATGGAAATATATCCAGCATAATCTATCTATTATATCCATAAAAGTGAGAATGTGTGCGTGAGAGAGAGAGAGAGAGAGAGAGAGAGAGAGTAAGTACAATTCTCACCCTATATATTCAACAAACTTTATATCTACCGATTATAAAATTTGTATATAGGGTATTCAGACATATGGAAATATATCTAGCATAATCTATCTATTATATCTAGAAAAGTGAGAATGTGTGTGAAAGAGAGAGAGAGAAGAGAGAGAGAGAGAACAATTCTCAACCTATATATTCAACTAATTTTTATGTACAGATCTGAAAATTTGTATACAGGGTATTCAGACATATGGAAATATATCTAGCATAATCTATTATATCTATAAAAGGTAGAATGTGTGTGTGTGTTTGTGAGTGAGTGAGTGAGTGAGTGAGTGAGAGAGAGAGAGAGAGAGAGAACAATTCTCAACCTATATACTCAACAAATTTTGTATCTACAGATTTGATAATTTGTATATAGGGTATTCAGACATAAGGAAATATATCTAGCATAATCTATCTATTATATCTATAAAAGTGAGAATGTGTGTGAAAGAGAGAGAGAGAGAACAATTCTCAACCTATATATTCAACAAATTCTATCTTTACAGATTTGAAAATTTGTATATAAGGTATTCAGACATTTGGAAATATATCTAGCATAATCTATTATATCTATAAAAGTGAGAATGTGTGTGTGAGAGAGAGAGAAAGAACAATTCTCAACCTATATACTCAACAAATTTTTTATCTACAGATTTAAAAATTTGTATATAGGGTATTCAGACATATAGAAATATATCTAGCATAACCTATCTATTATATCTATAAAATGACCATGTGTGTGTGTGTGAGAGAGAGAGAGAGTCAGAGAGAGAGAGAGAACAATTTTCAGCTTGTGTGTGTGTGAGAAAGAGAGAGAGAGAAAGAGAGGAAGGAAAATTCTCACCCTATATATTCAACAAATTTTTTATCTACATATTAGAAAATTTGGATATAGGGTATTCAGACGTATGGAAATATATCTAGCATAATCTATCTATTATATCTATAAAAGTGAGAATGTGTGTGTGAGAGAGAGAGAAAGAGAGAGAGAGAGAACAATTCTCAACCTATATATTCAACTAATTTTTTATCTACAGATTTGAAAATGTGTATATTGGGTATTCAGACATATGTAAATATATCTGGCATAATCTATGTATTATATCTATAAAAGTGTGAATGTGAGTGATGGAAAGAGCAAAAAATTCTCAACCTATATAACCTATAAAAGTGAGAATATGTGTGTGAGAGAGAGAGAGAGAGAACAATTCTCAACCTATATATTCCACACATTTTTGGGCACAGATTTGGAAATTTGTATATAGGGTAGGCAGACATATAGAAATATATCTAGCATAATCTATCTATTATATCTATAAAAGTGAGAACTTGTGTGTGTGTGTGTGTGAGAGAGAGAGAGAACAATTCTTAACCTACATACTCAACAAATTTTTTACCTACAGTTTAGAAACTTTGTATATAGGGTATTCAGACATATGGAAATATATCTAGCATAATCTATCTATTATAACTACAAAAGTTAGAATGTGTGTGTGAGAGAGAGAGAGAGAGAAAAAGAGAGAGATAAAAATTCTCAACCTATACATTCAACAAATTTTTTATCCACAGATTTGAACATTTGTATATAGGGTGTTCAGACATATAGAAATATATCTAGCATAATCTATCTATTATATGTATAAAAGTGAGAATGTGTGTGTGTGTGAGAGAGAGGACAATTGTCAACCTATGTATACAACAAATTTTTTATCTACAGATTTCAAAATTTGTATATTGGGCATTCAGACATATTTCAATATATCTGGCATAATTTGTCTATTATATCTATAAAAGTGAGAATGTGTGTGATAGAGAGAGAGAGAACAATTCTCAACCTATATACTCAACAAATTTTTTATCTACAGATTTGAAAATTTGTATATAGGGTATTCAGACATATGGAAATATATCTAGCATAATCTATTATATCTATAAAAGTGAGAATGTGTGTGTGTGTGTGAGAGAGAGAGAGAGAGAGAACAATTCTCAACCCATATACTCAACAAATTCTTTATCTACAGATTTTAAAATTTGTATATAGAGTATTCATACAAATAGAAATATATCTAGGATAATCTTTCTATTATATCTATAAAAGTGAGAATGTGTGTGTGTGAGCGAGAGAGAGAGAGAGAGAGAGAGAACAGTTCTCAACCTATACATTCAACAAATTTTTATATATAGGGTATTCAGAAATATCGAAATATATCTAGCATAATCTATTATATCATTAAAAGTTAGAATGTGTGTGTGTGAGAGATAGAGAGAACAATTCTCAACCTATGCACTCTACAAATTTTTTATCTACAAATTAGAAAATTTGTATATAGGGTATTCACACATATGGAAATATATCTAGCATAATCTATCTATTATATCTATAAAAGTTAGAATGTGTGTGTGAGGTAGCCAGAGAGAGAGAGAGAGAGAGTAAGAACAATTTTCAACCTATATATTCAACAAATATTTGATCTACAGATTAGAAAATTTGTATATAGGGTATTCAGACATATGGAAATATATCTAGCATAATCTATCTATTATATCTCTAAAATTGAGAATGTGTGTGTGAGAGAGAGAGAGAGAACAATTTTCAACCTATATACTCAACAAATTTTTTTATCTACAGATTTGAAAATTTGTATATAGGGTATTCAGACATATGGAAATATATCTAGAGTAATCTATCTATTATATCTATAAAAGTGAGAATGCGTGTGTGTGTGAGAGAGAGCGACACAGAACAATTCTCAACCTATATATTCAACAAATTTTTTATGTACAGATCTGAAATATCACATTTGTATAGAAGTAGAAATCTTGATACCTACTCTGATACCTAATAAAAGAAAGGACACTCTTTAGGGCGGATTTTGATTATAACAAGTCACTAATTAGAAATTATAATAAACATTCTAATAATTTAAGAATTTTACCAAAATAAAATTGCATGGTAATCACCCAATTTCTGCCACAAAATTTTGATTGGCAGAACTCATAAACATAAAATATATATTTTCTAATTTCATCTTTTTTTTTTCTTTTTACATAATCTGGTTTGATGTTTTCCCAAATATTCAAATCACTATATTTTGCTGCTTAATATCAAATACAGCAACTGAGTTATTTTTATGCATCAAACAATTACATTTTCTCATTCATCCAAACTAATCACTGAACATCAATTTCATATTTTCTTCACTAAAATATTACTATGCTTGATGTCATCAAGTGGAGCGGATCATTTTTTTTTCATTTGTTCACACATTTTTCCAATTTATATATATTTTAAAGATTCTTAGCCTATGTCATTGCATACCAATCTGTTTATTAAAAGTTAAGGTTCACTGTAAACACATATGTTACACCAAAATAATAACGCTTCAGATAATGTCTTGATATTCAATTCAGTTTCTCACATGACATCTTATGAAGTTAGTAGAAATGTTACAGACTTTTGAATCTCAAACACTTTCAATACTGTGCACTGATATTTTCTTTTTTGCAATATAAGCACATTCATGATTTTTTTTAAAAACGTTAAAAACTTTCACATTGTGTAGCAATATACTGAAACAATTATAAAAATATTTGTTTTTATTTTGAATGATGCAGGGCATCTGAAGAGAGATTTTTCTAACAAAATGAAAGTATAATTTTTAGCAATAGGTATCTAGGAAAAGGCCACTACATATGTTATAAGTTCCAAATTTCCACAACCTGGCAAATACTGGTACATGCTAGCAAATTTAGATTTGCAATTACAAAATATGATTCTAATTTTTTCCTTTGCTCTTTATTCTAACACTACACTAAGTTTACTGTGTTATTTCGCTACAGTTGATATTGTGTAGAACAATAAGAAAATCATAGTGAACAATGCATTCAACAAAATTTCACACACATTTCTAGATACCTATATCTAATAAGTTCAAAAGAAAGGACACACTTAGGGAGGTATTTTGGTGGTCAAGTCACTAAAAAGAGATTAGCTGGTTTCCCGGCATAGCCCAGGATATAATAAAGATTGACTGAACTACATGTTCTAGCTGGTTTCTAGGCGTTGCCAGGGATGTAATATAGACACATTATGTTGTATATTACCTGTTCTCTTCTCCCTAAGGTAAAACAATTTCATATACATGCTGTAAATTACCTATGCTAGGGATAAAACATGAACAATACCAGTCCTAGGGTAGATAAAACAAATAATACATAGAGATGAAAGATTCCTCTCCCCTAAGAATCAAACATATGTTCAATATCTGCTTTTGTTTTTTCATTGTTTATACGGTCCCGAGCAACGCCGGGTAGCCCTGCTAGTCTTCTATATATATAAAAGGCAAAAATCGGTGTGTATGTATGTATGTATGTATGTATGTATGTATGTTTGTTTGTAACGCTAAAACTTTTGACAGACACAACCAAAGTTGACAAATTATGTATCATATTGCACCTTGATCACCCGCATGACAAATATCAAAATTTCACGTCAAACGGACAATTACAAGGGGGTGAACTGATCATTTTTCTCCCAGGGGGGGCCCCAAAAATCCTGTCATTATAACGTTATTCATTAAGTGTCACGTGACGTGACGTCAGCTCAGTAAAATGTCGGCTGCAGCTGAGGTACGTTAAAACTGCCTTCGGAGGAGAAATTGATACTATAACACAGTTAAATATTAGTTTTCGACTCGAACCGTTATTACCAACGTAATTATCGCACTCCAAAAATAAAAAAAAAACCAAAATTACACGAAAATTGACGTAGGGAAAATGTTTTTATTTTTGCTCGAAGTTTTTTGCCGGCGAAGATGACTTTGCTCTTTGTAATTTACATGTAAACAAAGATTAGCCATTTTGTTTATACATTCTAACTCTTAACTTGAAGGGGGAGGGGGGGTATCAGTATCAGGCCGCTTATGTAAACGAAAATTAGGTCGCTTGCACATTTTCCACTTTCTCTCTCTCTCTCTCTCTCGCCGTCTTTCTCTCTCTCTCTCTCTCTTTCGCCGTCTTTCTCTCTCTCTCTCTCTCTCTCTCTCTCGCCGTCTTTCTCTCTCTCTCTCGCCGTCTTTCTCTCTCTCTCTCACTCTCTTCTATCTCTACACCTTTCCTAACTCTCTATCACCATATTTCTCTCTCTCTCTCACTCTCTTCTCTCTCTCTCTCTCTAGACCTCTTTCTCTTCTCTTTCTCACTCTCACCCTCTTTATCTACTCTCTCTCTCACCCTCTTTCCCTTCTCTTATCTTCTCTCTCTCTCTCGCCCTGTTTTTCTTCTCTCTCTCGCCGTCTTTCTCTCTCTCTCTCGCCGTCTTTCTCTCTCTCTCTCACTCTCTTCTATCTCTACACCTTTCCTAACTCTCTCTATCACCATATTTCTCTCTCTCTGGAAGGGGGGGTGGCTATCAGTATGAGGCCGCTTAAATACACGAAAATTACTTTTATACGAGTTTGTTTTCTTATGAATGGAACCGCTTTTGTAGGGGGGAGGGGGGAGGAGGCAATGTGCACAGTCTCCCAAGCATTACCTACTATAAAAAAAGATGCACATTTACCCTCTTCTCTCACCCTCTTTCTCTCTCTCTCTCTTTCTCTTCTCTCTCTCACTCTCTTTCTCTATCACCCTCTTCTCTCTCTCTCTTTCTCTTCTCTCTCTCATCCTCTTTCTCTCTCTCTCACCCTCTTCTCTCTCTCTACCTTTTTCTCTTCTCTCTCGCACCCTCTTCTCTCTCTCTCACCCGCTTCTCTCTCTCTACCTCTTTCTCTTCTCTCTCGCACCCTCTTCTCTCTCTCTCACCCGCTTCTCTCTCTCTACCTCTTTCTCTTATCTCTCTCTCTCTCTCAACCTCTTCTCTCTCTCTCTCTTACCCTCTTCTCTCTCTCACTCTCTGTGTACACCTTTTTCTCTTCTCTCTCTCTCTGACCCTCTTTCTCTCTCTCTCACCCTCTTTTTCTGCTCTCTCTCACCCTTCTCTCTCTCTCTCTCTCTACCTCTTTCTCTTCTCTATCACCCTCTTTCCCTGCTCTCTCTCACCTTCATCTCTCTCTCTCTACCTATTTCTCTTCTCTCTCTCTCTCTACCTCTGCTCTCTCTCACCCTCTTCTTTCTCCCTCACCCTCTTCTCTCTCTCTCTCTACCTCTTTCTCTTATCTCTCTCTCTCACTACCCCTCTCTCTCTCTCTCTCTGTCTTACCCTCTTCTCTCTCTCTCTACCTCTTTCTCTTATCTCTCTCTCTCACTACCTCTCTCTCTCTCACCCTCTTCTCTCTCTCACCCTCTTTCTCTCTTACCCTCTTCTCTCTCTACCTCTTTCACTTCTCTCACCCTCTTTCTCTCTCACCCTCTTTCTCTGCTCTCTCTCACCCTCTTTCTCTGCTCTCTCTCACCCTCTTCTCTGCTCTCTCTCACCCTCTTCTCTCTCTACCTCTTTCTCTTCTCTCTCTCACCCTCTTCTCTCTCTCTTACCCTCTTTCTCTTCTCTTCTCTTTTCTCTCTCTCTCGCCGTCTTTCTTTTCTCTCTCTCTCACCCTCTTTCTCTTCTCTCTCTCTCTTTCACCCTCATTCTCAACTCACTCTTACCCTCTTCTCTCTCCCTGTCTACCTCTTTCTCTTCTCTCTCTCTCACCCCCTTTCTCTTCTCTCTCTCACACCGTCTTTCTCTTCTCTCTCTCTCTCCCCTCATTCTCTTCTGTCTCTCTCTCGCCCTCTTTATCTTCTCTCTCTCTCACCCCGTTTCTCTTCTCTCTATATTAGCACTTATCAAGGCCAATAGGCAACTCGAGGATGACAGTTCAAAAGGTCACAGTAGTCACATTTGGGAAAGAGGATGGAACAACTTTAACGGGAGCATGAGTTATTCAGCGACACCAACCTATTTTGTAATATATATATATATATATATATATATATATATTGTACAAACTATATATTACCACTTATCAAGGCCTATAGGCCACTCGAGGATGAGAGTTTAAAAGTGCACAGTAGTCAAATTCGGCAAAGATGATGGAACCGCTTTAAGAGGAGGATGAATTATTCAGTGACTCCAACCTATTTTGTTACATATATGTATGTATATATTTTGTAAAAAATATATATTACTACTTATCAAGGCCCATAGGACACTCGAGGATTAGAGTTGAAAAGTGCACAGCAGTCAAACTGGGAAAGATGATGGAACCGCTTTAAGAGGAGGATGAATTATTCAGTGACTCCAACCTATTTTGTTACATATATGTATGTATATATTTTGTAAAAAATATATATTACTACTTATCAAGGCCCATAGGACACTCGAGGATTAGAGTTGAAAAGTGCACAGTAGTCAAATCTGGGAAAGAGGATGGAACCGCTTTAACGGGAGGATGAGATATTCAGCGACTCCAACCTATTTTGGTATATATATATTTATATCTATATTTATTTTTAAATATATATTACCACTTATCAAGGCCCATAGGCCACACGAGGATGAGAGTTTAAAAGTGCACAGTAGTCAAATTCGGCAAAGATGATGGAACCGCTTTAAGAGGAGGATGAATTATTCAGTGACTCCAACCTATTTTGTTATATATATGTATGTATATATTTTGTAAAAAATATATATTACTACTTATCAAGGCCCATAGGACACTCGAGGATTAGAGTTGAAAAGTGCACAGCAGTCAAACTGGGAAAGATGATGGAACCGCTTTAAGAGGAGGATGAATTATTCAGTGACTCCAACCTATTTTGTTATATATATGTATGTATATATTTTGTAAAAAATATATATTACTACTTATCAAGGCCCATAGGACACTCGAGGATTAGAGTTGAAAAGTGCACAGTAGTCAAATTCGGGAAAGAGGATGGAACCGCTTTCACTGGAGGATGAGTTACTCAGCGACTCCAACCTATTTTTTTATATATATATTTATATCTATATTTATTAAAAAATATATATTACCACTTATCAAGGACAATAGGCCACTCGAGGATGAGAGTTGAATAGTGCACTGTATAAAAAATACGGTAAAGAGGATGGAACCGCTTTAACGAGAGGATGAGTTATTCAGCGACTCCAACCTATTTTGTTATATATATATATATATATACTTTTATTAAAAAATATATATTACCACTTATCAAGGACAATAGGCCACTCGAGGATGAGAGTTGAAAAGTGCATAGTAGTAAAATTCGGGAAAGAGGATGGAACCGCTTTAACGGGAGGATGAGTTATTCAGCGACTCCAACCTATTTTTTATATATATATATATATATATCTATATTTATAACAAAAATATATTACCACTTATCAAGGCCCATAGGCTACTCGAGGATAAGAGTTGAAAAGTGCACATTAGTCAAATTCGGGAAAGAGGATGGAACAGTTTTAACGGGAGGATGAGTTATTCAGCGACTCCAACCTATTTTGTTATATATATATTTATATCTATATTTACTAAAAAATATATATTACCACTTATCAAGTCCCATAGGCTACTCGAGGATGAGAGTTGAAAAGTGGACAGTAGTCAAATTCGGGAAAGAGGATGGAACCTCTTTAACGGGAGGATGAGTTATTCAGCCACTCCAACCTATTTTGTTATATATATATATATATATATATATATATATTTTTTTTTTTGTACAAACTATATTTTACCACTTATCAAGGCCCAGAGGCCACACGAGGATGAGAGTTTAAAAGTGCACAGTAGTCAAATTTGGGAAAGAGGATTTAATCGCTTTAATAGGAGGATGAATTATTCAGCGACTCACACCTGTTTTGGTATATATATATATATATTTATAAAAAAATATGTATTACCACTTATCAAGGCCCATAGGCCACTCGAGGATGAGAGTTAAAAAGTCCACAGTAGTCAAATTTGGGAAAGAGGATGGAACCGCTTTAACAGGAGGATGAGTTATTCAGCAACTCCAACCTATTTTGTTATATATATATATATATATATATATATATATATATATATATATAGATATATTTTTCATAAAATATGTATTACCACTTATCAAGGCCCATAGTCCACTCGAGGACGAGAGTTGAAAAGTGCACAGTAGTCAAATTGGGGAAAGAGGATGGAACCGCTTTAACGGGAGGATGAGTTATTCAGCGACTCCAACCTATTTTGTTATTTTGTAAAAAATATATATGACCACTTATCAAGGCCCAGAGGCCACTCGAGGATAAGAGTTGAAAAGTGCACAGTAGTCAAATTCGGGAAATTTGTTATATATCTATTTTTTTGTTACTTAGGCATTTCCACTTATCAAGGCCCAGATACATCTCGAGGATAAGAGTTAAATGTGCACAGTAGTCAATTGGACAATAAGGCCCAGAGGCCACCCGAGGATAAGGGTTGAAAATGGCAGTAGTTAATTGGACAACAGAGTAATACTTAGTAATGGAAAGTCGGGAAATTTGTTATATATATATTTATAGTTTGTTTATATAGGCATTACCACTTATCAAGGCCCAGAGGCCACTAGAGGATAAGTGTTGAAAAGTGCAGTAGTCAATTGGACAAAATATAGTAATTGTTAGTAATGGAAATTCAGTAAATTTGTTATATATATATTAATATTTTGTTAAATACGCATTACCACTTATCAAAGCCCACAGGCCACTCGAGGATAAGGATTGAAAAGTGCACCGTAGTAGTCGGTTGTAATGGAAATGCGGGATATTTGTAATATACCTATTTTTTGTTACTTAGGCACAACCACTTATTAAGGCCCAGAGGCCACTCGATGGTATTACCACTTATCAAGGCCCAGAGGCCACTCGAGGATAAGCGTTTAAAAGTGCAGTAGTCAATTGGACAATATAGTAATCGTTAGTAATGGAAATTCAGTAAATTTGTTATATATATGTATATTTTGTTACATACGCATTACCATTTATCAAGGCCCAGAGGCCACTCGAGGATAAGGATTGAAAAGTGCACAGTAGTCAATTGGACAATATAGTAATCGTTAGTAATGGAAATTCAGTAAATTTGTTATATACCTATTTTTTGTTACTTAGTCATTTCCACTTATCAAGGCCCAGAGGCCACTCGAGCATAAGAGTTAAAAAGTCCACAGTAGTCAATTGGACAATAAGGCCCAGAGGCCACCCGAGGATAAGGGTTAAAAAGTGCAGTAGTCAATTGGTCAATATAGTAATCGTTAGTAATTACTACTTCTCAAGGCCCAGAGGCCACTCGAGGATAAGGGTTGAAAAGCGCAGTAGTCAATTGGACAATACAGTAATCGTTAGTAATGGAAATTCAGTAAATTTGTTATATATATATATATTTATATTTTGCTAAATACGCATTACTACTTATCAAGGCCCAGACGCCACTCGAGGATAAGGGTTGAAAATATTCAACAAATTTTTTATCTACAGATTAGAAAATTTGTATATAGGGTATCCAGACATATGGAATATATCTAGCATAATCTATCTATTATATCTATAAAAGTCAGAATGTTTGTGTGTGTGGGTGTGTGTGAGATAGAGAGAGAGAGAGAGAGAGAACAATTCTTAACCTATATATTCAACAAATTTTTTATCTACAGATTTTAAATTTGTTATAAAGGGTATTCATACATATGGAAATATATCTAGCATAATCTATCTATTATATCTACAAAAGTGAAAATGTGTGTGTCTGTGAGAGAGAGAGCAATTCTCAACCTATATACTCAACAAATTTTTTATCTACAGATTAGATAATTTGTATATAGGGTATTCAGACATATGGAAATATATCTAGCATAATCTATCTATTATATCTATAAAAGTGAGAATGTTTGCGTGTGTGTGTGTGTGAGGTAGCAAGAGAGAGAGAGACAGAGCGAGAGAACAATTCTCAACCTATATATTCAACAAATTTTTTATCTACAGATTTGAAAATTGGTATATAAGGTATTCAGACATATGGAAATATATCTAGCATAATCTATCTATTATGTCTATAAAAGTGAGAATATGTCTGTGTGTGAGAGAGAGAGAGAGAGTAAGAACAATTCTCACCCTTTATATTCAACAAATTTTTATCTACAGATTAGAAAATTTTTATATAGTGTATTCAGACATATGGAAATATATCTAGCATAATCTATCTATTATATCTATAAAAGTGAGCATGTGTGAGAGGAGAGAGAGAGAGAGAGAACAATTCTCAACCTATATACTCAACAAATTTTTTATCTACAGATTTGAAAATTTGTATATAGATTATTCAGACATATGGAAATATATCTAGCATAATTTATCTATTATATCTATAAAAGTGAGAATGTGTGGGTGTGTGAGAGAGAGAATGAGAGAGAACAATTCTCAGCTTATATATGCAACAAATTGTTTATCTACAGATCCGAAATATCACATTTGTATAGAAGTAGAAATCTGGATACCTATTCTGATACCTAATAAAAGAAAGGACACTCTTTGGGGCGGATTTTGATGATAACAAGTCACTACTAAGAAATTATAATAAACATTGAAATAATTTAAGAATTTTATCAAAATAAAATTGCATGGTAATCACCCAATTTCTGCCACAAAATTTTGATTGGCAAAACTCATAAACAGAAAATATATATTTTCTAATTTCATCTTTTTTTTTTACATAATCTGATTTGATGTTTTCCTTAATATTCAAATCACTATATTTTGCTGCTTAATATCAAATACAGCAAATGAGTTATTTTTTATGCATCAAACAATTACATTTTCTCATTCATCCAAACTAATCACTGAACATCAATTTCATATTTTCTTCACTAAAATATTACTGTGCTTGATGTCATCAAGTGGAGCGGATCATTTTTTTTTTCATTTGTTCACACATTTTTCCAATTTATATATATTTTGTCTAAGATTCTTAGCCTATGTCATTGCATACCAAGCTGTTTATTAAAAGTTACGGTTCACTGTAAACACATACGTTATACCAAAATAAAAACGCTTCAGATAATGTCTTGATATTCAATTCAGTTTCTCACATGACATCTTATGAAGTTAGTAGAAATGTTACAGACTTTTGAATCTCGAACACTTTCAATACTGTGCACTGATATTTTCTTTTTTGGAATATAAGCACATTCATGATTTTTTTTTACAAACGTCAACAAATTTCACAATGTGTAGCAATGTACTGAAACAATTATAAAAATATTTGTTTTTATTTTGGATGATGCAGGGCATCCGAAGAGAGATTTTTCTAACAAAATGAAAGTATAATTTTTAGCAATAGGTATCTAGGAAAAGGCCACTACATACGTTATAAATTCCAAATTTCCACAACCTGGCAAATACTGGTACACGCTAGCAAATTTAGATTTGCAATTACAGAATATGATTCTAATTTTTTCCTTTGCTCTTTATTCTAACACTACACTAAGTTTACTGTTTTATTTCGCTGCAGTTGATATTGTGTAGAACAATAAGAAAATCATAGTGAACAATGCATTCAACAAAATTTCACACACATTTCTAGATACATATATCTAATAAGTTCAAAAGAAAGGACACACTTAGGGAGGTATTTTGGTGGTCAAGTCACTAAATAGAGATTAGCTGGTTTCCCGGCATAGCCCAGGATGTAATAAACATTGACTGAAATACATGTTCTAGCTGGTTTCTAGGCGTTGCCAGGGATGTAATATAGACACATTATGTTGTATATTACCTGTTCTCTTCTCCCTAAGGTAAAACAATTTCATATACATGCTGTAAATTACCTATGCTAGGGATAAAACATGAACAATACCAGTCCGGGGGTAGATAAAACAAATAATACATAGAGATGAAAGATTCCTCTCCCCTAAGAATAAAACATATGTTCAATATCTGCTTTTGTTTTTTCATTGTTTATACGGTCCCGAGCAACGCCGGGTAGCCCTGCTAGTCTATATATATAAAAGGCAAAAATCGGTGTGTATGTATGTATGTATGTATGTATGTTTGTTTGTAACGCTAAAACTTTTGAAAGACGGAACCAGAGTTGACAAATTTGGTATCATATTGCACCTTGATCACCCGGATGACAAATATCGAAATTTCACGTCAAACGGACCAGTAGAAAGGGGTCAACTGATCGTTTTTCTCCTAGGGGGGCCCCCCAAAAAACCTGTCATTTTAACGTTATTCAATACGTGTCACGTGACGTGACGTCAGCTCAAACTTTTGACAGACACAACCAAAGTTGACAAATTATGTATCATATTGAACCTTGATCACCCGCATGACAAATATCGAAATTCCACACCAAACGGACCATTAAAAGGGGGTGAACTGATCATTTCTCTCCTAGGGGGGCCCCCAAAAAAACCTGTCATTTTAATGTTAATATTACATAATCCAAAAACGCTTAGTCATGTCACGTGACGTGACGTCAACATCCAGTAATGGCGAACAAATGTAAACAAACACTTTGTTTTCCCGATACTTTTGTAATTTCTCTTCTGCTTTGTTCTAGAGATTATTAAACTCCATGACAATGTCTCCAACGTATTTAACTGGTTAAAAATAGTATTTATACAAGAGTTTTAACGAAAAATATCAGGAAAAAATGTACAGGAATAAAAAAAAATTCAGCTTTCAAAATATTCGTCGATAAAAAAACCGATCTTTATATTTACGCTAGCCATTTTGTATATTACCACGTGACCTGCTATCTCTTAAACTGGAGGGGGGGGATCCACTTGAATCCAACAAAACCAGTAATTTTTTTTTTCTATTATATATACATCATTTTCTATAAAATTAAGTGTAGACTTTATAATTATAACAAAAAATGTTATTCATACTAAAAAAAAAAAACGCTTAGTCATGTCACGTGACGTGACGTCAACATCCACTAATGGCGAACAATTGTACCTATTTACTATGCCTCCCCACGGGACAGAGTTAGACACCAGGGTCGTTTTTTAACGTGGAGAAAAGGTACAAAAATAAAAATTGTCTCAGTCGTGGAGGATTTCTCCTCCAC
Source organism: Euprymna scolopes (assembly GCF_053919585.1). Lineage (NCBI taxonomy): Eukaryota > Metazoa > Mollusca > Cephalopoda > Sepiida > Sepiolidae > Euprymna > Euprymna scolopes. The sequence continues at coordinate 44,040,801 of NC_136491.1, read as the reverse complement.
CGAAAGAGAACAAGAAATAGAAGTGCAGCATCTGAAGAACAGATACTACACTTTGATCTTGACCAAAAGGCCAAGAATGCGAACAATTGTAAATAACAACTTTTTTCACAAAACCAACACCGTCTTTCTTTTTTTTCTCTCTCTCACCCACTTACTCTTCCCTCTCTCTCACCCTCTTTCTCTTGACGTCACACCACTGTTAAACTGTGGGGGGGGAACACATTCCCAGGCATTATCTCCTATAGATGCACATTTTATTAGAAATTCAGCTTTCAAAATATTAGACGATAATAAAAATATAAAACCAACACCCTCTTTCTCTTTTCTCTCTCTCTCACCAACTTACTCTTCTCTCTCTCTCACCCTCTTTCTCTTGACCTCCTACTACTGTTAAACTGTGTGTGTGTGTGGGGGGGGGAAGAGGCAGCTTGAAAACCAACAAAAACAGTGCACAGTTTCCCAAGCATTTGGGGTGGGAAGGGGGGGAAGAAGCCGAGCGCACAGTTTCGTGTGAGAGAGAGAGAACAATTCTCAACCTATATACTCAACAAATTTTTTATCTACAGATTTGAAAGTTTGTATATAGGGTATTCAGACATATGGAAATATATCTAGCATAATCTATCTATTATATCTATAAAAGTGAAAATGTGTGTGTGTGTGAGGTAGCCAGAGAGAGAGAGAGAGAGAGAGAGAGAGAGAGACAACAATTCTCAACCTATATATTCAATACATTTTTTATCTACAGATTTGAAAATTTGTATATAGGGTATTCAGACATATGGAAATATATCTAGCATAATCTATCTATTATATCTATAAAAGTGAAAATGTGTGTGTGTGTGTGTGTGTGTGCGTAAGAGAGAGAGAGAACAATTCTCAACCTATATACTCAACGTATTTTTATCTACGGATTTTAAACTTTGTATATAGGGTATTCAGACATATAGAAATATATCTAGCATAATCTATACATTATATCTATAAAAGTGAGAATGTGAGTGTGTGAGAGAGAGAGAACAATTCTCAACCTATATATTCAACAAATTTTTTACCTACAGATTTGAAAATTTGTATATTGGGTATTCAGACATATGGAAATATATCTAGCATAATCGATCTATTATATCTATAAAAGTCAGAATGTTTGCGTGTGGTTGTGTGTGTAAGGTTGCGAGAGAGAGAGAGAGAACAATTCTCAACCTATCTATTCAATAAATTTGTTATCTACAGATTTGACCATTTGTATATAGGGTATTCAGACATATGGAAATATATCCAGCATAATCTATCTATTATATCCATAAAAGTGAGAATGTGTGCGTGAGAGAGAGAGAGAGAGAGAGAGAGTAAGTACAATTCTCACCCTATATATTCAACAAATTTTTTATCTACCGATTAGAAAATTTGTATATAGGGTATTCAGACATATGGAAATATATCTAGCATAATCTATCTATTATATCTAGAAAAGTGAGAATGTGTGTGAAAGAGAGAGAGAGAAGAGAGAGAGAGAGAACAATTCTCAACCTATATATTCAACTAATTTTTATGTACAGATCTGAAAATTTGTATACAGGGTATTCAGACATATGGAAATATATCTAGCATAATCTATTATATCTATAAAAGGTAGAATGTGTGTGTGTGTGAGTGAGTGAGTGAGTGAGTGAGAGAGAGAGAGAGAGAACAATTCTCAACCTATATACTCAACAAATTTTGTATCTACAGATTTGATAATTTGTATATAGGGTATTCAGACATAAGGAAATATATCTAGCATAATCTATCTATTATATCTATAAAAGTGAGAATGTGTGTGAAAGAGAGAGAGAGAGAACAATTCTCAACCTATATATTCAACAAATTCTATCTTTACAGATTTGAAAATTTGTATATAGGGTATTCAGACATTTGGAAATATATCTAGCATAATCTATTATATCTATAAAAGTGAGAATGTGTGTGTGAGAGAGAGAGAAAGAACAATTCTCAACCTATATACTCAACAAATTTTTTATCTACAGATTTAAAAATTTGTATATAGGGTATTCAGACATATAAAAATATATCTAGCATAACCTATCTATTATATCTATAAAATGACCATGTGTGTGTGTGTGAGAGAGAGAGAGAGTCAGAGAGAGAGAGAGAACAATTTTCAGCTTGTGTGTGTGTGAGAAAGAGAGAGAGAGAGAAAGAGAGGAAGGAAAATTCTCACCCTATATATTCAACAAATTTTTTATCTACATATTAGAAAATTTGGATATAGGGTATTCAGACGTATGGAAATATATCTAGCATAATCTATCTATTATATCTATAAAAGTGAGAATGTGTGTGTGAGAGAGAGAGAAAGAGAGAGAGAGAGAACAATTCTCAACCTATATATTCAACTAATTTTTTATCTACAGATTTGAAAATGTGTATATTGGGTATTCAGACATATGTAAATATATCTGGCATAATCTATGTATTATATCTATAAAAGTGTGAATGTGAGTGATGGAAAGAGCAAAAAATTCTCAACCTATATAGCCTATAAAAGTGAGAATATGTGTGAGAGAGAGAGAGAGAGAGAGAACAATTCTCAACCTATATATTCCACACATTTTTGGGCACAGATTTGGAAATTTGTATATAGGGTAGGCAGACATATAGAAATATATCTAGCATAATCTATCTATTATATCTATAAAAGTGAGAACTTGTGTGTGTGTGTGTGAGAGAGAGAGAGAACAATTCTTAACCTACATACTCAACAAATTTTTTACCTACAGTTTAGAAAATTTGTATATAGGGTATTCAGACATATGGAAATATATCTAGCATAATCTATCTATTATAACTACAAAAGTTAGAATGTGTGTGTGAGAGAGAGAGAGAGAACAATTCTAAACCTATATATTCAACAAATTTTTTATCTACAGATTTGAAACTTTGTATATAGGGTATTCAGACATATGGAAATATATCTAGCATAATCTATCTATTTTATCTATAAAAGTGAGAATGCGTGTGTGTGAGATAGCGAGAGAGAGAGAGAGAAAAAGAGAGAGATAAAAATTCTCAACCTATACATTCAACAAATTTTTTATCCACAGATTTGAACATTTGTATATAGGGTGTTCAGACATATAGAAATATATCTAGCATAATCTATCTATTATATGTATAAAAGTGAGAATGTGTGTGTGTGTGAGAGAGAGGACAATTGTCAACCTATGTATACAACAAATTTTTTATCTACAGATTTCAAAATTTGTATATTGGGCATTCAGACATATTTCAATATATCTGGCATAATTTGTCTATTATATCTATAAAAGTGAGAATGTGTGTGTGTGTGTGAGAGAGAGAGAGAGAGAGAGAGAGAGAGAGAACAATTCTCAACCCATATACTCAACAAATTCTTTATCTACAGATTTTAAAATTTGTATATAGAGTATTCATACAAATAGAAATATATCTAGGATAATCTTTCTATTATATCTATAAAAGTGAGAATGTGTGTGTGTGTGAGCGAGAGAGAGAGAGAGAGAGAGAGAGAGAACAGTTCTCAACCTATACATTCAACAAATTTTTATATATAGGGTATTCAGAAATATCGAAATATATCTAGCATAATCTATTATATCTTTAAAAGTTAGAATGTGTGTGTGAGAGATAGAGAGAACAATTCTCAACCTATGCACTCTACAAATTTTTTATCTACAAATTAGAAAATTTGTATATAGGGTATTCACACATATGGAAATATATCTAGCATAATCTATCTATTATATCTATAAAAGTTAGAATGTGTGTGTGAGGTAGCCAGAGAGAGAGAGAGAGAGAGTAAGAACAATTTTCAACCTATATATTCAACAAATATTTGATCTACAGATTAGAAAATTTGTATATAGGGTATTCAGACATATGGAAATATATCTAGCATAATCTATCTATTATATCTCTAAAATTGAGAATGTGTGTGAGAGAGAGAGAGAGAACAATTTTCAACCTATATACTCAACAAATTTTTTTATCTACAGATTTGAAAATTTGTATATAGGGTATTCAGACATATGGAAATATATCTAGAGTAATCTATCTATTATATCTATAAAAGTGAGAATGCGTGTGTGTGTGAGAGAGAGCGACACAGAACAATTCTCAACCTATATATTCAACAAATTTTTTATGTACAGATCTGAAATATCACATTTGTATAGAAGTAGAAATCTTGATACCTACTCTGATACCTAATAAAAGAAAGGACACTCTTTAGGGCGGATTTTGATTATAACAAGTCACTAATTAGAAATTATAATAAACATTCTAATAATTTAAGAATTTTACCAAAATAAAATTGCATGGTAATCACCCAATTTCTGCCACAAAATTTTGATTGGCAGAACTCATAAACATAAAATATATATTTTCTAATTTCATCTTTTTTTTTTCTTTTTACATAATCTGGTTTGATGTTTTCCCAAATATTCAAATCACTATATTTTGCTGCTTAATATCAAATACAGCAACTGAGTTATTTTTATGCATCAAACAATTACATTTTCTCATTCATCCAAACTAATCACTGAACATCAATTTCATATTTTCTTCACTAAAATATTACTGTGCTTGATGTCATCAAGTGGAGCGGATCATTTTTTTTACATTTGTTCACACATTTTTCCAATTTATATATATTTTAAAGATTCTTAGCCTATGTCATTGCATACCAATCTGTTTATTAAAAGTTAAGGTTCACTGTAAACACATATGTTACACCAAAATAAAAACGCTTCAGATAATGTCTTGATATTCAATTCAGTTTCTCACATGACATCTTATGAAGTTAGTAGAAATGTTACAGACTTTTGAATCTCAAACACTTTCAATACTGTGCACTGATATTTTCTTTTTTGCAATATAAGCACATTCATGATTTTTTTTACAAACGTTAAAAACTTTCACATTGTGTAGCAATATACTGAAACAATTATAAAAATATTTGTTTTTATTTTGAATGATGCAGGGCATCTGAAGAGAGATTTTTCTAACAAAATGAAAGTATAATTTTTAGCAATAGGTATCTAGGAAAAGGCCACTACATATGTTATAAGTTCCAAATTTCCACAACCTGGCAAATACTGGTACATGCTAGCAAATTTAGATTTGCAATTACAAAATATGATTCTAATTTTTTCCTTTGCTCTTTATTCTAACACTACACTAAGTTTACTGTGTTATTTCGCTACAGTTGATATTGTGTAGAACAATAAGAAAATCATAGTGAACAATGCATTCAACAAATTTCACACACATTTCTAGATACCTATATCTAATAAGTTCAAAAGAAAGGACACACTTAGGGAGGTATTTTGGTGGTCAAGTCACTAAAAAGAGATTAGCTGGTTTCCCGGCATAGCCCAGGATATAATAAAGATTGACTGAAATACATGTTCTAGCTGGTTTCTAGGCGTTGCCAGGGATGTAATATAGACACATTATGTTGTATATTACCTGTTCTCTTCTCCCTAAGGTAAAACAATTTCATATACATGCTGTAAATTACCTATGCTAGGGATAAAACATGAACAATATCAGTCCTAGGGTAGATAAAACAAATAATACATAGAGATGAAAGATTCCTCTCCCCTAAGAATCAAACATATGTTCAATATCTGCTTTTGTTTTTTCATTGTTTATACGGTCCCGAGCAACGCCGGGTAGCCCTGCTAGTATTATTATATAAAACTCACCTGTCTGTTTAAATGTACATATGTATGTATGTATGTATGTATGTATGTATGTATGTATGTATGCCTAAAACTTTTGACAGTGGCAACGGATTTTCACGAGATTGGTACCGTTTTAAAGCTCGACCCTTCTGGCAACAAATATCGAAAAATTGGCTAGAAACATTAATTCCTTCACCCTCAACTGGGCACTTTTCTACAGGGAGGGATCTCTTTTTTCGTTGATATTTTCGAAAGTCATCCTCTCTTGTCGATTGACTAGGCTTAATTTAAACATTTGTTACTTCCGGTTTGACAATGGGCACAACAGCAAAGACGTCACATTTTTTTTTCACATTCTTTTCCTCCTTCATGGTACAGGTTCGACCCTGCCTGCCTACTACCACTTTTTTTTTTATCCTGTCACACACCTCCAAACACCCGGGCACCCGGGCTAGTTATTACATAAAAGGAACTTTGTGTGTGTGAGTTCGTTCCCTATGAACTCGAAAACAGCTGAGCCAATTTTTATGAAATTTCACTTGAAGAAACTTTATTTACTTTGCAGTGTTCTTAGATAGGCTTTGTATCAGAATGCCTTCGATAAGTATCGGTAATCGAAATAATCCGATGAAAGAAAAAACAGGCTATTTAGACCAAAGTTAATGCCTTATACACTCTGAACATTTTGTATTTGAATGAGAAAAAAAAAAAAAAAATATTCAATTGTCACAATATATGTTGAATTTTTAACCACAAGTGAATAGAGTTAAGGTAAAAAAAATTTCCTTTAGTCCAAGTGAAAAAAAAAAAATAGTAGAAAAATTTGGCATTTATGCATTACACGGATGACGCCATTCTTGGGGTGCATTTTACTAAACTGTCGCCAGGTGGCAGTTTTCAACCTGATTCAAAAGTGACAATAAGTCGGCCAAGTTCATTTCATTCCATTCAAATTGTTTATTAATTTAAAGATTAAAACTATAAAATCCTAGCAGTTCAGCCCGGCTTTGCTCGGGCCCCATGTACTGTTCATAACTTTATGTTCATATATATATATATTAAAAAGTTTGACTCCTGTTCAGGTAACCTACATCTAAAATTTCAAGTGTTTAGACTCCAAATTTGCAGAGGAGTTTGGTAGAGTCTCCAAATGTCAATTCTTTCAACTTTAAGTTCATGGCGGGCAAAATTTCGCCTTAAAACTGATTTAAAAAATTTGCATGTCTGAGTAGTCATTATGTTAAATTTCAAATGTTTGGACCCAAAATTGGCTGAATAGTTTGCTAGAGGCCGCAAAAGTCAAATCTTTTGAACTTTGACCTCTTGGCAGACAAGTTTTCTACCAAAAACTTGCCCTGTGTCTGAATACACTTTATGTAAAATTTCAAATGTTTAGACCAAAAATTGGCTGAGTAATTTGGTAGAGACCGCAGAGGTCAAATTTTTAAAAACTTTAACCCCAATTTTGACCCCTCAACATTTATTATTTTGGGCTCAAATCCAATTAAAAAGTTTGATCCATGTCCAAGTAACATACATCTAAAATTTCAAGTGTTTAGTCCCAAAATTGACAGAGGAGTTTGGTAGAGTTTTCAAAGGTCAAATTGTTGAACGTTGACTCATTGACAGCCAAATTTCTGGCTGAAAAACCAATTAAAAAGATTTTACCAAATCTCAATGCCTGTTATGTCAAATCTCGAGTCTGTCGAGTGAAAATTGACAGAGTAGTTTGGTAGGGAAATGTACATACACAGAGACAATTTCACTTATATATATATATATATATATATATATATATATATATATATATATATATATATATATATATATTTGTTAACCCTTCAACAGCACCGTCCGTGTAATGCAGTAGTTCCAAAAAATTTTAAATGAATGCAGTCAAATTTTGATTTCCTTCAGCCTTTGTGATGAATCCTTTTCATAAAGATTTAAGATATTTTGTACATCAGGAAATTTTTTTTTTTTTTTTTTTCGAAATGGTCAAAAGCAATTTTCTGATAATAAATTGCTGTTGGATAAAATTTTGGATGTTTAATGAATAGTTATTATATTACATTATTAGCTCTAGTCATATGATACACTATTGAGCTACTACGTAAACTTTTGTGTCAACTTAAAGAAATTTATGTAAGTGTATTTTTGTGTGCTTGAAAGTGTTTAGTAGTACATCAGTAGGTGTATCAGAAAGTGGCCATTAAAAATGATGATAAGAACTTTAATAATTCAACTTACTATTTTTCCAAGCTTATAACTACTTGAAAAATGTAATTCAAACCCTAATTTTTCAGCAAAGACCAAATTTAAAAAAAAAATAACAGGTTTAATAGCAAATTATGTAATATTTGTTTTTTAAAGGGGTTTTCTTTAAAAAAAAAGTATATAAAGAAAATCAACATATTTTGACTTGCTTATAAATATATGTATATATATAAATGCCAAAAAATCACTTACTTAAAAAAATATACTATTAAATGGGTAGTTCCATTCTTCATTGTTAAGAATTTATCCATATTTATATTTTAATTCCATGTATTTTTTAAATAAAAGGAATTTTTAAAGCGAGGGTCATAGAAAATTGCATTTTCGCAATGTGTTTTGCGCGAAGCTGTAAAGAGCTGCTGCTGCTAAAATGAAATTAATGAAATATGAATTCATCCAAGGGACATAAATAATGTCTCTTTTTTTATAGCGTGTGTTTACCAAAATTAGTATTTTTCATCCTCCGTAGTTAAAAAGGAAACGCACATTCACTTATAAGTTTTTCCCCTAGAATAAAAAATCTGCTTCATCGATTTTTTCTTTTTTTTTTTTTTTTTTAAATTCTTTTAATGAATACACAAGTTTTTGATTGATATATTTTAATATTTCTTTATCGGCTAAATTTTTTTTTTTAAATATCTAAAAAAGGAAAACATTCAGTGAAATAGAAAAATTTTCCGTCAGCGTCTGGTATTTACTTGACAATGTAAGCATAACATGAGCTTTCATTTAAAAAAAAAAAAAAATAAATCAACATGTTTTAAAAAAAAAAAAAGGTTTTACACTTTGGACTTTACAGGTAAATTTCCAAAAAAATATTCTTTTTTTGTTTTAAATTAGAATATTTTCTTTATTGATCTTTTATCTTGAATTCGTGATATATAAAACTTTGGCACATAAATTAATTATTAAAATTTTAATAGACATTTCAAAATGGGGGGGGGGGTGAATTTGAAAAAAAAACGTTTCTCTAAAATATTATAGTTGGTTTATTGGAAAGAGCATATAATTTCACATTAACCCTGAAAATATCGTAAAAATTGAACCAATAGAAAAATTTTGATAGATTTATAAAGTTTAAAAATTGAAAAAATTTAACTTGTAAAATTCTATTGATTTTATTACGTAAAAAAATGGCTGCATAAAGGCACGCCGGCATTTTGTAAACAGTGTTTTTTAAAAAATAAAAAAAATAATATTTCTATTATTTTTTAAACAACTTTAATAGTTTATTTTAGAAGTATATTCCATACAGGAAATAAACAACCCACTTTAAAAAGAGAAATTACGAGTTTTTTATATTTTATTCGCAGTTTTCTGTTAGGGGTGTCAAAAATTCCTCCAAATTTCTGATACACCTAGTACATCAGAAATATAATTCAAGGTTTCAAAAGAAGCTGAAGAAAATAGAATACTTGAAGATCAAAGGGCTATCGACAATGTTGAGTAAACTGACAATTCCCTAAGAGGCACAAAAAAATGAAAGCGAAATTGCTACAGATGCCAAAATATTATTAAAACTATTGAGTTTCATTCCACCATCACCACCACCATCATCAAAACAACGATGATGACAACAACAATAACAAGCACACATATTCTAAAAATATTACTTATAGACTGTTAAGACTAAAAACAATTCCTGAAAGATAAATCCTTTCATAACCCATTCTTAACTATTTCTTTCCCTGGAAAATTTCACCGTTGTGTTAAAACAAAAAAGAAATTTTTATCTTTGTAAAAAAAAAAAAAAAAAAAAAAAAATATGAAGAAATATTTTAAATTTATTCGAAGTCTATTATTTTATTTATTTATTTTTTAATTTTGATGTAAACTGATTTATATTTTTAAATGATTGTCTAAAAATGTTTCAAATCATCTGTCATCCTCTGGGCCAGACTAAAGAAATTGTAGCAAAGTACATGATAATGTCTTACCAATAACATGGTGAAATAATAACAAATGAAAATTGGTGAGTCAGAAGTAAAGTTTGATTTGTTAGATTCAATGTTATTTAGTGTTAAAAATTTACACACAGCACCTTTCTTCACCCACCCACCCACCCACTTCCGGGTTCATGTAAAAAGAAGGAAGTGACCTTTGGGGCAAAACATTCTTCATGCCTTTTTTATTTTGTGACCAGATGCAGTAAAAATAAAAAATATATAAAAATGTTTTGGTATTAATAGCTACTTTTAGCAAGCAACGCATAAATCCTGTGTAAACCGGTTTGGTGGTTTTTTTTTTTTGTTTTTTTTTACCGTACTTTATGAATTGTTTTCGTTATGAAAGATGGACTACTCCATAGCCACTAACAGTTCAGCTACACAAGACGTGTCGTTTTGCAAAACATCTATGCGTGAAGAAATTTTCATATTAGATACGACTTTTAAAATCTGACAAATATAACTTTTACAGTTCTGGGTTATTGTGCACTCATTGCGACCCTTGTCAAAATTCACACTGGCTAATTTAATCACTACTGACTTAAGGTCCATTAATATGTAACAAATTTATTTTTTTTTTACTTACTTTTTTTTTATTACATTTTCATCCCAAACAAGGCACAGTACCACTTTGATATAGGAGGCTACTATCAGGGACATAAGTTGTAGGGATACTATATAGGGAGTTGAGCAGCAAGATGTCTGTTTACATTAGTGACTTCTGCATGTCAGTTAAGTTGGGGAAGCAGGAACTCGAAAGAGAATTTCAAAATCTAGCAGTTCTGGGGAAGAAACTATTAGAGTAGAAGGCTTTCTGACATCTGTGTAGGGGTGGGACTTTGCTGCTTGTCGGGTTTATTGGGGGTATTTACGTCGAGGGGGTACAAGGGCTTGTAGTTCGTTAGAGCATTATTAAAGTTTTTATTATTATTTCTAACGTAAGCAGATTTTTATTTTTAGGTGATTATCTAAAAAAGGTTTCATTATTATCAGTCATCTTTTGGGACTGATTAAGTAATTGTAGCTAATACGGAGTGGAACGATAAAATTGTCACCCTAAAGAAAACAACATTACAGCTTTACTTCCAAACTCTTATTGAAAAACTCAATTCAGGTAACTTGATTATGTGTGTAGAGCTGACATATATTTAATGTAGCCGTCTTCAGCCACAATCATCACCTCGATACGGATCTGGAACAAGCGCCTGTGGGAGCTCGGTGAATGGTGGTGATCAGGCTGACATATGACCAAACGAAGTAGTCCAGTAGGTTCGGGTTGGGGGAGGAGGGAAGGCAGTGAGAGAAGGGTACAAAGTCGTAGCAGTCCTTTTGAAGCCAAGCCTGGGTCTTTTTGGACTTGTGGGCTGACGCTGAGTGCTGCTGCCACATCTAGGGTCTGTCAGTGGCCACCTGATTGCACCAGGGAATCAGCATACTCTTCAGCTCATCCAGGTACACTTTGATGTTGACTTTCAAACCAAATTTGATGTAAGGTAGCATGATGTGGTTCTCAAAGACCATAACTGTGGCCAGAAACTTTGTTTTCATCACTCTGGACACATTCCTGTTATTCGTGACCATCCAGCGATGCATTTTGTGGGTGCTGGTAATGGTTCTGTTGTCATAACTTAGATTAGTAGAGAGCATAAACTGTACAGAGCACATCTCTGATCTTGGTCGTTGAACATTGTGTCACTTTCAGACATGATAGAAGGCCCCTATTGCTCATGGGAATTGGTACACATCTGGCCAACTAGTAGATTGTCTGCCACAGAAAAAGAGAACCGGTTTTCATGAAACGGGAATGGAATGATGTCTTTGCTAGGGCGATAAGTTTAACAATACACCTTGTACATTATCATTTTACTAACAACATGGTAAAATAATAACAAATGAAAATTGGTGATTCAGAAAGAATATTTGATTTGTCAAATTCAATGCTATTTAGATACGACTTTTAGAATTCGACAAGATAATTTTATTAAATTTAACTTTTTATTATTGCTAAATAAAAGTCTAGTTTAATGTTCAACAGAATGAAACGTGCAACATGGTCTTAAACAAATGATCAAAAAATGATTCAACATATTTGTTTCATATAAAACTAGCCTGAGTGCCCTGCATTGCCCAGGTTTTTGGAGGTGTGTGTTGAGCAAATTAAAAAAAAATGTGGTAGGCAGGCTCGAACCCATCCCGCGAAGGAGGAGAAGATGTGAAAAAAAAAAACAAAAAAAAAACGTGATGTCTTTGTTGTTGCGTCCATCGCCAAACCGAAAGTGGTGAAGGTTTAAATCTAGTCAATCGCAAAAAGAGGATGACTTTCGAAAATATCAGCGAAAAAAGCGACCTCTCCCTCAAGAAAAATGGCCAGTTGAGGGTAAAGAAATTAATGTTTTTAGCCAATTTTTTGATATTTGTGGTCTGACGAGTCGACCTTCAAAATGATACTGATCTTGTAAAAATCCGTCACCTCTGTTAAAAGTTTGAGGCGTACATACGTACATGCATGTAAACAAACAGGCGAGATTTATATTATAGAAAATGATGTAATAAAAACAACATACGATCTTAGTTTTGCACAATTAAATATTTTACTGTTCCAAATTCCCTACCCTTACTTTACTCTCTCTTTTTCTTTTGCTTGTTGTTTTTTTTGCTTGTTTTTTTTTTGTTTTTCTTTTTTTTTTTTTTTTTTTACTTGTGTTTTCCAGTTTGTTTCATCTCTTCTTTCGCTTTCTCTTGACTAGATTGCTATCTGGTTATTGCACTAGGTTCATTTTAGTTTTCATCCTTTTTCTTTCTTTGTCCATTTTTGTTTGTATTTCTCTCTCTCTCTCTCTCTCTCCTTCTCCATCTCTATTCCTTTTTCTTCCTGTCTCTCTCTTCCATTCCATTCTTTTCCTTTCGTTCCCTTCTCTTCCTTTCCCTTCCCTCCTTTTCTTCTCTCTTCTTCCTCCTCTTTCTTCCTTTCTTTTTCTCTTTCTCCCCTCTCGCTTTCTTTCCTCATCCTCTCTCTCTCTCTCTCTCTCTCCATTTCTCCCTCCTCATTCTGTTTTTATTCCCCTCCCCCTCTTTCCTTCTCCCTCTCACTTCATCCCCTCTTTCTTTGTTTTCTAATTGGTTTTGAGAGTCTACTACATGCAAGTTATGGAACCATTTGCCAGTGATGTTGTTATAAGACTTACTATTTTTGAAAAAAAAAAAAAAAAAAAAAAAAGAATCATGTATCGTTATTTTAATACCAGTATTGTATCATCCCAGACAACAATGGATTCTTTAGTCTCTCATTAATATTTATTAGACTGAAATCACTACAATACAAAGTTGTAATAGTATAAAACCCTGTAAAGATTGAATTTAGTACAGACATTACAGAGTCTCCAATGTTTATTTAATTGTGATTTCATCATTGTTAAATTACTTAAGATATTCAAAGCCTGATTTCCGTGAAGGGTGAGAGAATCATTCGTTTGTTTAAACAGCAATTGGTAGTGATGCCTCAATTTAGAAGCTTTGGAAAATGTGGAATCACCCCTTTATTACCATTACTCTAAGGCCCATTTCAACTTGCATAATCGCGTTGACACACCGGTTCTCATCAGATCACCGAAGTAAAGCAACGTTGAGCCTGGTTAGTACCAGATGGGTGACCATTTGGAAATTCTAGGCACTGTATGTACTCTCTGCTCATCTCAGCATTTGTTTCCAGTCGTCCTGTACATACACTTCACATGCCACTGGTATTTAACAATGTCGACTCAGGAGAAGTGTGGCTGGAAATTGTGCACTTCCTGCCACAAAAAATTCATGCGCAGACACCCGTTCATGGGTATCCATAGTTTGTCAAAGACTGAAGTAACCTGAAAATGGTAGTACCTGCCAAGATCCCTAAATCGAATCTATCTTGGGGTTGATATGAAACTGTCTCCAGTGTTGAGACTTCAATTTGAAAGCTTTATAGGGAGGGACGGGGAGCACCTACTAGTTCCTATTACTCCAGTGTCCACTTTGACCTGAAGGCATAATACTTTGATGATCCCATATGTGGGTTCAGCTATTTTTTTATTTTATGGAAATAAGTTCAGACAAGGCATGAAACCACTTGATACAAAGAGCTAACAAGAACGAAAGATTATTATCACAAAGATATGTTATGCCTATTGACCTTAGTCTTGTTAGGTTTTCCAAGATTTTTTTTGTTTCAGTTTTCTAAAGTTGACAGATTTTCTATTGACTTTAGTTCTTACTTCTGTTTAGTTCAGCTATCACTGTGGATCAGCTGAGCCAGCTCTATCCGTTGAGTTAACTGCACCTAAAATTGAGGCCAACCATGACTGACAATTTGATGCTGCTGCAGCTATGAGCGTGAACCATTCGTGGTTTCAGCGACATAGATTGTAGAGGTGAGAGCCCAAAATCCGTTTGGCATCTTTTTTCACTGCCTCGATCCAGGTCTTTAGCTATCCACAGCAACGTTTCTTCCAGCCATACAGTTGAGCAGTGTCAATGACTTCATGGATGAAATCACCTGGTTGTGGGAGAAGGGTATGGCTAAACCATCGGGGGCGCCTAGTGAGGATAAATTGGGAGAGTGAGGATGTTTTGCAGTGTGTGCGAACCACAGCGTTGGAAAAGATCCTCACGTAAGTGCAGCCGAATTTCAAGAATTTATTCAATCCACTTTTAAAATTGTTGCCTGCTGTCTTGCAATCTGATTTGCTAAACGCTTCACCATTTTCTGACTGTTTACATAAATAGCTAGAAGATGCCAATGAAAAGTGGGGTTTAGCATGGATCATAAACTGTACCCATACTGATTGTTTTTTTTTATGATAAGAAATTAAAAAATAAGTTAAGCAATGCGTTTTTAGATATTTGATTTGGTGTCTCCCTGACTAACTCAAAAGGAGCTACCACCCCACCCTTGATTAGAAATGACATTATCTGTCCTTTGATGTAGAAAGCAAATACTTCTTAAGAGGTTTTAATTCTAACCCAGCAGTTGTTGGCTTGTCAATGTGATGAGATTGACCTCTGCTCCAGCATAATTCCAAGGTTATAAATCCACCAGAAAAAATCCTTTAAAATCTTCTGCTCAAGAGGGGAAATAACAAGGTATGAAAACGAAATACCGCCCCCCCCAGCCTTTCTTTGTAACCTTCTCTGTTTGAACATTTACTTCTACAATACATCTTTTCAAGCGGTCATATTTTTTTGGAGATCGCCTACATCCTCAACTGTCACGAAAATCTAAAATAACGGTGAAAAAGAAATAGATTTAGAAAAAAAATCCACAAGGTTCCAGAACTTTCAAGAAAGATCGAGAGGATACTAGAATATTTTAATGCTGGGTGGCACTCTCTATAATGCTAACCCAGCAGTTGTTAAGACTTTAATGCTCTCTATAATGCTAACACAGCAGTTGTTAATATTTTAATGCTTTCTATAATGCTAACCAAGCAGTTGTTAATACTTTAATGCTTTCTATAATGCTAACCAAGCAGTTGTTAATATTTTAATGCTTTTTATAATGCTAACCAAGCAGTTGTTAATATTTTAATGCTTTTTATAATGCTAACCAAGCAGTTGTTAATACTTTAATGCTTTCTATAATGCTAACCAAGCAGTTGTTAATACTTTAATGCTTTCTATAATGCTAACCAAGCAGTTGTTAATATTTTAATGCTTTCTATAATGCTTACCCAGCAGTTGTTAATATTTTAATGCTTTCTATAATGCTAACCCAGCAGTTGTTAATATTTTAATGCTTTCTATAATGCTAACCCAGCAGTTGTTAATATTTTAATGCTTTCTATAATGCTAACCCAGCAGTTGTTAATATTTTAATGCTTTCTATAATGCTAACCCAGCAGTTGTTAATACTTTAATGCTTTCTATAATGCTAACCAAGCAGTTGTTAATATTTTAATGCTTTCTATAATGCTAACCCAGCAGTTGTTAAGACTTTAATGCTCTCTATAATGCTAACCAAGCAGTTGTTAATATTTTAATGCTTTCTATAATGCTAACCCAGCAGTTGTTAATATTTTAATGCTTTCTATAATGCTAACCCAGCAGTTGTTAATATTTTAATGCTTTCTATAATGCTAACCCAGCAGTTGTTAATATTTTAATGCTTTCTATAATGCTAACCAAGCAGTTGTTAATATTTTAATGCTTTCTATAATGCTAACCCAGCAGTTGTTAATATTTTAATGCTTTCTATAATGCTAACCCAGCAGTTATTAATATTTTAATGCTTTCTATAATGCTAACCCAGCAGTTGTTAATATTTTAATGCTTTCTATAATGCTAACCCAGCAGTTGTTAATATTTTAATGCTTTCTATAATGCTAACCCAGCAGTTGTTAATACTTAAATGCTTTCTATAATGCTAACCAAGCAGTTGTTAATATTTTAATGCTTTCTATAATGCTAACCCAGCAGTTGTTAATATTTTAATGCTTTCTATAATGCTAACCCAGCAGTTGTTAATACTTAAATGCTTTCTATAATGCTAACCAAGCAGTTGTTAATATTTTAATGCTTTCTATAATGCTAACCCAGCAGTTGTTAATATTTTAATGCTTTCTATAATGCTAACCCAGCAGTTGTTAATATTTTAATGCTTTCTATAATGCTAACCCAGCAGTTGTTAATATTTTAATGCTTTCTATAATGCTAACCCAGTAGTTGTTAATATTTTAATGCTTTCTATAATGCTAACCCAGCAGTTGTAATATTTTAATGCTCTCTATAATGCTAACCCAGCAATTGTTAATATTTTAATGCTTTCTATAATGCTAACCCAGCAGTTGTTAATATTTTAATGCTTTCTATAATGCTAACCCAGCAGTTGTAATATTTTAATGCTCTCTATAATGCTAACCAAGCAGTTGTTAATATTTTAATGCTTTCTATAATGCTAACCCAGCAGTTGTTAATATTTTAATGCTTTCTATAATGCTAACCCAGCAGTTGTTAATATTTTAATGCTTTCTATAATGCTAACCCAGCAGTTGTTAATACTTTAATGCTTTCTATAATGCTAACCAAGCAGTTGTTAATACTTTAATGCTCTCTATAATGCTAACCAAGCAGTTGTTAATATTTTAATGCTTTCTATAATGCTAACCAAGCAGTTGTTAATATTTTAATGCTTTCTATAATGCTAACCCAGCAGTTGTTAATATTTTAATGCTTTCTATAATGCTAACCCAGCAGTTGTTAATATTTTAATGATTTCTATAATACTAACCCAGCAGTTGTTAATATTTTAATGCTTTCTATAATGCTAACCCAGCAGTTGTTAATATTTTAATGCTTTCTATAATGCTAACCCAGCAGTTGTTAATACTTTAATGCTTTCTATAATGCTAACCAAGCAGTTGTTAATATTTTAATGATTTCTATAATACTAACCCAGCAGTTGTTAATATTTTAATGCTTTCTATAATGCTAACCAAGCAGTTGTTAATATTTTAATGCTTTCTATAATGCTAACCCAGCAGTTGTTAATATTTTAATGATTTCTATAATACTAACCCAGCAGTTGTTAATATTTTAATGCTTTCTATAATGCTAACCCAGCAGTTGTTAATATTTTAATGCTTTCTATAATGCTAACCCAGCAGTTGTTAATATTTTAATGCTTTCTATAATGCTAACCCAGCAGTTGTTAATATTTTAATGCTTTCTATAATGCTAACCCAGCAGTTGTTAATACTTTAATGCTTTCTATAATGCTAACCAAGCAGTTGTTAATATTTTAATGATTTCTATAATACTAACCCAGCAGTTGTTAATATTTTAATGCTTTCTATAATGCTAACCCAGCAGTTGTTAATATTTTAATGCTTTCTATAATGCTAACCCAGCAGTTGTTAATATTTTAATGCTTTCTATAATGCTAACCCAGCAGTTGTTAATATTTTAATGCTTTCTATAATGCTAACCAAGCAGTTGTTAATATTTTAATGCTTTCTATAATGCTAACCCAGCAGTTGTTAATATTTTAATGATTTCTATAATACTAACCCAGCAGTTGTTAATATTTTAATGCTTTCTATAATGCTAACCCAGCAGTTGTTAATATTTTAATGCTTTCTATAATGCTAACCAAGCAGTTGTTAATATTTTAATGCTTTCTATAATGCTAACCCAGCAGTTGTTAATATTTTAATGCTTTCTATAATGCTAACCCAGCAGTTGTTAATATTTTAATGCTTTCTATAATACTAACCCAGCAGTTGTTGTCAACATGATTAGTATGATTCCAGGATCACAAATCCAACAGAAAGAATCCTCTTTAAAACCTCCTGTTAACGAAAGGTAACTTCTTTTGAAATATCTCTCTGGCCAAAAATACTATTAATTTAAAATTTTGAGATTTCTTTATGTAAATAATTGATGTAGAAGGCAAGTTTTAAAGAAAGAAAATGAAAAGGTACGAAAACAAAATACCTCTCCAGCCTCGTTTTATAACCTCCCTTGATCAAACATTTACTTCTGCAACACATTTTGTCATATTGTATGAACCCCGGGCGATCAGATTTCCTTTGAGGTCGTCCATGTCCTCAAATGTCTTTCAAATTAATTTTCAGCTTAGGTAACATGAAACATGTCCACTGAACTAAATCGAATATGTAGGCAGTAGGGCGCTCAACCTGTATCGTTTATCAAAAATCTTTTACTTTTTCGTCTAAAATATAAATAATTCTTTACATTGATTTTAAGAAAGACATACTCAGATTTACATGAACAACAAGAAATCTAACATAAAAAGTTACTTTGTCGGATTTTCAAAGTCAGACTCAAATAGCATTTAAGCTGATAAATTGACTTTTCCTTTTGACTAGCCAAGTTTTATTTATTACTGTTGTGCCTTGTTGAGACTGTCTTCGCTGTATTCATAAAGTTAAGTGTTTGTGTGTATGTGTGTGTGTGTGTGTGTGTGTATATAATATAATATATATATAGTGAGAGAGAGAGAAATAAAAAAGGGACATCATCAACATTTCGTCTTTATTTCGAGACTTCCTCTAGATAAATGAAATTAAGAAAACAAAACACCAGTACAAATATTTGGCAATACATTTTATCGTCCAGCAGAAGTCTCAAAATAAAGACAGAACGTTGATGAACACATGACTTGGTTTGTTCCACTTTTATTTCTCTATTTCGTCGGAACTCTACTTCCATTATTCTCATAATATTTAAGTTCGTTAGATTTTAAAATAGTTATTTATCATGTTTGGTTCGGTTGCTTTGTTTTACGACATATCGACCATTTTTATTTTATTGAAATTCATATCCCAAAAAGCATGGGCTGCATTAAATAAGCTGCGGTCAGTATGGACTTCAAGGCTAACTGACAAACTTAAAAGACAATTCTTCAGAGCAATGATGGAGTCTGCCCTCGTTTACGGTGCTCCAACTTGGACACTCACTAAAAGATTGGAAAGAAAGCTAGATGGCATGTATACGAACAGTGTTAAATATATCTTGGCAAGATCATCCCACGAAGCATCAATTTTATTGCAACCTACTTGCCATATCTATTACCATCAGGGAACGACGTCTACGATTTGCCGGTCACTGCTAGAGAAGCAAGCTAGTGAGAAATGTATTGGTGTGAACTCCACTGCACGAGCGCACGAGCATGGGACAACCTAGATCTATGTATATCCAGCAAATTGTACATGATGCCAGCTGTGATCCTGAAGATCTAAGGCAGCTGATGGAAGACAGGGAAATCTAGAGAGAGAGACAGTCACATTGGTCCGGGCAAGGAGTATGACCATATATCTAGATAGATAGATAGAACCCTTTGGGGGTTATTTAATGCAGAATTCGATTATTTTGGTGACAAAAATGTTATAATTCAAGTTCTTTAGATGGTGTTTGGTTTGGTTTGGTTTGGTTTGGTTTGGTTTGGTTTGGTTTGGTTTGCTTGTTTTACAGAGTTAAATTGCTGTTTATTATTCTTGTATTTGCAGAACATGATTGAGTTTTTTCAAAGGCAAAGGAAAATAACAATGACATCAATGTTTGGTGCATTTTAGTTATGGAAAGTGGTATCTTCAGACAGCCTTATCTCGTTGCACCAAGTTTAAACTAGTGATAATAAAAAAAAGTTATAATGAACTCATTATGTACAGTGCTCTGAAGGTGCACTACAAATCATGAAAAATGCAAACAATGGTATCTACGTATTCCTCATATTTTAAAGATGATTATATCCAAAAATTACGAAAATTGATGAGGTAGAAAATTATTTGATAAAGAAAATAAAAAATGGAATTTGATGAAAACGATCATAAAATTCAGGAGAGTTCAATAGGGAGGTAATCTGTTCGAATTAAACAAAGATGGCGGCAATTTTTCGCCTGCTAACATGATTAAAGTTGTTGTTTTTTTTAATAATTCACTTATATTCAGTTAATTTCGACTGCATAATTTGGAAGCTACCATTGTAACTTATTAGAATTGACAAAAAAAAAAAAAAATCGGTTGAAACCATTGTTTTTTATCTGAAAATTTATCATTTATTGACTACAAAATCTTGTCCCCAAAATGTAGAAACACCGTTTTCCATTGACCTTCCTCTGTAAACTGAACCTGTTATCTCAACTGTTCGACATGTACTAACCCAAAATTCTTATCCATTCTTCCAACATGATCATTCCATCAAAGTCTACATTTTTGCACACATCTCGCTATACAATCTTCCTTCAAAGCCTGTCTTTAACATTTCTCATATGATTTCTCGCCATGCAACGCATATCCTGAACCCTCACTGGCCAGGTTTCACTTCCATACATCATCATATATGCCTGATAAATTCTTCCCTTAGCCAACATCTGTAATCCACTGCTGATTAGTAATGGCAGAAGTTCCTTGAACTTGCTTCATCCACTCTTGAAATCCCACTAGCACCCGCTCCACCCTGTGCTTCAATGGCGTCACAAAGATAACAAAACTTCTGGACAACCTCGATAGCTTCGTCATCCAGGAATTTTCCACTTCTCTGCTTACTTGAGCAATATGTGGGAAATACCGTTTTTGATCTTATTTTTACATATCGGCTTCCAAATTAGGCACAATTTCTTTGAGTGGCATTCTTATTTTAATGTCAATTTTGTTTAAATTTTGAAAAAATAAATAGGGGGGGGGGTCACGCACTAAAAAAATATTTCCCCTCGTATATTTTACGAAAACTGCATTTTATATGTAATTTCATTCTAAAGTGGATAAGTATCGAAAATTTCACGAAAATCTGACCATTAGTTGATTTTTGCTAGATTTATTAAATACGGGTATGTTTTCATGTTCGGAATGTCTACTACATGGGAACGTTATTTTAAAGTGCCAATTATGTAAACACGATTTTCGTCCCGCAATTTCATTATTTCGTTCGATGAAAAAAATTTTTTTTAATTATTACTGCTTTATTTTGCCTTTCTTCTTTTAAATGGTACAAAAAGTTATATTGATAATATTGATTTATAATAAAGTTACATCGTGTTAGATATAGGGTGGGGTAATTCTGTAGTGAATTTTAGCAGTCCTTATTGATCATCCTAGGGATAATGGATAACATGTGCTGGGAGATTTTTTTTTTTTTTTTTAAGTGAAGCCGATTTGGGTGGAACTGGCCTCAATCTCTCGTCTCAGCCAGCCTGATCCAATGGCAGGACAAGGCTAGGTGGGAGGCAGGAGCTGCTAGAAGTGCCGATGTCCGTTTACATACAGAGCCTGGTATACCCAAATGGTCACCCATCTGGTATTGACCAGGCTTAACATTGCTTACCTTTGGTGATCTAACATGATGATGCCATATTTCACTTATCAACATAGTTTTGAATCATTATTTTCTTATTTAGTACTAGCAGGGAGACCCAACGTTGTCTGGGATTGAAAGTTACCAGGCTACTGAAAATAAAACCAAAGTCAACGTTTTTCTCTCCTTTTATGCTATTGCATTTCAATTTTATTACATGTATGAGTAATACTAAATAAAATTAAATAAAAGGAACTTTGCATGTGTGTGCGCTTGTTATCTATGGGCTCCAAAAAGGCGGGATCATTTTTTAAAATATTTCACACATAGGTACTTGATGTATCTGGGAGTGTTCTTGTATAGGTTTTGTATCGGAATGCGTCTGATAAATATCAAAAATCGATAAAATCTGATTTTGATCAAAGTTAACACTTTTATACTACTTAACATCACAAGTGCAGTTGAAATGTTTTATCACCATACAAGCAGACAGACCCAGCCTATAAAATCAACAGTAGGTTACTTTTTTTAAGACAGGTGCATTTGAAATGAATATTTCTTTTTAAAGCACAACTGAACCATGTTACTTGATTTTTGCATGTTTTACTTCAAGTGATCATGTAAAAATAATTCCATAAAATCAACGGTTCTTTAATAAGACAGGGGCGCACTCAAAATTAATGTTTCTGTCTAGAGCACAATAGAACCATGATACTTGACTTTTGCATTTTAAACTTTAATTGAAGCCATTATTTACAGATAAATTCATATAAATTCAACAGTAGATTCTCTACAGTGCAATGTAGACTACAATGTATTGTGGACTAAGTCACTGCAGGAAGGCATGTGAACCTACTTCTCAGTACATTGACAGGTGGGGTGGGGTGGGGTGGGGTAAGGTCCCTAACTAGAGCAGGCAATCAATCGATTTGATTAAAAAAAAATGGATGATTTCACCGATTTCAATAGGGTGGAATATTATTTTGTCCTTTAGTCCTCACATTCCATGATGAGCGTTGTTTCTGACAAAAAGGGAAAAATTGCAATTTTGGGGGTCGGAATCTATCCATTTAACACTCATCATTGGCAAGGTTTTGACCTTGAAGTATATATATATATATATATATATATATATATATATATATATATATATATATATATATATATATATATATATATTTGCTTTTATATCAAGTGGCTCCATGCCTTGTTTGGAGCGATTTCCATTAAGATAAAATTAAAAAAAGAACAAATAATTCTGCATATTCAGTTTTAAATAGATAGCTGGAGAGCGGCCAACAAAGATCTTGCAGAAAAACCCTCTGTCTTTTGGATAATTTTACTGGTATCCTTTGTCCAATGCAAATTACTCTATACAGATCATGTTCACAAAAAACTTCTTGATATTAGTGTTGTTAAAAAAACTTCTTGATATTAGTGTTGTTAAAAAACTTCTTGATATTAGTTTGTGAAGGGAATTTGTGGATACTGGATTCTCCCTCCCCAATTTCATAGTGGCACACTTGGCTGCAGCTAATTTCTTCAGTTACCAGTTTGCGACCCATTGCTGCACTGTGTCCAGATTTGCTAGATCGTTTCTTAAATAAATCCAAGTTTCAAAAAGCAAGGCATTCAGAGTATATAGTCATGGTCATGGTTGCGGTATCACCCTGGGTCGGTTGGGCCAACTCTTTCCAACGGGTTCATTATGTCCTAAACACTGGCAGGCCTCCACAGACAAATTTATCTTTAGTTGACCTTTGACAACTAAATATTTTTGCTTACTAGCCAAATAGAAAAGTTACTAGCCAAACCCACATGATTTTTGGAATATGACATCTTTGTTCTGTGACGAGTACGTACATCATAAAAATCTTTCTTTATTATGTTTATTTAAATAAGTGTAATTTTAAATATGCACCAAATTTTATGTTGTTATTTGAAAGTATAAATATTTGAATTTCTTCAGATGTGTTTTTAAACAAATTGCATTAAAAAAAAAAAGAGTATATTGTTCTATTAAACCTGTTATTGTTTAAATAATTTTACTTGTCTCGTTTTATTTAAAAAAAAAAAAAAAAAAAAGTTGGAAACATATCTTTCACTCAGCTTTAGAAAATTGTCGGTGGAAGGAAAACAATCGCCAAAAGATAAAGGTTTCATTATTTCTAGTCGCCACTTTAAAAAATCACTCGCAAAAGCGACTATTTCACTCGCAATGTAGAGCCCTGACTAGTTAACTAGACACGGTATATTCGCTTGGTTGATTGAATGGTATCCAAGCGATCAATGTTCTGAGCAAGATGGGGTTCCAAAGTGATGATGCGAATACTAAGTGTGGTTGTATAAAGTTTTAAATAGATAGCTGGAGAGTGGCTTGTATAGTGATCCAATGGCGTTCTCAGCATTCGTAACCATTTTTAGAAATCTGCTTCATTCAATGCTGAAAGTGATGCACAGGTTACATCCACAAGATTTCTTGAAAACGAAGGGATAATTTTTTTTTTTTTTAAATTATCACGAGTAATTTTGTTACTTGATTCTGGATAGAGGTTAAAAAGAAACTGCATTACCTTGATGGATGCATATGCTGGGAATGTTCTGACATTACATATCATGCAGTCTCGCACCACTTGATGATAATTTGAAAAGTTTGATCGTGACCATGATAGTAACTCTAAACCAATAAATTCAACGCCGGAGGTTTAAACTATTGATCAAAAAAAAAAAAAAAAAAAAAAAAAAATCCTGACAATAGATATAATAATGCAACCCGTGAACCATAACCATATATATTGTCATACCTTTCAACTGATAAGTTTTAAACATTGATATTACTTTATCTGTAAACCTATAATTCGAAAAATAAATAGATATATAAGTAAACATGATATTGTATTTTTTTTTTTTTATGGAAGTCGTTTCAGACAATACATGAAACCACTTGATATAAGGAGCTAAAAAAAGAAAAAGAAAAAATGATTGATGCAAAAATAAGCGATTTCATTTAGATAAAAAGATGTATGCATTCACAAGGTTGTTTTCGTTTTTATTATTAACAAAAACAATTGTAATAAAGCTCGTCCTTTACCTTAGGCATGAGACCCCGAGTTGTTTTAGGGTCGGGGGGATGGTTGGTTGGTTGGTTGTTTTTGTTTTACGGCATATCAACCCTTTTCGGGTTATTTAATGCCGAACCCAAAGATTTTGAAGAAAAATTTTTAATAGAATATATTTGCTGTTTTCAAATCAGTTTCTATTTAACCCATAGTTGGGACCCTAACAGGTACTACCACTCAGGGTCAGAATGGACCTGGGAGCAATGGTAATTAAAGGGTGGCTCCACACTCCCCAAAGCCTGCAAGCTGGGGCCTCGCCACTGGATATAGTTTAAGGTCATTCGGGGGAATGGGGATCCAGTTTTAGCCAAAACTATTTGGCAAGCACTTTCACCAAAATACCACATTCACTCTGTGGCTTGATCCCACTTAGACGATCCACAGCATGTTTTAAAAAGATTTTATTTACAAATGTTAAAAATGATAGAAAAAATGTAAGCTAGTGAGGGCATCCTAATGCTCCACTGTTTTCTGAGTGATATGACTACAAACAGGAGGTCAGTCTCTAAAACGGGGTGGGAACTAAGCGAAATCTATTGACCATAGTTTTGAAAAGGCCCAAAACTATAGGTGAGAATGGAGAGTGTTCTAAAAAGCCTGCAGTTCTTGGAAATAAGCTACTGGAATCTTCTTGCATCATAGCATCTCCATAGGCTTTGGTCCATTGTTAGTCCGATTCCTCTGAAGACATCACATGATTTTGAACTTAGCAGAATACATGGGGTAGGTTGCCATTACCTTCCTCAGCGCAGTGGCATCTGACTCACCTGCTTGCACCTATCCGTTGACCTTAGATCATCCACATAGCTGCAGTCGAATAACATAACTCTTAATACCATAGAACCGTCGATCTGCTAGAGATTTATCCTCCTCCATGGCCATCCAACGTCCTACTGCCGACGTCTTCAGAGTTACCTTCTCCTAGATGCATGTTTTAACTAAGACTAGGAGTGCATCTATCCCAGTGAATTAATGTGCCTCCAGATACAAACCTGAAAATTTCTTATGATTTGGCATGGTACATACAGCGCTTAGCCTTCC
The DNA here is from genome assembly GCF_053919585.1 of Euprymna scolopes. Lineage (NCBI taxonomy): Eukaryota > Metazoa > Mollusca > Cephalopoda > Sepiida > Sepiolidae > Euprymna > Euprymna scolopes. The sequence continues at coordinate 44,014,910 of NC_136491.1, read as the reverse complement.
CAAATAGTCGCTCATCTGGTACTGGCCAGGCTTATCGTTGCTTAACTTTGGTGGTCTGGCGGGAACCGGTGTGTCAACGTGATTGTGCCTACTGGAATAGGAACATGTATTATAATGAGGTATGTGAATAGTGAATTGATGAAGAACACTAGACCAGCGCATCAAAGGAGATCCTAAGTACGACATGTTAACCAATTAAATGACCGAATTTATTTTCTCTCTCTCTCTCTCTCTCTCTCTCTCTCTCTCTCTCTGTTCTCTCTATTCATTACACACACACACACACACACACACACACACACACACACACACACAGAGTTGAATGTTGATTAAAACTAGAAAATGTGATATTCTTTCGGGGGAGGAGGGTTTTTCCTACCCTCTCCTCACTTTGTTTGTTTCTTTTCTTTTTCTTATTTCATCCCCAAAAAGGAATAGTGCCACTTTGACATAAAGGGCTACTATTTAGGACTAAATTTTACAAGGATATTATTTAGGGAGTTGAGCAGGGAGATGTCTGTTTACATTACACTTGAACTTCTGCATGTCAGTACAGCCAGGGAAGCAGAGACTCAGGAGGGAATTCTAAAATCTGGCAGTTCAGGAGAAGAAACTATTTGAGTAGAAGGTTTTCCAGCGTCTAGGGATCTCTACAGTGTAGGGGTGGGATTTTGCTGCTTGTCTGGTTAGTCGAGAGTATTTATGTCGGGGAGGTACAAGTGTTTTGAGTTTGTCAGAGCACATTCCATTAAAATGGTTATAAAACAGGTGCCATGTTTCGGTGATGGGACAGAGGTTTAAGTTTGGTTGCTAGTGCGGGACCTAAGGCAACGAAAGATAGGAGAGAAAAAGTATGATATCGCTTTCATATTTAAACCTATGATCTGCAAGAAAAAAGAGAGAAAAAGTTAAACATGATAATATTAACTACTAACAGTGCTCTCCGGCGTTGCCCGGGATCATAATTCCCATAACGTATTAATATGTAATCAACATATTTTACAGAATATAAAAATATTTTACATAATCACATTCACACTGCAGTTCCCATTAGATGTTAAGCAACATTAGCCTGGTCAGTACTAAATGAGTGATTATTTGAGAATATCGGATGCTGTATATATGTGTTCTCTGCTTATCTCAGCAGTGATTCCAACAATCTTGGACTTCTTCGTATCACTGGATTAATGCAGTACCAATTCAGGAAAGGTGTAGATAGGGATCGCACAATGCTTGTTTTAAAATTACATACGAAGCCATCATTACAGGAAGTATCTATTGTCTCAAGACTGAATGAAGGAAATTATTATGTAGATGACAAAAAATAAAATGAATTAAAAAAATAATTATATAGATTATAAAGATAATTATAGAATTAAATATTTTACAGATTAATTATAGAATTAAATATTTTAAAGAATTAAATATATTAAAAATAATTATAGATTATAAAAAATAAATTTAAAAAATAAATAAATAAAACGAAACGATCGCCATAATTTTGTAATTTGAAATAAGATTATTTTAGGAGAAAATTAAAAAAATAAAAAATAATAATACTTCTGCCCAGGTGAAGCTTTAGGTGTGTCAGAAACTTCATGAAAAATGTTGAATAATTCGACCCCCTGTCTTTCCAAGCTTATAACTACTCGAAAAATGTAATTCAAACCCTAATTTTTTTCAATTAAAGGAGCAAGAACCAAGGTTTCATTAAAAAAAAAAAAAAAATACAAACAACGTGGTTTAAAAAAAAAAGGTTTTAAACTTCGGACTTTACAGGTAAATTTCCAAAAAAAAAACTGTTCTTTTTTTGTTTTAAATTAGAATATATTATTTATTGATCTTTTATCTTCAATTTGTGATATATAAAACTTTGGCACATAAATTAATTATTTACTTTTTAATAGACATTTCAAAATAGGGGGATGGGCGTGAATTTAAAAAATAACGTTTGTCTAAAATATTATATTCGGTTTATTGGAAAGAGCATAAAATTTCACATTGACCCTGAAAATATCGTAAAAAATAGAATCAATAGAAAAATTTTGATAGATTTTTAAAGTTTAAAAATTGAAAAATACTGAACTCGTAAAATTCAATTAATTTCATTACTGTTTTTTTTTTAAATAAAAAAAAATATTTCTATTACTTTTTATACAACTTTAATAGTTTATCTTGGAAGTATAATGCATAAAGAAAATAAATAACCCACTTTTAAAAGAGAAATTACGAGTTTTTTTTTATATTTTATTCAGTTTCGTGTTAGGGGTGTCAAAAATTCCTACAAAAATTCTGATACACCTAGAAACTCTATGACGATGTTCGTTTTCCGGGGGAGTGTTACTTGGTTGAGGAAACCAGCTCTCCGGGTGTTAGACACGATCAAACGATAGGCACCAAATTATAACCCATCCATTTGAAGGCGGGGTGTTACCTAACTTTCATTGGGACTTTTCTGCTCCACCGGTGTTAACAAACGATTGCCGGGGAGAGTTACTTGCTTCGTCATGCGAATGAGTTCAGGCCTCGCCGGTGTTAACAAACGGTACAATACAATAAGACATCACTCAGTGGTGTGGTGTGGACTTCTACTTGGTTGATGTCCAGTTTAGCTCACTGTTTCTTGGGTCGTTCCGGCTGTGAAGTCTGCTTGGGTGGTGACAAATGACATGCAACACGGGTTTTTAGAAAAAAGAACTATTTATTTAAAAATATTATACATTAATAAAATAATTGCAACATTCTTCTTTTACTCTAGTTAGGCTACCTTAGCTAATAATTTGCGGGGAAGAAGGAGGTGCCCCCCTCCCTCAGAGACACCAAAATATGCATCTTCACTGCATACTGGTCAGAAGAGAAAGAGAGAGAGAGAGAGTTGTAAGAATGGGATTATGGGAAATCTATTGCTTAACTCTTACGCGACAGGCCTCACCACTCAGCAAAAATATCTGCGTTACTACGCTGAGTGTGGCACCTAAACAAATAGTGCCAAAACTCGGTTCTTTAAGTACGCCATGCTAACCAATTGAATCACCAAGTCAGTTCTGTTTCTCTGACAGTTGAATGTGAAAACAGATCTCTCTCTCTCTCTCTCTCTCTCTCTCTCTCTCTCTCTCTCTCTCTCTCTCTCTCTCTCTCTCTCTTACTGCCTCCTTGTTAAATAAGGACAATGAAAGAAAGAAAATTGGCAGATCAATTCCATCATTTTACGCAGTGGCTCATCGAAGATTAATATTATTATTCTGATTCAAACAATCTTACCAAGCTCAATAGATAGTTCAACGGGTCACTTTTTTTTTTTTTTTTTGTAATCTATTAAAATTATTATTTGCGAAAGAATTTTGCTGGCAAATATGTGATAAAACATTGAAATTACAAAACATGATAGAATGCCGCCGCAATCTTTTAAGTTTCAGTTAATTTCTCCCGGTCAAAAGCGAGTTTCCTTGCTGGTTAAACATTTTTATTTAAGTTATGGGTTTAAGCTATTGTAAATTTTTACGCGATGCTGCTATTTATGAATGTACAATTGACGTCGAACTATTTATACAGCAGTACACTCAACTATTTTTGAGCGATAACCTGTAAATGTATTAAGGAACGTTGTGTGTGTGTGTGTGTGTGTGTGTGTGTGTGTGTGCGTGCGTGTGTTATACTGTAGTGTGTCATGCACCAGTTCCTGCGATGGAACGTTGTTTTTCCTGTTGACAAAAAAGAAAGAAAAAGAAAAACACTTAACTAACCGTGGCCTCCTTCTCGTTCCAATATCTCCAGTCCACTTAAATTGTCTTGTTCTTCGTGGCTACAATCAAGTGACACCTTTTTTTTTTTTTACGGCATATCGACCCTTTTTGGTTTATTTAATACCGAATTCGGTTATTTTGTTAAACGTTTTTATGCTCCGAGTTCTTTATATTTTCAAATATTTATTATTCATGGTGTTTGGTTTGGTTTGGTTGTTTATGACATATCAACCCTTTTTGGATTCAGTCATTTTAGTAAAAGTTTATATTTCAAGTTCATTAGATCTTCAAATATTTATTCATCGTGTTAGGTTAGATTGTTTTGTAAAGAAAAATTGTTGCTCTTATATTTGGCTTTGCAAAACATGATTGAGTTTTGCGAAGAGAATGGGAAAAAACATTAGCATGAATGTTGCATTTTAAGTCAGGAAGCAGACATCTTCAGACAGCATGATCTGGAAGCATCAAAACAGCTTTTTATTTGTTGAAGAAGAAAGCCTCAATAAAATAGCAAATGAAAGGAATATATATATATATATATATATATATATATATATATATATATATATATATATATATATATATGTATATGTTTAAAGAAAAAATAGAAAAAAAAAACGAATGAAATTATTAAAAAATCAACGTTTCGTCCTTGTCTCAGAGGACATCTTCAGGATAATTGAAATAAAAATGTGATAAAAGAAAAAGTCATAGATCGTGCGAAAAAAGACTTTTTCTTTTATCACATTTTTATTTCAATTATCCTGAAGATGTCCTCTGAGACAAGGACGAAACGTTGATTTTTTAATAATTTCATTCGGTTTTTTCTATTTTTTCTTTAAACATAACGTCAACCACCGCTGGTACATTTTTTCATTCCTTATACATATATATATATATATATATATATATATATATATATATATATATATATATATATATATAATTCAATAAATTTTGATTTTTACTTGTAATTATTTTTCTACTCGATCATTTTTCATAATTTTTGGAACTTTTACTAATTTCGACGTGACGCATAAATATGTAGTAGTGTTTTTTGAAATCTCATATTTACTGCACATGCACCCCAATTTTATTCACCTGGGCCAACTTTTAATGCATTATTAATCTTTGTTTTTTTTCTTTCTAATTTGATTTGTTTCAAAAATGCATTCATATATTTATATTTCACTAGTGGGACCTGTGGATATTCCACAGTGGAATCTTTCATATGTAATATATTAATGTTGGCATTCTGTGGATGTTCAGCATAAATGGAGACACCCTGATATTACTGTAGCTCTTTTGTTAAAACTGCGAAAGAATTTAATTTAGCTAGTAGGGACGCCCAGTGTAGCCCGGTCACAAGATATGTTTAAATATGATATTTTAATTTATGCAGATTTCATATATATTATTATAAAATCAATTTTCTCTCGATTCTTATATATCATAAAGTTGTGATTTAAAAATAAAAAATAACTTGGGGGCATCAGCTTGAATCAAAACTAAAACTTATGAAGAAAAAATAATGAGTTTCTTCAGCTATAACCAAAACTGAAACCAAAATTTATGAAGAATTCTTGGTAAAATCTATATATCTAGAAAGGTGAAAGTGTCTGTCTGTCTGTCTGTGTACATTTCCCTATGCAATAACTCTGTCAATTTTCAGTCTACAGACTCGAAATTTGATATACAGGGTATTGAGATTTGGGAAAATCTTTGTAATCCATTTTCGGCCATAAATTTGGCTGTTAAGGGTCAAAGTTCAATGATTTGACCTTTGAGAACTCTACCAAACTCCTCTGCCAATTTTGGGTATAAACACTTTAAATTTTAGATATAGGTTCTGTGGACATGGATCTAACTTAATAACTTGATTTGAGCCCAAAACAATAAATGTTAAGGGATCATAATAGGGATCAAAGTTAAAAATATTTGACCTCTGCGGTCTCTACCAAATTACTCAGACAATTTCTGGTCTAAACATTTGAAATTTTACATGAAGGGTATTCAGAGATAGGGCAAGCTTTTTAATCAGTTTGGGTCGAAAATTTAAGCTATAAATATAAATCTATGTATGGATGTTTGCATGTCTGCCCAAACATTTTAATCAGTTTTGGGGCGAAAATTTGGCTGCCAAGGGGTCAAATTGAAAGAGTTGGCCTTTGCAGACTCTACCAAACTCCTCCATCAATTTTGGGTCTAAACACTTGAAATTTTAGATGTAGATTACCTGGACAGGAGTCAAACTTTTTAATATATATATACATATGCACATAAAGTTATGAACAGTACAAGCAAAAAGATGTAAGTGTGACACACACAAAAAAACACACACACACACGCTATCGTATTAATATATAGATTTCACTTTAAAATCTTATTATTCTACTTAGATAAGTTTCCAGGACTGACATTTACCACAGACCTGGAATGGAATTCTTAGATCAGATCTGTTGCTAAGGTCTCTGGATAAATGGTTGCATCATTCTACCGTTCCAAGTGGTATCTCACTCCTGACGTAATCCTGTACCTGTATAAAAGCCAATACAACCTAAGATGGAATACTGTTGCCACTCCTGGAAAAGTATCGCTCAGAGCACATTCTCTTGCCTTGACCGAATACAAAATAGACCAGGATTCTATTGGAGGATCTTCTCTTCTCTTTGTCCTGCAGTCTCTTTCTTACAGAAGAGACGTTATTTGTTTTTCTCTACTTTATTGTTATTTTCATGGTAGATGCTCGACTGAGCGCCAATCTTTGGTTGCCTTTTGTAACACATCCACAGCAAAAACACATCTAGCTATAACCAATGTAAATAATTCGTTTTTTCTTTGTATTTATAAAACTAAACAGAGTTTATTTCCCAAGAATTGTCTGTGGAACACAATACTAGAGGGCTGCTTCCCAGTCAACTGTGGCATGGTCGTTTCCAAGTTCAATGTTAAAATTTTTTAGTTTGAGCCATCCCATTAAATAATCAATTTCAGTGAAGATCCAACCATTATCTGCAATCATCAGGGTGTTTGTCTCACCATTGACACAAACCTTTAGCTCTTGTCCTTGAGTGGCCTTTGGACCTTTTATAAGTGATTATTAAAAATAACTGAAAGTTTCTGCTTCATTATACGTTTTTTTTTACTTATGATCTTTTTTGTATTAAAATAAAAAAAAAATAATAGAAGTTCTATATGTATCATGAAAGTTTTCGATTTATTGTTGTAATCATCATGTATCATGAACGTTTTATCAAAAACGTTCACGATACATGATGATTCACCAATAAATTGAAAACTTTTGATCGTCAAATCATCATCAAGTGAAAAAGTAGCTAATGATGATTCGACGATCAAAAAATGTAAAACGTTCATGATACGCAATGATTCGATAAAGAGTCAAAAACTTTCATGATACGTATCGAACTTATATTAATTTGTTTTTAATTTTAACATAAAAAACATCATAAAAAAAAATCCAAAAAAATAAATTAAAAATGTATAATCAAGCAGAAGCTTTCTGGTGTTTTTAACAATGTTTTTTTTTTTGCTTTTTTTTAATGAAAAAATGCTGCCTAAATATACCCAATTCATATATATATTAGTCCTCGTTTTAAATAATAATAGAATAACAAAGACTTTCGCTGGCGAGGACTACTATTGACCGTAACCAGTTATTCAGTCCTTTTGAAATTTTCATCTCTATTTTTCTCGTTATGTATTGAATAATGATTATTATGTACTGGTTGTTAATGAAACCTATATGAAATATGTTCCTTATTAAATTTTAAAGATTTTCTATTCTGAAAGAAATTGAAAAAATTTAATCTAAAAAAGTTATTTTGAAGTTTTTGTTAAAAAAAAATTCAGATTTTCTCATTCAGACCTGTATTACAAAGAGGGGGTTGCAAAAAATGAGTTGTGGTGTGAGGAGAAATACAAACTGAAATAGAGAGAAGGAGAGTTTTAAAATATAATCTTAAAAAGATAAGATACAAGTTAGAAAAGCATTTCATCCAAGGCATAAAAATTGTTAAACAAAATGTTTTTACTATAGGCTTTAAAAATAAAGGTACAAGATTCAATTTGAAATTTATTTATCTTCAAAGTGCACTTTTATAAATTTTATAAAGTAAGGTATAAAAATTTAATTTAAATTGAATCAAAAAATTACCTTGGATTTATTTTATGTACTGTACATTTTGGTGCACTTTAAAAGCATTATCTTTCATCTAGCAATTAATGATATAGATATAAAATTTTCAATGATTTTTTTAAAGTGCAACAGAATGTACATTACATAAAATAAATCCAAGGTAATTTTTTTTATTCAATTTAAATTAAATTTTTATACCTTACTTTGTAAAATTTATAAAAGTGCACTTTAAATAAATTTCAAATTGAATCTTGTACCTTTATTTTTAAAGCCTATATAGTAAAAACATTATTGTTTAACAATTTCCATGCCTTGGATGAAATGCTTTTCTAACTTTTATATATATATATATATATATATATATATATATATATATATATATATATATATATATATATATATATATATACACACACACTAATTGCTACATTTCATCATATCAATCTTTTGAGTTATTATTTATTAGGTGTTTCCCAATCATTTCTTTCATTTTCATGTCTGTTTCTCAAACTCCTAGATATTTATGTATCATGTTTGCTAAATATTTTCATCTCTACCCAGTTGGGAAGTTCCATATCCTCTGCTGTTTTTAGTTGTGCCCTTTTTCATTTCCAGTAGTGCACATTTTACCATTTACATGGCCTGGCAGAAGATTCTGGCTATATTTATTGCATTTTCTAGATCCTTTTTGCAGTTGTTGTTATTATTATTAACTCATTAGGAGTTCTCACAAGAGTCATTATCAGTGATTGATGATTGCTCATTGGTAACAACATATAGTGTTTCCTGGAGTCTGCTAGGTTTCAATCACTCTCGGCTTCTTTCGATAACCGTTGGAAATCAGATGTTTATCAGCATCATCTTCTTTTCTCAGTTGGGTACTATCTTCTCTGTTCAATTTTAGTAGGAAACACTTTTCCATTCCAAATTCCATTTGCATATCTTAACTGATGATTCTTATTGTCCTCATCAGCTTTTTTTTAGTTCTCCTCCACACACACATAGTTTCAAGCAGGGTTGCAGAGGCAGTCGTAGTTTTCAAAGAAGACGGAATTACACTCGTGAGAATGCTAACAGTTGGATTTGTTTAATTGTTGTTTATCGATATTCTCATCAGTTTAAACGTCGTAGATACAACTTTATTTTAACAATAAAAAAAGCAGTAAAAGATTGTTCCTGTTATTTACATCATTACATGTCTGCTTAATTCTGCTCCTAACGAACCTGGAAATTGCGAAATGGAAAATAAAACAGTTGGAAAGATGAAGAAAATTAGGTAAAACAGACGTTAAAACTATTGAAATTACCCGATTTTGCAATCCTAGGAGTCGGGGATTTTGGAATGTTAAGTACTGAGTATTTTAGAGTTCTAGTAGGTACCTGGTATTTTGGAGTCCTTGGGAGCCTGGTATTTTGAAGTCCTAGGTCCCTGGGATTTTGGAGTTTTAGTGCCCGGGATTTTGGAGTCCTAGGTGCCCGGGATTTTGGAGTCCTAGGTGCCCGGGGTTTTGGAGTCCTAGGTGCCCGGGATTTTGTAGTACTAGATGTCCGGGATTTTGGAATTCTATATGCCTGTGGGAAACGTTTAGATTATGTAAAAAGGAAATAAATTTTTTGTCAGGTGAAATTAAGTCCATGCGCATATGTTGAAGTGGGGATGCATAGTTTTAACCACCTGTCTTATTTTTTTTCTCACCTTAATCTTCAAAGTGTCTATTTTAAGAATTTACCAGGTAAGCAGGTTAAAATAATTGCCAACGGGAATGGGGGGGGGCATTTTTTTTTAGCCCTTTTTATTAGAACTAGTTGAGAATTTAAGATATGTCCGCATTCATGACGTCAAATGTTACACCTATTTAAAACAAAAAATTGTCACCTGTTTATCTTGATCATTTATCCATCTAGCTTTTCATTTATTAAATACCGTCGTCATCATCATCATCATCAGTTTAATGTCTGCTTTATATGCTAAGCATGTGTAGGACGGCTTTTAAAAATTGACTCCCAAACAAACCTATATCTGGACAGATCTTTATTGATCCCTCTTTCTTTTAAGTCTATTCTTTTTTTTTTTTTTTTTTTTTTTGCGCTTCTACACTATTGAATTCAAATATACATGTCTTAAGGCGTGACATTGCACTGTTGTCCATTTTCACTGGGATTCGGCCCACAAATTGCAAAATATGACACTTTTTACCCCATCCATTGGATTTTTTCTGAAACTTAGCGAAAACGTGAAGGCAACGTTGGCCCTTCACACTTCCCACATTCCTAATTTCTTAACTCTTTTTTGAGGCGTCATCTCACATGCAGCACCAGAGGGGGGGGGGCACGCACTTGCAGTTTGTTTAGCTCATTTTTTTTTTTTTTTTTAATTTAAAATTTTTCACTACCAAATTGAAATGCAAACTAAATATACAGATTTTAATATAAAATAAAATAAAGAAAATTAACTTTTACTTCTTCTGAAATATTTTATATATATATATATATATATATATATATATATATATATAAGTGTACGAATTAAAGAATTAATTCCTTGGATTAAACTATATAAAAATATATTCAAAATAAGGATTATATGTATTTTAATCCATAGAATGTAACTTTAATTCTTACATTTATATTTTGCTCTATTTTTTATATATTGAGCTTTACCTTTTTGGCTGGGATGGTCTGGAAAATATTATATCACCATAATATTTAATAAGGCAAAAATTCAAATTTGTGATTTAACTTGTATATAAGCAAAGATTGTTAAAAATAGCAAAGCTTCTGCTTATTTTACCTTTTATGATTCGATTTTTTTGTGTTAAAATAAAAAATAATCAACATGTATCACAAACGTTTTCGATTCTTCATCAAATCATCATCAGGAGAAAAAGCAAGTGAACAAAAAAAAGCTGGAGAAAAAAGAGAAAATAATAAGTACGAAACGTAAGTTCATAAAATATATATATTTAAAAGTGGATGCTTACAAATATTAGAAGGCATATTTTGAGAGTCCTTAAGCAAAAAAGGGGATTTATTAGTTAAGATACTGAGGAAGCCTGAGTTGATAATTTAAGGGATGTGTACTATCCACACGTCACAAAAGAGAAATCGAAAGAAACTTCCCCACTGAATCACACAAATTTACATTTCATTGGAAGTTATTAAAAACACTTAATTTCCAATTGTTTTCATTGTAGAACGTTCAGTGAGAAATGTTACAAGTATTAAAATGAATGTCTATGAATTTTGTTTCAATCAGTAGACGGCATTGAAAAAGTATAGGTATCTTGTGTGTCACGTTAGTGTGATAGTGAGTGCATGTGTGTGTGTGTATATATATATATATATATATATATATATATATATATATATATTCAAATTTCATTTCTTATTATTTTGTTCTCGTTGGAAATGGGCATCCTGCTGGATACCAGGCATTCATCCGCTATCTCATTCATTCCAACCAAAAGATCTTTTAAGATTCTTACCGTCCCTGTAAATGCAATTGGTTGTATCTTTCGTGCACTTTGTTTACCGGGTATATTTGCCAGGTAGTTTTTTTTAATTCCTTTTCATGAGTTCAGTTGCTCCTATAATTACTGGAATGATGGAGATCTTTCTAAGATTCCAATTTCTTTTCATGCATATGATTTGTCTGTGTGTGAGTTAAGAAGTTGGTACTTTTGCATTTACTGACCTATATTTCCGTAATGTTGCCTCGGCATATCTTAGCAACTTATGTAAACTGCCGGAATATGCCGAGTGCTAATAAAATTTTAAAACGTTCAAAAAAAACAAAAAAAAACATTGTATGGTAATTACAATGAAGAAAAATGAAAATTAAATTAAAACTATAACATCAGCCTACCATAAGTTTCATGAATGCTTATTTTTTGTTCAAATAATATGTAGTAACAAGCGAAAACAGTTTTTATTTTATGTAAGAATAGTTTTTGAATGTTTTTTGTAAGAAAAGTTTTTTTTTTTTTTTCTGAAAACATATCAACAAATGAATTTTTTTCTTAAGAGTTTTTTTTATCTGAAAACAATAAGAAATGAAAAAAATTTTTGTGAGGAAATTTTTTGGAAAAGATATTTTATTGTCTTTTTATATTTTTCGTTTATTTTGTTTTTTTTAAATTGTAAAAATTTTTCTGGGGGGAAATTTTATTTTCTTCTTTTAGATTTCAATTCTCTTTTTTTCCTTTTAAAGTTAGAGGACAGGTTATTTCCTTAGGAATATTTTCAGTCAGCTGGAAAGAGGGATGAAAAGGGCTAGAGGAAATAGAAGGAAGCTCCCCAACTGAGTAGCTTTCTGCGATATGATTTATGATAGAAACGAATGAATTATTTCCAAATTTTTGTCTCCTCATAAATTCTATCAAGTAACTCCCGGCTGATTCCACAGTCTTTATTGTTGCATTATTTTGCTTGTTTCCATATCATCTTCACATGATTCGTAGTAGTCTTCATCGTAAGGTCTACTAAATTAAGGTTGTGGTTCTCTATTAGGTATTAGAGCCCTTCTGATCCTAATTTCCAGTAGGTTTTCTAACAGTCACATACGACTGTTGTCCTCGGCAGAATGTACTTTAGGGTTTCAGCATTATGGTTTGGCACTGTCACCAAAAACCCTCCTTTTCAGTGGGGTCACATCTTCCAAAGACTCAGAGTGATTAACTGTTGTCTGCTGAGATTTCCATTGGCTAAACACACAGTACATTTGAAAAGTCACACGGTCAATCGATTTTTTTTTTTTTTTTTATTGGCCGAGCGTTTTTGCCATATTCTGTCAGTTTACGTAAGCTACCAGGATATGCTTAGGCAACATTCACAGAAATACGAGTCAAAATCAAAGTGTAGCATCTGTTCTTCAGATGTTAATGGTGGAGAAATCCTTCATGGTTAATATATTTTTTATTTTTGTTACTGACCATAGTGCCTCTTTTTTAGGAGCTGGTTTCCCCCCCCCCCATTAAAAACCGACCTCATGTCTAACTCTGCCCTCGCGGGGAGGCAAGTAAACAAAAAAAAGAAAAAATGCAGAAGAATAGAGAAATTAATTTAGTTTTCCTCAAGCCCGACAGAGAAGAAAGGGAAGTTGGTATGATGTAGATATTAGCTCTATTATAAACACTAGCTTGGGTGCCCAGCATTGCCCAGGAGGTGTGTGTTGAGCAAAATAAATAAATAAATAAAATAGTAGTAGGCAGGCTCGAACCCATACCATGAAGGAGGAAAAGAATGTGAAAAACAAAAAAACCCTGAAATCTTTGCTGTTGGACCCATCGCCAAACCGGAAGTGATGAAGGTTTAAATTAAGGCTTGTCAATCAAAAAGAGGGGGTGACTTTTGAAAATACCGGCAAAATAAGCGACCCCTCCCTGTAGAAAAGTGCCCAGTTGAGGGTGAAGGAATTAATATTTTTGGCCAATTTTTTTATATTTGTCGTCCGAAGGGTTGAGCTTCAAAATGATACTGATCTCGTGAAAATCTGTTGCCTCTGTCGAAAGTTTTGCGATACATACAAACATAGATACATACATACATTTAAACAGATAGGTGAGACTTATATTATAGATGAATATGTGCGATCACTGCGCAGGCCGTGATCATCCCACTCGTTGTGCTAGTCCAAGATTGTTGTTTGATTCAATCAGTGCTGCAACATATCAATTTTCCTCATAAACAAAAACTACAACTCCAACTTAAAAACAATTAAGAGATGTTTATTTTATTTTATTTATTCTTTAATTTGTTTTGTTTTTTTTTAGGTTTAAAATGGTACTAGTTTTCTTAGGTTGAATAGCAGACTTGCAAAATGAGATTTTTGCCTGACCAAACCGAAATATAAGTTAGACCAGCACAATTTGGAGCTCAACTTGCTTATTGAAGGTTAAAATTTGACTTATATGCACTCAGGGTGGGTCAAAAGGGTAAATTAAACAAATTCAGAGAGATGTCTCTGATTGCCTCAAAATGGTTTTAGTAATTCAAGCGGATGTAAGCTGGGAGTCATATGCGTAGAAACGGTTTTAAACACTTTTCATTTTGTGGATGAAAAGGTAAACTTTGTTGCTACAAAATAACTAACTAATGTTGACGTAAGCAAAGACATACACGTGAAGTTGTCTCATAAATCCTCTTAAAATAGAAGATTCAATGTTTCTGAATTTTTGAAATGAAGATTGATAATTCGTGTTCAGACTACCGTTCTTCGTTTTTATTTTCACAGCGTTTCATCAGATGTAACCTTTGATCTTCAAGTGTATCTTGTCAAACTCGGGAATCTGCACAGAATTTTTAATGGAATGCTTTATTTAATCCACAAAGGTAACATGCTCTCACTCCATCAGCCATGACTGAATAGAAGTCCTATGTAATTTGCAATTGTATTCTGAGTATTTCAAAGACTTGTGGTGTAACGGATAACATACTTGATAAAATTCTGTTGCAAATTACACTCTTCTAGACGTTGAAGGTTCACCCCACTAAAAATACAATCACAAATTATTTTGGACATCTATCTGGTAATGGCTAACAGAACTTGAGCATGCTACCTCCATGGATTTAAAGGGTTCGATTCAAAATTTTGTGCTAATTCCAGAGTTAAAAAAAAACAAAAGATTGCAGCATTCATCAAGATACACCTGAAAAAAGTCGGAGATTACATTGGCCGAAAAATTGTAAAAATAACACTCAATATGAGAACAGTAGTCTGATTAATCCAAATAATAAAAGATTCAAGTATTTCCGAGAAAAGGAAAGGGAAATCTGAATCCTATTGAAATGCACTTTTTTTCTTTGTCAAACCAAAAAAAAAATAAATAAATAAAAAAATAGCTCTCTTAGGAACTCTTTCTAAGTATCTTTTTTGATTGTTAGAAAATCAGTTTGCCATACTTGGTGTTATTTATAAATTCACATGCCTCGGGTGAATTATTTTTACCTACCTGTGTTTTCTGTAATCTTTCAAATATCTATTTTAAGATTTGTATAGGCGAGATTTATCTTTTCAAAATAAAAAATAAAAAAAAGAAAAAGAGGGGAGAAAAGGGGGGATAATCTGGATTTAGACGTTTGCCTTTCATACACAGATTTGCGCCATTTTCTATTGATAAAACTAAAATAGTTTCGTCCTAACACAATGTCTGTATTCAACATTTACCCGCTTTTTTTTTTCTTTATATTACATTAGCAGGGCCACCCGGCATTGCCCGGGACTAGAGTGTGACATAGCTTCTAACACCCCCCCTCTCTCTCTTCCTCCCCCTCCGTTTTCCCCTTTCCATCTCCACCTTCTTCATCCAGCTCATTCCTTTTTCTGGACACACACACACATACACACAACTCTAATCAGCATACGAGAAATAGCTGTGAAAAAAATCAGAGTACTGTTGCATGATCCTTTTATAACCATTTTCATTTTGATATTTTTCTCAAATTTGCATAAATTTGTCCCTAGCTTCCTTCCATATTTCCTGCTTTATCAATATTGAACTTGACAGGTAATACAGCAATGTCAAGGTCATCAGGATCTATTCTAGTTCCTCTCTGAGAAAAGGGGTTAAAAAAAAAAATAATGTAGTAGACAAAGAGAAAGTTTGCTGATGTAAAGTTGCTTTAATCTTTGGCCTTCCCGACAGGATCGCAGTGTAGTATCTGTTCTGATGTTACACTTTACTTTTTCTGTCCCCGATCAGTGGAGGAGAAATACTTCATCACTGAGACAATTTTTATTTCTATTTTGGGAGAGCTGGATTTCCCCACATTAAAAACCGAACTTGTGTCTAACTCTGCCCTTGTGAGAAGGCAAGTAAATAGGAACCTGGGCCCTTGTATCTATGGAGGCTGCTATTGGAACAGTGAGTGGCTAGACATCACTCAATCGACTTTAAATCCTAAGATGTGGTTGGTCTTTTTAATTTTTATTTTTTTCACTCATTTTTACTCCAAGCAAGGCATATTGCCACTTTGAACATAAAGAGCTATTATTTGGGATTGTGTCTAACAGAGAACTGTGGGGAATTGAGTAGCGAGATGTCTGTCCACATTACATTTTAACTTCTGCAGGTTAGTACAGCCAGGGAAGCAGGAAACAGGAAAGGAATTTCAAAGTCTAGCAGTCTGAGGAGAGAAACTTTCTAGCATCTAGGAACCTCAACAGCAAAGGGGGGGATTTTGCTGCTTGTTAGGTTAGTTTGGAGTACGTACGTTGAGGGAACACAAGTGTTAGCATATTTCATTGAAGTACTTGTACAACAAGCACAGAGATGCAAGATTGCAGCAATGAAACAAAGGTTAGAGCTTGGCTGATAGTGCAGGATCTATTAGTGTTGTGGGAGGTCATGTTGGTGATGTTCTTGACATATGATCAAACATAGTATACCTTCGGGATCTCTTTTTTAAATTCTAAGTGTGAAAGACTAGTAGTAGATGTACCAGTCCAGATGTAGCAACAATGCTCCATGCATGGGCGAATTGTGGCTTTTTAAAGATATAGGGTGCTCTTTGGTGTGAGTAATTTTCTAGCATAGTAGAGGGAGCCTACTTTCTTTGCAGCAGCCTTTGTGAGAGGCACAGTGAAAGGATGGATGGAGTTTGCTCAGCTCACTCTGAGTGAATGCTGCTTTACATACAATTCCAACGAAACAAAGCTACATATCCACCATCACATATTTCTCTTTGATTGTTTATCCCTCTCCCTTTCCACAGCAGCTAGATGTGGCACAACACTAGCTAGAAAGTGGGAGGAAAGGAGCTCCCTAAATCGTGTCACTTTGACCGGATACAAAAATAGCTAAAAATGGAATTGTCGGTATTCCCTGGTAAAAGTGCCCCTGGCAATCAGTGGTAAACAAACCCACTCTCTCAAAGGAAAGGTATAATAGTATACACACAAGTTTCTGTAAAGCCGTCTCCATAAATAATCAAATTTTACCTACTTTATACACCATTAGTGATTACTACACCACCACCTTACATTTACTAATCCTTATCCTCGAGTGGCTTTCGGGGCTTGATAAGTAGTCACTTCCAAATAAAAAAAAAATATAATAATTACTCTTTCACCCATTCATACTCCGGGAGGGGGGAGATAAGTTACGTTGCCATCATTATGTTATTGTGCTGTTATAGAATTGAATTTCTAGGAGTCAGATTTTTTTTTAATTTCTAGGAGTCAGATTTTTTTTTAATTTCTACGAGTCAGATTTTTTTTTAATTTCTACGAGTCATTTTTTTTTTTTTTAATTTTTAGGAATCAGGTTTTATTTATTTATTTATCTATTTATTTTTTTAATTTCTAGCAGTCGGATTTTTTTTTTAATTTCTAGAAGTCGGAATTTTTTTAAATTCTTACAATCAAAGTTGAAATATTTTTTGAATTTTAAGGATCTTCCAAATCACATCCTTACATCATTTGTAGACATTTATGCTGACGACACTACCATTTATGGTAGCACATCTAAGACAGTAAACGACCAAGTTATCTCTAATTCTCTCTCCTCTGATCTTGAGCACGTAGTACAATGGGGTAAGGAGTGGCTGGTTACTTTTAATGCATCTAAAACCAAGCTTCTCTCTTTACATCATCAACATTCTGATCCACATCTGGCATCAATTGAAATGAATGGCTCTCGTCTTCAGGAGGCCTCTAGTTTTGACAAGCTTCTGGGCTTGACCATTACTCCTGATCTTAAATGGAACATGTATATCAAATCTGTTGCCAAGGCCGCTGGAAAAATGGTGGGATCTTTCTATCGATCCGGTAAATATCTCACTGCTGATGCTATTCTCTATCTATATAAGAGCCAGGTACGTCCAAGGATGGAATACTGTTGCCACATCTGGGCAGGAGCTGCTAGAAAGGACTTGGCCTGCCTTGATAGAGTTCAAAATAGACTTCGTAGCCTCGTAGGAGATGTCCTTTTCTCTTCCTTGCAACCTCTATCTCACAGACGAGATGTTGCGAGTTTGTCTCTGATGTATCGTTATTTTCATGGAAAGTGTTCGACTGAGCTTCAATCTATGGTCCCCCCTCGCCAAACTTTCACAAGAAACACTTGTCTAGCTGTAAAAACTATCAATAATTCCCCCCACTCTTTATCTGTGCCTAAACCTAAACGTAGATTCCATGAACAAAGCTTCTTTCTTAGAACTGCACGCCTGTGGAATTGTCTTCCGTTTTCCTGCTGACTACAATATGGTTGTCTTCAAGTCTAACGTAAATAAGTTCTTGATGAGCCGTTCCATATAAGTTATAAAATTTACCAAAATTTTCATTACTAATGATTACTATATTGTCCAATTTCTACTGTACACTCTTTAACCCTTATCCTTGAATGGCCTCTTGGCCTTGATAATGTGGTGATGCCTATGTAAAAAAAAAAAAAAAGGGTTGGAGTCAGGATTTTCTTTTTTTTTTTTTTTTTTTTTTTTTTAATTCCAGGAGTAGAAGTCGTCATTTTTTGATATTCTAAAAGTCCAGAGTTGGCCATTATACTTTCCAACTGTGTAACTCTGGTTTGAACTCCACGATTCTATATACTCCAACGATTTTCCTGTGCTAATATTGTCATAAAGTAAAGCCTATTCACTTTCCTGATATGATTATCTACCTGCATATATTGACATACATTTTCTTTTGCTTTTTTTTATCTTCTCTTTTTCAAGTGACTTGGATTTTCTTTGTTGTTTTTTAATCATCTTTACTACCTGTTGTATTATTCAAACAGTTTTCCTTTGTCTCCTTTAACACGGAACTGTACACCTTTCCCTCTTTATTTTATTTATTTATTTTTTTACAACTAAATGTTAGTAAAATGTAAAAATAATCAAACATCGCGTCAGATTTTCAAGGGGCGTTCTTGAAAGGGCCTTGTTTTCTTTATTTCCTATCTCAATTTTTTTTTATATTTGCAAAAATAACTTATCCTTTATGATGTCGGTCTGTTGACCAAAGCTAGTAAGGAAAAGCAAGTTTTCTGTTTTCGTCTTTTACTGTCGGCTACTTGGGGAGATACGAAACGGTTAGTTAAGCAACATGACGTAGGAAAGATGAAACCCAATTCGAACACAGAAAGGAGGGAGGAGTGGTGAGAGGCAAATCTGTTGACAAAATGTAAGAGAGAAGAAAAGGATAATTTTTAATCTGAAGACTAAAAACAGGAAATACGATTACTTCATTATTTCGTACTCCATTACTAACTCTAACCTTGAGTAAATTTTAAAAGAGATTCTTCATGTCTATTCATATATGTATATCCATGCCTACAATATCATTCCAGAACCATCTGACCAATTCTTTTGAGAGTTGGTTTGTTTTATCCGTTTTATGTCATATCAATCCCCTGTTTTTGATGATGTGATTTTTGTTGTGAACGGTTCTTTACTTATATACGACTAATTGAACACAAGCTGTTTCTTTTTTTCTAGACTTAGCTAGATTGAAAATGTAGGTTCTGGATAGTATCAATGCGTCATGGAACAGAATAGTAGATCTTATCGGATTTGAATTTGTATAACTAATTCCATAATCCTCAAGTATCCATTTGGCCAATTACACCACCCACTTCCCTAAACATCTGTTAAGATTTGGTATAAGTCTGTTTGAAACTGAAAATATATTCTTACTTCAATTAAATTGTACTTACCTTTTAAATGTGCAATTAATTTCATTAGACTGGGGATTATCATCTATGTATATCCATGCTTATAATATAACTCCAGAACCATGTAACTTTTGAGGTTTGGTTTGTTTTATTCGTTTTATGGCATATCACTCCCATTTTTATCATTTGGTTCTTGTTGTGAACGATTCTTTACTTATATACAATTAATTGAACACAAGCTGTTTTTTTTTTATACTTAGCACTAGCAGGATAGAAATTGGAGATTCTGGGTAGTATTAGTGTGTCATAGAACATAATAGTAGATCTCTTAGGATTTGAACTTAGTCTAACTGATTCCATAATCCTCAAGTATCCATTTGGCTAATTACACCAGTTCACTAGTCATCTGTTACTAATAGAGACTTGGTATTTGTCTGTTTGAAACCGAAAATATACTATTGTATTAATTCAGTTTACTGTTATGGGCGAATACAGGATGGAATGATAAAATTGTCGCTATAGAAAAGACCTAAAGAACTATTACTCTGTCTCCATAATAATTTAAGTTTTGATTCCAAAGCAATAAATTTGCTTTGATTTCGATTTTGACTTTACAACTTCGATATATATGAGTATTTTTTTTTTACAAATCTATTTCATAAGGATTGATGTGAGAATTATTAAATTTAAAAAGGAGATGATCCCCAAAGAGGTATAATTAAGAGATAAAAAAAATAAATATAACAAACATTTGCTGTATTTATGCTTTATTAAAACATTTCACTTTTAATTTTGTCGATTTCAGATGACCTTGACGATGTTATGGGCTCTATCAAGACTGAGCTTGAAAGAGGCCTACGACTTGGAAACCAGAAGGTTATCAAAGCGGCTTATGCTAATATTCAGGTAAGACACTAAGAAGCAACTAAATAAGTTTAGAGAAAGGTCATACCTATAACAGGCCTGGCATATATGCAAGTAGGACCCAGAACTAGAGCCAGGAATGGTTACTATTCTCACAAAACTATGCTTGGTCTTTGTGCAGTGTGGGTCTAATATTAATAATGATAAAATATGATTCTATACTACTGCCCAAAAGACTAAAAATCATCATCATCATCGTTGGTTTAATGTCAGTTTTACATGTTAGCATGTTTGTAGAAATTGACTTCCAATCTAGTACTGCCCAGATCTTCAATTATCCCTCTTTCCCTCAAGTCTATTTTTATCACTTCTTTCTGTGTTTTCCTTTCCAAATGAACTGACCCTGCTACCTCAACTGTTTTATATTTAATAATCCAAGAACTCTCAGTGCACATTCAACGTGACCATACCATCGAAATCTACTGTTCTGCATACGTCTCCCTAGAGTATACAAATTTATTCTTTCTCTGAGGTCATCAGATTTCTGTTTTTAAGACTTGTTACATACCCATTGTGTCATTATTAGGGCCATGACAACAGCATATTCTTTTTATTGTTTTGACTCTCGAGAGTGTATCCATTCATATCTTATATGCTTTTATATAGTGATGTGATTAACTGTGTCTGACTGTGTCAGATATATACTTGAGAGTCAAAACAATGATAAGAATATGCTGTTGTCATGGCCCTAGTCATTATCATAGCATTTCTTTTCATGCAGTGCATGTTTGCAACCCTCACTGGCCAGGTTTCATGTCCATACATCATCAATCTGTGAAAGATGACAAAAGTATGTATCATCTAAAAATGGTGACTAGCTATATACAATAACTTCTCCGGAATTAATTAGGATATAAGACAAGTGTAGTTTCTTTATCTTTTAGACATCATCTAAAATAATGCAAATAGAATAGATATTACTCATTGATATATATATATATATATATATATATATATATATATATATATATATATATATATATATATATATATATATATATAATGTACCTGAATATATTAAAGCAGATTACAATGGTTGTCCCTAACATACATCAATGGACATATTAATACTTATTTAGTGACTGCATTAATTAATAAATCTAAGTGTTTTTTTTTTCTTTTTAGCCTTAAAAGACGGACATAACTTTCCTAAAAACCTGATATATAGGAAAATACTTGTATTTTAATTACTAATATAAAATGTGTGTTGTCTGTTTACATATCCATATGTAAAAATAACTTGCCTTCACATTTAACACCAAGGGAAGTAATTCAGTAGCTACTCAAAGCAGCTGCTTCAAGAATTAGTTTTCTAAATACAACTGTTTTCTTTTTGTTTCGTTTTTTTTTTTTTTTTTTTTGTTTTTTGTTTTTTTTTCTAAGTTGTTTTAATTATAAAATTTGTGGTCGTTGGGAAGAAATGAAAGTATTCCATCATTTTCACAGAACAGGCACACAGATACTAAAATAATACAAGAACAGAAGAAAAGGCTTACAAAGTCTTGAATCTCTTTAATGTTAAGACAAAACATGGTAGGAGCGTAGAGAGAAATCTTGGATTTACTTTTGGCAGCTTTATAGCACTCACTTCCTCCCTATTTTGTCATTTCATCCTCACATTCAAGAATGATATTTCTGACAAATGGGGAAGAATTACTGTTTTCTGATTCAGCTGTTTTGAGTGGGCGATATGTGGAGGTTTCAGTCTTCTCATAGTATTTCTCATCATTCAACTATCCATCTCATTAATCCCCTATCCTCGAGTGTTTTTTAGACTTGATAGCTAGCGGCTCATTAGTGATTAAAAGGGGAGGTAAATAGCATACAATGGAATTATGTGGGGTGGGTGGGATGAACTAGTGCAACTGCCATAACAATGTTTCGCCTGTGTCAAACGCATGAACACAAAATAAGTTACGTTAGAGTAGCACACACAAAAAAAAAAAACAATGTCGATCTAGCATTTGACATAGTGACATGACATCTAGGTCATTTCCTTTTGACCCTTTGCTTTTCTCTCTCCATTTCCTTTTCTTTCTTTTCTCTTCCTCTTTTGCGACTCGACATGACACGAACAGATGTGAAATAGCATCGCTCCAAAAGATGCACACGAAGAACAAGTTTCCCCCTGCACACATACCCGAAGTATCACTATGATCAGGAGAGAATGATTCACTATGATGAGGAAAGAATGATAATGGCCGCTCAAGATCAAGGCCTGATGACCAACGCTTTTAAAAAGATGAGCGGTCTCAGCAATAACAAATGCAGGTTCTGCCACACAGAAGTAGAGAGTGTGAGCCACCTGACATCCAGTTGTAAAGTCCTGTTGGGGGACGGCTTTTATACAGTGCGACACAATGGAGTGTGTCATTATCTCCACTGGACAATCTGTAAAAACCTGAATATCCCATGTACATGCAAATCCTGGAAACATGTTTACCAGAAAAACAGTTGGAAATAAGTCATACACCATCTACTATGACTACGAAATTCCTACAGCTACATACCTAGAAAATGGGGCTATTAAGCCTGACATAGTGATATGGTACAAGAAGGAGATTGTGGCAACCCTAGTTGAAGTAAGCGTCCCTAATGATGCTGGTCTTAATCGAGCAGAGAGGGAGAAAATAACAAAATACCAGGGACTTATATACGACATGAAAAAAAATTGAAATCTTAAGAAGGTATGAATCATACCAGTCATTATAGGAGCAACCGGGCTAATGAAAAAGAAATTAAAAAAACTATCTGGCGAATATACCCAGTGAACCAAGTGCAAAGGAAATACAAACAATAGCACTTAAAGGGGCGGTTAGAATCTTAAAAAGATCTCTCGGTTGGAGTAACTAAACTAATGGGAGAATGTTTGGCATCCGGTAAAATGCCCCACTTCCAGGAAAAACAAAGTGATAAGAAAATTGGAACAAAAGGTAAAAGAACCATTAATGTCTGCCATGAACAATCGAATGAAATGTCTACAGCAATATTAACAAACTTATCAGAACTTTACCTGTTCGCACACATTTACACGCAACAAACTTTTCAAGTTTATGCATGCTCACATGTCTACCATCGCATACACACATTTTATCCACCACAAGATTGGTGACTCCAACATGATCTAAACACGCAACCTTCTGATCTGGAAAGCAGTTCACTGCGACGTCGCAGATCTGCTTCACAATCTACCTGGTGTTACTACCGCCGTCATTTTATGGATAAGGTACGCAAATGCAAACAACCTTGCACCCATAAGAAACCGGTATGCTTTTCTGTGAGATACCAAATATCCGCATGGCAAGTCCATCAAATGCAATTTTTGCAGACCTTTTGAACCAATTTTCTGAGCTCACCCAACCCTTTTCCCACACGGAAGACATCAACCATCATGTGCAGCATCATCATCATCATAACTTATGGTGCTTCCATGCATACAAAGCCTTGAGGGCTGTCCCCGAAAAAGTTAGCCCTGGCTCGCTCAGAATTTCAACACATGATGGCTTTCAGCATTCCATAGTCATCCCCACTTTACATGGTACCAAAGAAATCGGAGGGAGACTGGAGACCCTGCAGAGATTATCACGCTCTGAATGCAGCATTTTAACCCTTATCCTTGAGTGGCCTCTGGGCCTTGATAATGTGGTGATGCCTATGTAAAAAAAAGAAAAAAAAAAAGCAAATGTTGCTGACAGATACACGATTCCATACCTGCATGATTTATCCACCTCTACATTTTTTTTTGCGCATCGACTTAATCCGTGCATATAACCAAATTCTCGTTGCCAAGGAAAACATTAATTTCAGACTATTTGAATTCATCCGCTACCTTTTGGACTGCGTAATGTCGCCCAGGCATTCCGAAGGTTTCTCGATAAAGTCCTTCGTGGACTGCGCTTTGTCTTTGCATATATCGACGACATCCTCATCGCAAGTTCCTATCAGGAACAACACTTCGCCCACATAACTGATGTCTTCCAACATTACAATTCTATAGATTAAAAATTAATGTTATGAAGTGCGAATTTAGTGTCAACTCCCTTGATTTCCTTGGATACCAGATCAGCAAGTCTGAATTTACACCCTTGCCTTCAAAAGTGCAAGCAGTTCAAGATTTTCCTGTACCCATCTCCTTGTATCAACTACGTCATTCCATTGGACTTGTGAACTACTACTGTCCGTTCATTCACAACCAAAACGAAAACAGCTGTTCAGACAGGATTTGCAGCGATCCGATGGACCGAAATATCTTGATGAAGTAGAAGCATTGCAGTACAGTACAAAATATATCTCCAAAAATAAAAACCAAAGCATAAAAAAAAACTGCTAAATTGTGCAACTGGTAAAACCAAACAGGAAAACCATGTAAAAAAAATAAATTTATTGGACTTAAGGAGTCAGTCGGATACAAAAAAATTCCGACTCTGACTCCGACTCCTAGTACTCTTAGAAATCTGACTCCGACTCCAGCTAAACCCCCCCCCACTCCATCTGACTCTGCTCACATCTGTACACCCGTACACATGCATTTTATCCACTACACATTTTTCACTCAGTAATGAGTTTTGGAAGATTGTTGGTAAAAAATAATCATAAAAGATAATCATTTTATTATTTCTAGCTTCCACTTGGAAAAATCACTAGCAAATGTAACTGTTTCACTTGCAACATAAAGCCTTGTTTATGTTTGACCTGTAAATTTGTATGGAATTCGGAATAGAATTGAAGAAGTGGTCGTGGTTCGTTCTCATTCTGTTAACCAGGTAGAAGTTTAAAGTAATTAGTAGTTGTATTCTTAGCTCTGAGGATTGAATATTCAACCTCCAGAAGACCATCACTTGAACTGATTATTATTCATCACTTTATCCATTGTGCCATGGATACATGTTTTGTTTGTTTGTTTCATAGAATAATACTGTTTTTGAACAGATTATCTAATCAGGTTAAAAAAGGGTTTCAATGTAATTCAATTGAAAAATAAATTGGGTGACTGCAGAAATAATGATTAATTAATTTATAGCAACATTGTTAGGATCTATCTGATGAAATGTTTAGAATTTCATCTCTATAATCATATTATACTAGTGGGGAGAGGGCTTTGTGTGGGCGTAAAATATGCTTAAATATAATATTTTAATTTGTCCAGATTTCGTATATATATATATATATATATATATATATATATATATATATAGAGAGAGAGAGAGAGAGAGAGAGAGAGAGTATATATAGAGAGATTTTGTATGTATATATATATATATATAGAGAGAGAGAGAGTATATATATATATATAGATTTTGTATATATATATATATATATATAGAGAGAGAGAGAGAGTCGTGATTTCAAAGGTAAAAAAAAAAAGTATTTGGGTGCCATCAGCTAGAATTGAAACCGAAAGTAAAACTGTAACATTCAAAGCTGGCGACGTTACCACTGTACCAACATGACGCTCATATGAACTGATTAAAAATTAGAAATCAAAAATAAACTAAGATGAATGTATAAAATGTATAAAATGTTTTTTCATTTTTGACCCCTTAAAAACTATTTTAACCGGCTAAAGACCCATAAAAGAATGGCCTGTAAAAAAATTCAATCATTTGAGGCCACTAGCGCCGCTCTGCAACTTTTAGTTTTGGAGGAGATAGAGTTTGAAAATGGAGACAGACAGACAGACTTTTCTATATTATATATTCTGTACGTTTTTTTTTTATATATATATATAAATTTTTACATAAACTTCTGATTAAAAGAAGAGATTACCAAAGATACATGACTAGATAGTATACCTTTGGTTTACCTTCTGCATCCCTTATTTTGTCCTTTATTCCTCACATTCTATGAGCAATGTTTTTAACAAAGGGGTAAGAATTGGTGTTTTCTGTCTGTCTAACACTTATCATTGCCCATTTTTTTTTTTTTATCTTGAAGTAGTATATTTTTAAGCTCCTTATATTAAGTCGCTCATGGCTTATCTGAAGCGATTTGCATTAAAAAAAATATTAAATATACAAGCAGAGATTTCAGTTTCCATTAAAATTGATTTATTGACAATAAGTGAAAGATGTGTTTTGAATTTTTTTTCCGTAGATGTTGGTCATAAGAAGAGAAGCTCTCATGAAACTTGACAACATTTGCTGACCTACTTAGTTTCAGTAAAGTCCATCTCATAATAGTTTAAGTTTAAAGAAAGAAGGGGAGGCTGTTGCTTAATGATTTGTAAAAAATGTACTTTTTAAACAGCAGCATGATGTTTGTATATATATAAGCCTGAAAGAAGTTTTTCATATCTTTACATTTGAAAAGATATATACTAACAAAAAGATGCAATGATTCTTTACAGTGACATTGCTATGAAAAAGAAAAAAAACCCAGCATTTTGTAGTGGGTAAAAAAAAGAAAATGGAACAAATACTTATTACCAAAAGCAAGATAAGTTACTCTTCTAACTGGATAAGTGTTTTGACTTTTTTTAAAAGCGTTTCTTACTGAATTAAAAAAAAAAAAGAAAAAAAAGGTTTTGAAAAAAAAAAAAAGATGGAAACAGATGACCATATGAGGTTTCGAGAATAGCTCAAATATTAAAAATTAGACGGAAATACAGCTAATAAATTGGGCGAATTGTATATTTAGTATCTGTATTTCGGTTTAATTTTAGAATTTTGAGCGATTCTCTATGCGTCATGTGGTTATGCATTGCTATCTTGTTTTTTTTTTTCTTTTACATAGGTTTTAGACACCATTTTTGTTTTTTGTTTGTCTTTTTACACAAAATTATTTTTAAATAAGTTAAAGCATAAAAAACTTATGCAATAAGGAAGAAGAGTAACTTATCTTGCTTTTGGTAACATTTGTTGCATATTTGCTTTTGGTTTTTGTTTTGTATAACCCTTTTTCCGTTTTGTTGACTACACCACAAAATGACCCCCCCCCCCCCGTTCCCAAATGTCACTACTTTGAAGTTTTGAGTGAATGCTTAGGAACATACTTTTTTAGGTTTTTTTCCTATTTTGGAATTAAAGTTTAAAGTAATTAAGAGCCACCATTTTTATTTTTTATCTATAATTTTTTTCTAAAAATATTCTTAAGATGCTTCCAAATAATGGTTCCCTCCTCCTCCTCATCATCATCATCATCATCGATTAAACATCCATTTTATTTGCTCACCTGCGTTGGATAGCTTTAAGAAATTGATTCCTAACTAACTTATCTCTGGCCAAGTCTTTATTTATCCCTCTTTCTCTCAAGTCCATTATTAGCAATTCCTTCCATGTTTTCTTTTGGCCTACCTATGCCAACTGAACTTGCTTCTTGAACTGTTTTAAATCTACTAACCCAAGAACTCATCCATTCTTTCAACGTGGTCGTAGCATCAAGGTCTCATGTTCTGCACACATCTCCTATACCACCCAAATTTAGTTCTCCTCTGTGCTCATCAGATCTGAGCCTGTCTTTAACACCTGCATTACACATACATCACATCATTCACATATATCATGCAATGCATGTCCTCAACCCTCACTGACCAGGTTTCACAACCACACATTGTGAAAGATGACCAACATATGCATCACCCGAGAACTTATTTATCTCCCTGCCACGGCAGGAAGATGTGACACAAGGGTCAGAAAGTGGGATTGAATAGCCAGCGGCTCAGTGGAGGAACACTCTCGCCTGCAAAAAATATCTGTGCAGCCCTATCGGCATTTTATGGTGGGGATGCCTAAGGTGATTAGCAATAAACTAACCTCTTTTCAAATAAGAAGGCAAAGCCTGGGAGGGTGGACACAGAACCAGGAACATACCACAGTCAACAGAGTCGAGGCCATTTTTTTAAATGGCCTAGATTCTGTTGATTTTGGGGCCAAGGATAAAACAATCCTCCGGTTAAGGTAATCAAAAATGCTGACTATATTAGCAGTTAATAAATCTGACATTGTGCAAGTGGTGGTGGTGGTGGTGGCCGTGATGGTGTAAACGATACAATAAGTAATTTTTTTTATTCGTGATTTTTCAGAAATTACATATCTCCATTTCTTTTTATCTTTTTCTCATTCAAATCCTTATTCATTCCATATAATAAATTTTCTAACAGTTTTTTGAGGAATATACGTTTGTCTTTGAGAAGTTGTTTAGTGTCTTCCGCTATTCAACAAAACACGTGTAACTACATCGTTTAGCTAATGGGTGTATATATATATATATATATATATATATATATATATATATATATATATATATATATATATATATATATATATATATATATATAAATAAATGTTTAGAGGTACATAATTTATATATAGTTTTAAAAAAAGTAATAGGCGGAAGTTTCTCGAGAGCTCTTTCGGCTATCATCTCGTCAGGAGAAAATCGATAGCAACCTAAATAATATTGCGTCGAAAAATAAAGAGTTCTAATGGGGAACTTATTAAATGTGCCAAAAGTACGGGGACACTAATTAAATTTATTTACGTTTAAAAACGATTAAAATATTGGCACAACGAGGGAGAGAAAAAAAAAAAAAAAAAAAAGCGGGAGAAAAAATTCAAAGTTCCCCAAAGAGAAACAATGCCTTTGATGTTTCTTTTATGCATTATCTCCACTGGACTTGAATAATGCTGGTTTAAATGAGGTACAGTTGGTTATTGCACAATATTTGCTTCGCAATAGACTCATGAACTCCCGCACGAAAGCACTCTTTCAGGGGCTATCTATTGTCTCTGTCAGTAATAAACGGAAGCTTGTTACGTTCCATTGGATAATTTTGTTGAAAAACAATTTTTGATATGAATGAAAAACTTTGACCTATTGAATTCGGGGATGGCATTGAAAACGTGACTTGAGTTTCTTGTCATTTGTGTGAAATGATGTCAGTGAATTTTTTCGCTCTGACTTCTTTGTTCTCGTCTTAGTTTGTAGTGCGGATGTTTTGCTCTGATAATTGACAGGTATTTGTGTTCTGTTCGCACTGGCGCGCTTGATCTCAGATCACATTGTATTTCTAATTTCCTCCTGTTCAGCCACTTCTTTTTGCAGCTGCTATTGCCTCCCAAGCACCCCTTCCTTCCCCTTTTTCTTCTTTTTCTTACGCAACTACTTCTCTTATGTCCCATAAATAATTAAAACTTTTTTTCTTTTTTTAACTTTTTATTCTCCGTATTAATTTTCACAATAATTCGACGTTTTATCCATTTACAATAGAACTACCTATGCTGGGTATTGCTGTTTGTCTTTTTAGAATATTTAATGTTGAATATAGTAATTTTGGGAAAAGTTTGCTATGTTTCAAGTTCTTTGTATCTTCAAATATTTTTTCATGATGTTTAGTTTGGTTGTTTTGTTCCATGGCATATGAAACCTTTTCGGGATATTTAATGTTGAATATAGGCATTTTAGAAAAAAAAAATTATTATTCTTAAAGTTCTTTAAATCTTCAAATATTTATTTATGGTGTTTGGTTTGGTTGTTTTGTAGAGGAAAATTGTTGCCTTTGTTTTTGACTTTTCAGAACATTGATTGAGTTTTGCTAAGGGAATGGAAAAAAACAAAAAACAACATCAATGTTTGGTCCATTTTTAAGTCAGGAAGGCAGTATCTCTAGGTAGCTTGATCTGGTAGTAGCAGATATGCTGGGAATGATCTTATCTTTATATCAATGGTTCGCAACATTTTTTTTTCCGCACCCTTCAAAAAGTTTCCCTCAAACCTCACACCCTCTAAAATTTATATTGTGTTCAAGAATAAGTTTTGACGAATTTCGACTAATATTTTATTAAAAGAAAATCGTAACTTTATTCTTTAATTTGCCAAAAAAAAAAAAAAAAAAAAGATATGTAGGCAAGAAAAAAGTCATAAATTAATATTGGAATGAACCTTAAAAAAATAATGTCTTTTGGTCCTAAACTTTATGACATTCAGAATTCGCGGTTAGATACCTGGTTGGATTAAAATCTATTCAACCATGTATTTAACGATCACGTAATAATAATACTTAACCCTAAAATGAGAGGTAAAAAGTTAGTAAGTTGCAAAAGACCCCCCCCCAAAAAAAGTAACATATAGACAATATCATAGTTTTTATTTAAACTTTTCTCGCACCACAGGTTGGAAACCCCTGCCCTATATTAATAGAGTCATAAGAAAACTTCACGTGTATAAGTATTTCTTGTGTCAACATAATTTAAAAACTCACACATCATTTTTTTTTTTTTTTTTTAATATTAGTTAAATCTATGAACTAATGGAGATTTGCTGTCGATTTGTAACCGAAACTATGCTATTACTGTTATTAATCTACTCATTACAACTCATTCACTTTGTATTAATCAAATGATTCTGTTGTTGGCATTGGTTTCTCTGATATCTTTCTAATTAGAATTCTTTCTAGAAAGAAATAGAGTACTTACATGAAAGACTACACGAAGGTTGCCAACATCCTAAATTAAATTGTTTCTTTAGAATAAACTGGACTCAAACTTTACACACCCTGGTTTGTGTCATTAGCCACTTAGCCACTGTCTTCCATTAATATACTATAGTACCATTATTCGATGCTAAATTCAATTGGTTAGAGGGATCTTGTAGTACAGGGTTCTCACGGGTTTGAAAAGGCCTTGAATTTTGAGCTTTGTCTTGAAAAGGCCTTATTATTATCTTGAAAATATGGGAAATGTATTGAAAAGCGCTTGAAAATCGCATTGTTTTATACCCAATAAAAATTTGTGTTGGAATATTAAAAATAAAATCAAAATAATTAATACTAAAATATTTTTTAAATATTAATTAAAACTCTTATTTTTTTTTAATATTAAAAATAAAATCAAAGTAAATACATTCTTCTAAAATTGCATCATATTATTTCCTGTATTGGCAATACAAGAGTTATGCCCCTTTATCACAAAACTGCTTGATGTTATCCATATACTTTACAGATGTAGCCGAAGTGAAGTTCAAAATCGAAATAAATATTATAAAAGTATTGTTTTTTTTTTTTTAAATAATTAAATTATTAGTTTTTTGCTTTATTATACCATTCTCTATTTATTAATTTTTGTTTTTAAAACTTGAATTTTGTCTGAAAATTCCTTGAAAATGGACATTGAAAATCTGTATGAATCCTGTAATATCTTTTCTGTTTACATGAGATCAGCTTCTGTGGCATTACCTTCCGTTTGGGGGAAATAGTTTAGTATATGCTCTCTTGTCATGAGGGTAATTCTCCCAGGCATCACCCCCTTTTTTTTTTTGGTTAATGTATTTGGTCTGACATAAGCATTACTTCCTCCCCTGAAAAGGTGTGGATAGTGCAGTATATGTTCATTTTTCATATTACCTCCCTAACATTACCACTTCCTTTTTGAGAAAGGAAGGGGCTTAGTATCTGTTCGATGTCATAATACCACCCTCTCAGGCATTATTTCCTTCTTTCTTGGAGAGGGGGTATTGTAGTATCTATTGTGTTGCCATTATACCATTCTCCCAGGCAGTATCTCCTCCTTTGGAGGGTAGCAAACTCAACATGTACATTAGATATATATCAGCAAAAATAATAACAAAATTAACATGGAAAAAAGAACTCCTTTCTTGTAATAATCAGTCACTACTTAATAAGACCAAAAGCCACTCGAAGGTATCATTTAATGAGATTGCCATGATGAACGACATTGAGTACACTTGAAACAATGGGTAGAAAGGTTTGATTAATGAGTATTTGTTGGTATTGTACATAAAATGACCATGCTGAAACCAGAAGCGAAGTAGTCCAGTGGTATTGTGTTCTACAGATGGTAAGTTCTTAGAAAGAAGCTTCTTTATCAATGCCTGAGTGTAACATTTTCAATAACAAAATAGATGTCTTTATACATACACATGTGAGGTGTTTATACTTGTTTGTTTTTTTATACTCCTCATCATCGCTGTTTCACCTAGTAGTTGCTATAGAAATAAGCTTCTTTTTATGAAGAAAGTATACACAAGGAGATGAGAGTTTTTATAAATGAGTTTCATTTGAAGAGAATTGACTTGGGAGAGAGAGACTAATGTTATTTTAGCTAATTATTTACTTAACTTTCTAACTTACTGGAATGAATGACACACACAGTCAGAGAACATAAGGGTAACATTCTGCTTAGATTATTTCTACATTATTGGTGGTGTCTCATTCACATAGCTTCCACAGAGATACTGATTTGAAAACATTTCTTTCTTCCAGCTCGAAAACATGACCTCATTCACCATTCTGTTTAGTCTATGGTGTTTGACACATCGAATAATGTTTTTTCTTTAATATTTAGTCAAATCTATAATAGAGCTTTAGTATCGGTCTGTCTAAAGCTGTAATTATGCTATTACTGTTATTAATTTACTAACCTAAGAACACGATTTAATATACATAGTTGATTTTTGTATTTTGTGAAATTGTAAATCAGTTATGCACATTCTAAGTCTGCAGTATGCAGATTTAGTTAGTATCCTGATTTTCTTTTTTTTTTTTTCATGCATAAATGACTAAACATTTTAAATGTGTGTGAGTGTGTTTCTGTTTATGTATGCATAATAGTTTTCTACCATCTCAGTGACTAATCAATTAATGCGTGAAGTTTTTTTATGAATACACAAGAATAGAGGAACTATTCAAATTAAACTTCTCAGCTTTCAAGGAAATACTTTTTTTATGTATGTGTTACTGATAATTATATAAAATTTATATGGTTTTTAGTATGTTTATTTTAGTACAAGGCCAGAAGCACTGAATGGCTATGGAACTAGCAAATATTAGTAATAATAATAATGATGTAAAAAGCTATCAAACATTGGGATGGCATAGGGGTATGAGATATGACAATTTATATGGTTCTATTTTTTTTTTATTTACATTCTTTTGTTTATGTCCTTTTTTTTACATTTTTTATTTATTTCCCTTTTCTCTTCTTTTCCAGTTTTACTTTTTTCTTTGTTTTTCTCTAGTATAATTTTTTCTTTTTTCCTTTTCCTTCTTTCTATTTTCTTCTTTTATCATTTTTCTTTTTTCTTCTCTCAATTTACTTTCAAACTCATTCTATTTCACACACAGCCCACAAAATATTCAGTTGCGTTCTGCTAATCTTCCATGACATTGTCCTGAGCAAACACGTACACATTAATTTCTCTTTCTTTTTTTTTTTACTTTCAGAGTCAGAGATAATTTTTTTTATTTTCAGAGTCAGAGATAATTTTTTTTACTTTCAGAGATAATTTTTTTTACTTTCAGAGATAATTTTTTTTACTTTCAGAGATAATTTTTTTACTTTCAGAGATAATTTTTTTACTTTCAGAGATAATTTTTTTACTTTCAGAGATAATTTTTTTTTTACGTTCAGAGATTTTGTTTTTACTTTCAGAGATTTTTGTTTTTACTTTCAGAGATTTTTGATTTTACTTTCAGAGTTATTTTTTTACTTGCAGAGATAATTTTTTTTACTTCCAGAGATAAGTTTTTTTTATTTTCAGAGATGTTTTTTTTATTTCAGAGATGTTTTTTTTTACTTTTAGAGATAGTTTTTTTTTACTTTCAGAGATATTTTTTTTTACTTTCAGAGATATTTTTTTTTACTTTCAGAGATATTTTTTTTACTTTCAGAGATATTTTTTTTTACTTTCAGAGATATTTTTTTTTACTTTCAGAGATATTTTTTTTACTTTCAGAGATATTTTTTTTTACTTTCAGAGAGATATTTTTTTTTACTTTCAGAGATTTTATTTTTTTACTTTCAGAAATATTTTATTTTTTTACTTTCAGAGATTTTATTTTTTTACTTTCAGAGATATTTTATTTTTTTACTTTCAGAGATATTTGTTTTACTTTCAGAGATATTTGTTTTACTTTCAGAGATATTTGTTTTACTTTCAGAGATATTTGTTTTACTTTCAGAGATATTTGTTTTACTTTCAGAGATATTTGTTTTACTTTCAGAGATATTTGTTTTTACTTTCAAAGATATTTGTTTACTTTCAGAAATATTTTTTTTTACTTTCAGAGATATATTTTTTTTTTACTTCCAGAGATATATATATATTTTTTTACTTTACTTTCAGAGATATTTGTTTTACTTTCAGAGATATTTTTTTTACTTTCAGAGATATTTGTTTTACTTTCAGAGATATTTGTTTTACTTTCAGAGATATTTGTTTTTACTTTCAAAGATATTTGTTTTACTTTCAGAGATATTTGTTTTACTTTCAGAGATATTTGTTTTACTTTCAGAGATATTTTTTTTTACTTTCAGAGATATTTTTTTTACTTTCAGAGATATTTTTTTTTACTTTCAGAGATATTTTTTTTTACTTTCAGAG
Source organism: Euprymna scolopes (assembly GCF_053919585.1). Classification (NCBI taxonomy): domain Eukaryota; kingdom Metazoa; phylum Mollusca; class Cephalopoda; order Sepiida; family Sepiolidae; genus Euprymna; species Euprymna scolopes. The sequence continues at coordinate 43,980,141 of NC_136491.1, read as the reverse complement.
ATATTTTTTTTACTTTCAGAGATATTTTTTTTTACTTTCAGAGAGATATTTTTTTTTACTTTCAGAGATTTTATTTTTTTACTTTCAGAAATATTTTATTTTTTACTTTCAAGACATTTTATTTTTTTACTTTCAGAGACATTTTATTTTTTTACTTTCAGAGACATTTTATTTTTTTACTTTCAGAAATATTTTATTTTTTACTTTCAAGACATTTTATTTTTTTACTTTCAGAGACATTTTATTTTTTTACTTTCAGAGATATTTTATTTTTTTTACTTTCAGAGATATTTGTTTTACTTTCAGAAATATTTTTTTTTACTTTCAGAGATATATTTTTTTTTTACTTTCAAAGATATTTGTTTACTTTCAGAAATATTTTTTTTTACTTTCAGAGATATATTTTTTTTTTACTTCCAGAGATATATATATATTTTTTTACTTTACTTTCAGAGATATTTGTTTTACTTTCAGAGATATTTTTTTTACTTTCAGAGATATTTGTTTTACTTTCAGAGATATTTGTTTTACTTTCAGAGATATTTGTTTTACTTTCAGAGATATTTGTTTTACTTTCAGAGATATTTGTTTTACTTTCAGAGATATTTGTTTTACTTTCAGAGATATTTGTTTTACTTTCAGAGATATTTGTTTTACTTTCAGAGATATTTGTTTTTACTTCCAGAGATATATATATATTTTTTTACTTTACTTTCAGAGATATTTGTTTTACTTTCAGAGATATTTGTTTTACTTTCAGAGATATTTGTTTTTACTTTCAAAGATATTTGTTTACTTTCAGAAATATTTTTTTTTACTTTCAGAGATATATTTTTTTTTTACTTCCAGAGATATATATATATTTTTTTACTTTACTTTCAGAGAGCTGAGAGTTATATTTGTTTCACCGTATATAAATAATGATAGAGCTCTTTTTGCATTTTTCCCCAAATAAGGCACAGTGCTACTTTGATATAGGGGGCTACTATCTGGGGAATAATTTGCAAGGATACTATGTAGGGAGTTGAGCAGCAAGATATCTCTTTACATTTCACTTGAACTTCTACATATCAGAGAAGTAGGAACCCAGAAGGGAATTTCCAAAGTCTAAGAGAAGAAACTATTAGAGTATAAGGTTTTCTGGCATCTAGGGGTCTCTATAGTGTAGAAGTGGGATTTTGTTGCTTGTTGGGTTTGGCGGGGATATTTACATCGAGAGGGTACAAGTGCTTGTAGTACCATTAAAATACTTAAATATCTTCTCCATTATTAAATCATTTCTCTCTGATAGATTCATAAGAGTAATGGTTGATGGGCAGAAACCAGAAGCTCATAGTATTAATGCTGGAGTCTCTCAGGGGTCCATCCTGGACCCAACTCTCTTCCTGATCTGCGTCAATGATCTCCCAAAACACATAATTAGATCATTCATTGACATTTATGCTGACAATACTACAATCTATAGTAGCACATCAAAGACTGTAAACGACCAAGTTCTCTCTGATTCTCTCTCTTCTGATCTTGAGCATGTGGTACAATGGGGAAAGAGGTGACTGGTTGCTTTTAATGCATCTAAAACCAAGCTTCTATCTCTATATCATCTACGCTCTGATGCCAATCTGGCATCGGTTGAAATGAATGGCTCTTGCCTTGGGGAGGCTTCATGTTTTGACAAGCTTCTGGGTTTGACCTTTACTCCTGAACTGAAATTTACAAAATTCCCACTACTTATGTTTATTACGCTATAATCACATTGTAAACCTATTAACCTTTATCCTCGAGTGGCCTCCAGGCCTTGATAAATGTTGATTCCTGTGTCTAAAAAAATACAAATAAAAAAAAAACAGACAGAGAGCTATAACATTTCATCGATAGGACAGAGGTTAAAGCCTAGCTGACAGTTCAGGACTTCATAGGTTGGTGACTCTCTTTTGAACCCTGTCTAAGAGGGAGAGACTAGTAGCAGATGCACCAGCCCAAATGTGGCAGCAAAACTCCATACATGGGCGAATGGTGGCCTTGTAGAGGTACAGGATACTCTTAGGCATAAGTAACTTTCTAACACGATAGAAAGAGAGCCCACTTCCTTTGCAGCAGCCTTGGCAATGTCCTCAATGTATCTGTTCCAACTCATATTTCCCGTGAACATTTGGTCAAGGAGTTTGAACGAAGTACTTTCAGGTAACGTATCATTAGCCATGGCTATTAGTGGTTGAGAAAGTTTCTTATAATTATTAAAGGAAAGAAGCTTAGTCTTGGCAGCATTGAATGTTACCATCCATTTTGTCCCCATTCCACTACAGACCGGACATCATCAGCATTTCTCATTGGAAGCACCTCAGGCGATTGGCAGTAAACTACAGACACATACACAGTGGAGGAAAAATTAATGCTTGGGAGGAAACACTTCTTAGAACTGGGCCAAACTATATGTTCGATAAAATTGTCTTAGCATATTTATTTATTTTTTTTTTATTTGGGAGTTATCGCTTATTAAGATCCGGAGGCCACTCTAGGATAATAGGCAGACAGTGAGACACCGTGATGATCAGTAATGGTGGAACATGAGTATGATTTTATTGTGTGCAGAGAATGTAATGTCAGGATCGCTGGGTATGATAATAAATATACAGGCTTATTTGTTTTGTTTTTTTTACACAGGAATCACCATTTATCAAGGCCCGGAGGTCACTCGAGGATAAGGGTTAATGGGTACACATTAGTCAATGTGATTATAGCGTAGTAAACATAAGTAGTGGGAATTTTGCAAATTGGATTACTTAGGGGGACGGTTCATCAAGAACTTGTTTACATTGGACTTGAAGACAATCAGATTGTAGTCAGCTGGAAAGCAGGCAAACGGAAGAGAGTTCCACAGGCGTGCAGTTCTAAGAAAGAAGCTTTGTTCATGGAATCTACATTTAAGTTTAGGCACAGATAAAGAGCATGGGAAATTATTGATAGTGGTTTTGGCTAGACGAGTGTTTCTTGTGAAAGTTTGGCGAGGGGGGGGACCATAGATTGAAGCTCAGCTGAGCATTTGCCATGAAAATAATGATAAAGCAGAGACAGGCTCGCAGCATCTCTTCTTAACCCATTTTATTCACAGTAGAAACATTAAATTATTTACCTGGCAATATTGAGTGCCTAGGCATGTCGCCATCTTACTAGTCTCCCTCTCTAGTCTTTAAGGGCCGTAATCCAGAGCAAAGGGCAATGACTTTCTTTATTTAGATTATGTCTCCTTTTTATGGCTATAAATATAAGAGAACCACTCAACAAGGATTTATTTATATTAAATTTGAAAACAACCATGTTATAGTCAGTTGGGAAACAACCCCACGGTATTGTGTTTCACAGACAAAGTTTATTTTTTATAATAATAAATGCAATAATTAATTAGTATTTACTATTAAATAATTAAAATTATTGCTGATAACAAAGATGGCATCCATTTTAATTTACATTTGCAGTGGAGTACAAGAATAGCATTCATGCGAAGAATATTCATGATCCAATAAAGTATTTTCTGAAACGGATTAAATCTGATGTATCGTTATTTTCATGGAAAGTGTTCGACTGAGCTTCAATCTATGGTCCCGCCTCGCAAAACTTTCACAAGAAACACTCGTCTAGCTGTAAACTCTATCAATAATTCCCCCCACTCTTTATCTGTGCCTAAACCTAAACGTAGATTCCATGAACAAAGCTTTTTTATTAGAACTGCACGCCTGTGGAACTGTCTTCCGTTTTCCTGCTTTCCGGCTGACTACAATATGGTTGTCTTCAAGTCTAACGTAAATAAGTTCTTGATGAGCCATTCCATATAAGTTATCAAATTTACCAAATTTTCATTACTAATGATTATTATATTGTCCAATTTCTACTGTACACTCTTTAACCCTTATCCTTGAGTGGCCTCTTGACCTTGATAATGAGTTGATACCTATGAAAAAAAAAAAAAAAAAAAGAAAAAGACCAATGTGAACAAGTTCTAATTGAATCGTCCCCCTAAGTAATCCAAGTTTCAAAATTCCCACTTTTTACTATGCTAAAATCACAATGACTAATGTATACCTATTAACCCTTATCCTTGAGTGGCCTCTGGGCCTTGATAAGTGGTGACACCCTTGTAAAAAAAAAAAAAAAAAATCGAATTTCATTTTATTTTTCTGAAGAACATGGTGACGTTTGAGAATGAAATATTGTTTTTTAGGACAGAAGGTAAAAGTTGACAAAATGATTGATTTTTTTAATTCTATATTACTTTTAGTGTTCCCGGACAATACCAAATTTTTTGTCTAGTATAAAACAGTTTAACAAAACACAATTTCAGGCAATACAGCAGCAAATCCTGGTAACATTTACGAGAAAGAACAGTTGGAAATAAGTCATACACCATCCACTATAACTACGCAATTTCTACAGCTGCGTACCTAGAAAATGGAGCCATAAAACCTGACATAGTGATATGGGACAAGATAGAGAAAGAGGCAACCTTAGTAGAAGTTAGTGTCTCCTATGATGCTGGGTTAAACAGAGCTGAAAGGAAAAAACAAAATACCAAGGTCTTATGTATGACATTAAAAGAAACTGGAATCTTAGGAAGATATTTATCATTCCAGTAATTATAGAAGCAACTGAACTAATGAAAAAGAATTTCAAAAACTACCTGGCAAATATACCTGGGGAACCAAGTGCAAGAGAGGTTTAAACAATTGCATTTAAAAGAACAGCCAGCATCTTAAAAAATCTCTTGATTGGAATTAGGAATGTACCAATTATCAAATTGGCCGATTACCGATTAATCAGCCGATTACTAGGTTTTCTAATGTTGATTTATCAGCAAATTTAGTTGTCGTAAATGATACTGATGTACGGCATAATCACGTTGACACACTGGTTCTCGCCAGATCACTGAAGTTGAGCAACGTTAAGCCTAGCCAGTACCAGATGGGTGACCATTTGGGAAGGCTAGGCACTGTATGTACCTTCTGGGAAGGTTGGACGTAGGCCAGCACCCTGACCCTGTAAAAAGAACTCCTCGCTACAAACCAAAAGCATCTACAAAGTTGTAGATGGCCAAACCAAACACCAGTATTTGAAGATATAAAGACTTGAAAGAATAAAAACTTTTTCTAAAAATTAGTGGATTCCTCGTTAAATTACCCGAAAAGGGTTGATAAACCGTAAAACAAAACAACTAAATCAACCTTCATCTCCTGCATATTCTGTTATTAAACATCTGCAGTTTTCCAATTGTGCGGCAAAATCACGTTGACACACTGGTTCTCGCCAGATCACCAAAGTTAAGCAGCGTTGAGCCTTGCCAGTACCAAATGGGTGACCATTTGGGAAAGCCAGGTGCTGTATGTACATTCTGTGAAGGTTGGACGTGGGGCCAGAACTCTTCAATACAAAAACATCTACAAAGTTGTAGATGGCCTATGCCCCTCCAGGGGCTCAAGGCTATGGATGGAAGATAAGTTTTGCTTGCCAGTGAAAATTTATCGAAAATACATGCATTATCTACACCATATTATCAAATAACAGGCATGACACGCTGTTAACATGTAGACTTTTACAACTGCACTGAATTTGAGGCAAATAGATGTAAGAATATTGAACGTTTCATTCCTTTCTCTTTCATACTGAATTAACAGTATTATTTTTTACTTTAAATCACTGTCAGAGAAAATTATAACTTCATCTTTCAGTTTTCATATTGAGGGATTGTACAGTAAATTGCGACGATGTGCAAACCGAAAATAAAGTATTCTTTATCAGTCATACTCTTGCTCCTCATTTTCGGGCTTTTGCTACCATTACGTATGTATTTTTATTTTTCTGGTTTAGATAATGTATATTTTATTGGGATAAATTACTAATTAGATATCAGACATATGTAATTTTAATATGTAAAAAAAAATTAACTAAATATTGACAACAACCTTCAACTGTTATGGCAACCAGTTTCTGCTGGAAGTATTTTGATATCGATCCCAAGAACAAGAATACAGCTGATTGCAAGTTATGTCAATCTATTACAACAAAAGATGGCAAATCAGTAAAAACTTTTACAATGACTAATATGTTAAACCATCTTTGAAAGGTTCGTTCAAAAGAAGTAACAGTTGTAAATAAAAAAAGGAAGCACAATGAACATTCAGGAACAAGTGGAAGTAACTACAAACCATCCAGCAAAACACCAAACTACTATAGAATCAATATTAGCCAAAAAGAAAGCTTGGAATATTAATGATCACAGGTCACAAGAGATCCATTATCTGAGAAAATAAATGATTGCTGTGGATACTCAACCATATTCTGTAACATCTGACACTGGATTTAATAGGCTTATTGCAAAAGTTTGTTCAAATTACAGCATTCCATCAAAGTACTACGTCACTGTAAAATAATTTTCTATATATTTATAGAAGTAAAACAAAAATAACAGAAATATAGTTTCTCACTTTAACCGCTTTCTGCCAGCAATTAGCAAATTAACTGAAATACAGAATCAGCTTGATTTGGAAAAACAAGCTCATTCAAGGTGTGACCACATGGTGGAATTCAACATATTATATGCTGAAAATAAATTAAGAACAACGAAAAGCTCTTGTAATGCAGGCTGTTAATAAGATGCCTACCTTAACAACTTATCAATGGGGACTTGTTTGAAAAAAAAAAAATATCCAGTTCCTGAGTCCATTTGAAGAAATCACTGAAGAAGCAAGTCACAGAACTTCAACCATATCAATGATACCTACAAATGTAGCTGTGAGGTTATTTCTCTCAAAAACTTGACTTTAATGGAATCCTTCTTACCCTTGTTCAACAATTCATCATCGAAACAAGATTTCCATTCCTATCTAAATGATAAAACTTTTCTATGTCTACTTTCCTAGACTCATGATGTAAATATTAATTTTAAGATTGGCATAGAAAACATGTTTAGAATTGGATTCTACATCTGTTTTCCACTGATAATAATGAAACAGAATCAATAGTATACACTATCCTGCTGAGGGTGAAGAAGCACAAACATGTGTAAATTGTTTTTTTTGTTTTTTTTTACACAATGATCACCACTTATCAAGGCCCAGAAGCCACTCAGGGATAAGGCCCGGAAGCCACTCAGGGATAAGGTTTATTGCAAGTACATTACGTTAGTGTGGAGATTTGATGAAGTGTTTACTTAAGGGGGCGATTCATTAGGAATTTGTTAACATTGGACTTGAAGACATCCAAGTTGTAGTCCGGTGGGAAGCAGGCAGACGGAACAGAGTTCCACAGGCGTGCAGTTCTAAGAAAAAAGCTTTGTTTATGGAATCCACGTTTTGATTTAGGCACAGATAAAGAGTGGGGGAAATTTTTTAGACGGGTGTTTTTCGTGAAAGATTGACGAGGGGGGGGACCAGAGATTGGAGTTCAGACGAGAACCTTCCATGGAAATAACGATAAAACAAGGATAGGCTCGCAACGTCTCTTCTGTGGGAGAGAGGTTGCAGGGTAGAGTAAATTACAACATGGCAACTCCAAAACCAACTGACAAAAAAAATAACGAGTAAAAATGTCACAAAAGATGCTTTCATCACTTTTGTATAAGACGACAATAGGAAGTAAAAGTACAATTATTTCTAATTTAATATCGGCCTTCATTTTTCTGGTGTGAAAAGTGAACATTGCATCATTTATATAATAGAAAAATTGCAATGATGGATCATCTAATAAAACTGAATTAAAAGACAGTGAATATAAACAGTCAATATAATTCTATACATAATGATTATTATGCCTATTTTTTAAAACAATTCCAGTTACAACTTAATTATAAGTTGATAAAAATGCTGATAAGTTCAATTTTGGTGGGAAAATGAAGCATCAAGTGTCATAAGCATATACTAATTTCAAAATCACATATCACAAAGCTATTAAAAGATACAGATTTAGAATATTGCATGTCTAATCAATACCTATTATAGAATGCTATATCCAAATGTCACTTCTTTACACTATGTTCTTCTTAAATAGTACCTTCCAGAAAAATGTAATAATTTTATGTAATGTAGTACTATTGTTTTTTTTTATTATTGTTTTAACATCTTTATTTTATTTTTCTATTGGCTTTGTTGAAGTTAATGCTGTGATTGTTTAAAATGATTTATTGGTTGATATGGACTGTTTTGCTTTACGACTTTGCTTTGGATGCCCAGAAAAAGTCCCTTCTGATTATTGTTTACCGGTTATAAAATAAACAAACGAACTTGTCTGTTGTTTAGAATAGCAAAATATTTTTGATCTGGTGAACATTAATCAGAAAGGACTTTTCATGGCATATTATGTGAAGTAGAATGATTCACACAAAGCAGAATTTTTTAATAAGAGATTCGTTCATTTTTTTCATTTGGGTCGCTATAAGATTCCTACCTTAATAATTTACCAATGGGAACTTGTTCAAAAAATTGTCCAGTTAAAGAAATCACCAAAGAAGCAAGTCACAGAACTTCAACCATATCGATGATGATACCTACAATTTTAACTTTGGATTATTTCTTTCAAAAGCTATCCAATTTAATTCTGGTATTTCTGACTTTAGTGGAATCCTTACCACTGTTGAACAATTCAATGAATCAATGGAAATAAGATTTTCATACCATCTAAATGATGATAACTTGTGTCTACTTTCCTAGATCCAAGATTCAAATTTAAATTTTAAAAGAATGACATGGAAAACACTAAGAACTGAATTCTGCATCTACATCTTCTACTGATGATAATGAAACAGAATCAGCAGGATACACTTCTTCAAGCTTTGGTGAAGGTCAAGAAGATCATATTAAAACTGTATCTCTTCCAAGCCTGTTTGATGAATTAGCTTCATATAAACTTACAGTAATAAAGCAAAACTTAGAGCAGGTAGAAGTTGAATTAAACCTGGAGACTGCAACTACAACAGAAATGCAAGAATCGCATCCATTTCAGTGGTGAAAAAAAGAGGAGACCTTATCATTGCTGAGTAAATTGACCTCAAAATATTTACAGCTTAAAAGTATTCAACTTTAAATACTGAGGAGACTATGCGAGCAGAGGACGCAGGCAACAAGAATAGAAGAGGAAATAGAGCAGCAGCAGATGCATGACTTCAGCTTTTTTCACGTAAAGAATTACAATTTTCACTTTGTAGTTCGTTTGTAATTTCTTTTTTCTTATCTAATTGTTTGATTATATTCATTTAAAAATTGAAAATTGTGTTTTGTAATTTTAGTTAATAAAAAAAAAATGCCAGAATAGTGGCCAGAGACTTAATTAAATGTTATATTAAATTGGCAGTTACTATGTAAATGAGTCAATGCTATCTGATGCGTTTCTTGGTAGTGATGAAATGATTTAAATTTAATAGGAAAGAGAAAAGTAATTAATTGGTTGATTAATTGGCAAATTACTGATTACTGATTAATCTGCAAAGTGGCTGATTAGGCCGATTACTGATTACCTGTCGATTAATCGGTACAGCTCTAGTTGGAATATCTGAGTTAGTGAGTAAATGTTTGGCATCTGGTAGGATGCCCCACCCCGGGCTTGAATAAACTGATGAGGAGATAAAAAAAAAATTCTTATTCCTCTCCTACCCCTCTTACAATAATTTAAAGAGAAATTATATTAATAAGGACAAAAGTCTAAAGAGAATCTCAAGAAACATTAAATATGATCCTGGGAATTTAGAGTTTCTGAAAGTCTCAAGGAATGACTTGGTAATTTCTTTCCATAAATTTTCTAAAGTATCACATAAATGCATTAAATGTCACCTCAAATGGCGACACTCCTGACGAAATTTGCTCCAGTTAATCGCCAAAGAATGACTTTTTTTTTTTAAATTAGATATTATTTTGCAACACTAAATACCAGCGTTGTGAATGTGTCTTGTGTAATTTTAAAAAAAAACTTTTAGCCGGACATACATACATACATACATACATAAATACAGACATACATACAGACAGACAGACAACTATTTTATATAATAAAAGACTAGCTGTATGTAGCCAGTTTTGCTCAAATAGAAAGCTTACTAGACTTTTAGTTCACTAAAAAACAGGCAAAAATTATTGTCCATTGACTTAGAACAAGCGCTTTATGCCAAATTGATGGTTGAATATGGTTAAATTTGTACTCATTTTTTGCATTAAATACTAATCTTTATTAATCGCTAAATTTAAATACCAAACAGATACCATAATACTTAGTCCGCTGTACCTTATCATAAAGTTATACAATATTTAAGCCAGATCGACCTAGTTGTTTCCAAGAACTCCTAGAGTAAATATGTATTCACGAGGGAGGAGAGAATGCCCCCCCCTCCAAGGAGAAACGCAAATGTGTATACATATTTATATTACATGTGGCAGCATGGTTTTGTACCAGTTTGTCTACACAATCCCGAACACCTCTGACGATTTGGCACGATACGATCCTGAACGATACCGTCAGCTCGACATGACACAACATGATTCCGAACAACACCATTGATCGACACGACACGAACCCAAACACCACCGTCGATCGACGCAACATGATTCCGAACAATACTATTGAATTAACCCACCATGACGCAATCACAAACACAGTAACACAGAACAATCTTTTTCAACAGCCCCCGAATGGTTTATCAGCTTGTTTTTTATAGCCATTGAGCGAAACTCAATCTAGGTAGGATGGATGTAGCTCATTGGTAGACTTTTGATTTGCAATCGAAAGGTCCCGTGTTTGCTTTTTGGCGCAGGTAGGCCTGACTCGTACACTGGCACACAATTCTTGTGTGTTTTCGTGCATGCTCGTCACAGTATTATGGTGACTAATCCCTCACTGTGAATCAAGCAGATACCATATACCATAATACTTAGTTTGCTGCACCTTATCGTAACAGGGGTCCATACAAAATTTTAACTCAGTAGTTTATGAGAAAAAGTGGAACGGACAGACAGACAAACTAAGAGAAATATAATATAGATGCATAGGCGATTTTAATTTAAAAGTTAGAACGTTATTTTTTAACAGAACCCGGATATTGTTTTGTATGTATGATTTAACTAAAACACAAATACATATAAATAAATACATATAAATACGAAGGATGGATGAATAGAAAGTATTTATTTGCATATCTTTGTATTTGTTTTGTAAATACGGATATGACTCTCAAAATTAAAAAGAAACTTTTTATTTATTTATTTATTTTATGTAAATAAATTCATATGAGTCATCACAAACATTTTTTTTTTTTATTAACCGGCTTTATTCGGTTGTTGGCAGTCTTGCAGGAGGAACAATGCAATGGTTGCCAACATCCATAAGTGAAAGCGTTACTGTGCAACCGTCTGGATTCGAACTTGGCACACACAGGTCGATAGTCTGTGCCATTATCCACTTAGCCACAGTCACTTCCTTTGTATGAAACAAAACTAATGATAAGAATCTCAGCTTTCTATTCCAGTAGCTTCTTTCCAAGAACCAAAGACTTGTGGAACTCCCTTTCTGATGACTGTTTTACTTCTCCATTGGGCTTTTCAAGACCAAGGTTAATAAACCTCTCCTGTCTTTGTGATAATCATCTTTCATTCTTATTAGCTCCTTAGATCAAGTGACTTCCTGCCTTGTCTGGAGCAATTTCCAAAAAAGAAAAATGATAATGTAAATGCACAGTAAAATGTTGAAATTGTTTCTTTTTTATTTCCTTAAGTAGTTCAGATGAATAATGAAAAATGCCACCATTTTATGTTTTTGAATTTTTGAGATAAGGATTGGTTATTCATATTATTTGGATTCATCTGACTACTGTTCTCATCTTGAGTGTCATTTTCACAATGTTTTGCTCGATGTAACCTCTGACCTTCTTCAGGTGTATCTTGTAAAACTCTAGAATGTTTCTGTTGAACTCACGAATTTGGACGGAATTTCAAACAGAACCCTTTATTTACTTCATGGGGGTAGCATGCTCTTGTTCTGTCAGCCATGACTGGATACAGATTCCAAGTAATTTGAAATTGTATTTTTCGGTCACCCACACTAAGAATTGAACATTCAACCTCCAGGAGAATATTAGTTTTACACTTGATTTTTCCAAGTATTCTACTCACTGTGCTATGGAGATGGATTAAGGTAGAAACAAGTATTCGAGAATTCAAAATCTCTAAAAACGAACCTCTCAAATGAAGAAGTATTGGCTATCAATACTTACTGTGCGGTGACAATGATATAATACTACCAGCAGACAATAGCAATGCTGCAGTGTTAGTGGATATAGCAGAATTTTTCAAGAAATTGGCAGATTTAATATAATCTGGTGGCTATGAGAATAGTAGTCCAATGAATCCAAATAATACACCACCATTTTATGCAGAAACTGATCTGGCCTAAATATTATCAGAAAGAAACGTAGGTGAAAGCAGATAACATAATAGAGTGAAAAAATATTTGGAAGTGGTGGGAGGAGGTAATAAGTTTATATGTATAGACAAAACATAAATTGTTACAAGTGTTAACAAATTATAATGAAACTAGTAGAATCCGTGGAAATTTCATGAAATCTATACTGCTATAAATTTTGTGTGTGTGTATTGATATTCCTATTAAAAAACCTTTTTTTTTCTTTTTATTTAAAAAGAAAATACAAATTTGTTTAAATGGGTCGTTAAATTGCATTCGCTAGCAAAAGATCTAGCTAACTTGCATATTCTTTTAAGCATTCATTTTAATTAATTTCCTAATAGGTTTTTTTTTTTTTTTCGGTTTTCTTATGAGATGATTATCTTTAGTTAACTATTACGTGTAATCATATTAATGCAGATATTGTACATGATTTATACTTGCATAATATTTGCGTAAAAAGTTTATAGTGAACACAAAACTCTTTCGATATATATTTATGTATGCGCATATATATTTTTGTTTAAAAACTTTTGCCTACCAAACTCCACTGTCAGTTTTTGGCTTACATACATGAAACATCATATATAGGGTATTCGAACCCATGCAAAATTTTATATTTGGGTTTTAGTCAAGGAAAATCTGTACAAAAGTGTGAAAATTAAAAAAATTAAATTTGCCAAGTGAAGGTCGAACGACTACATTATGAGTATGCATGCATAACGTAATAGCTATTGGTTCATGTTTTAATTTTTAGCTTTGCAGTAAACATGTCTTCATAATACAGTCATTAACGTCAAAGGAAAAAGTAAATCGTAAGTTAAACGTTTTGGTTTTGATTCTCGGTGGTGGCGCACAAGTCATTTTTTTTTTAACTTTTAAAATCATTACTATATTGGTTCCAATATAATAATACATACGAAATCTGCATTAATCAAAATAACATATTCAAGCGTATTTTATAACTGGGCAATGCCGGGTGGCCTGCTAGTGAGAAATATATTTAACCAACAAATATGTTTTGATAAAGCTGATATTTTTTCTGGATAGTGCAAAAAAAAATTTGGGACAGAAAATCCAATAACATGCAGCAATATGAGTTTATTAATATTTTATGAAAATAGTACTATTGTGCTTTAAATGTAGAACTGACACAAATGAGATAAAGTAATAAATATTAATAAATACTCAAAAGTAATATTGTGCTACATAGTTCAATACAAATAAAATCACATTATAAGATAATTTTTAATTCACTGCTTCAGTCTAGTACCTCTTGACAGACATCTTTTTTTTTCTCCCCCCCCTGTTTCTTCAAATGTTTCCTCTTTTTTATGTAACATTTCACTGCAATTACTATGAGTTCCTTTCTGAAATCATTATAACAATGATCATATATATTTATAATGATATTTGTAAACGGGACTGTATCAAAGGGAGGTCACTCATATTCTTGTCCAGAGTTGCCAGATTCGTGAAATTTTGCTTTTCTTTTTCAAGCTGTTGTATTTGGCCTTTTTCAAAGCATAACATATGAACTAATTTGGGAAGGAACAAGCAGAATATTATATAGATAAAAAAAAAAAAAATTTGGAGTTTAAACAGAAAGAAATACAATTTTTTTATTAATTTTATTTTTTTAAATTTCAATACTGATTCCAGATTCCTACTAATCACCTCGACTCTAGTCAAAACAAGGTAATATTAGTTGCGACACATTGAATAGAGAAAATCACTATTCTTATTGTAAAAGTTTCTGTGAGAAATTATGAAAAATTATCTAAAACACTCCAAAATGTGTCTCATATCAGTGTTGATGGCTTAAAGCCATGCAGTAGACCGCTTAAAACAGGGAGGGATCAGTTGATGATGAAATGGCAACAAAAAGTCATTCACAAAACGTGTAATTTTAGCATTATTATTCAGCATATTATCTGGATTATTCAGATGACTATTCTCATCTTGAGTGTTATTTGTATAACGTTTCGGCTGATGTAACTTCCGATTTTCTTCAGGTGTATCTTGTTGAACTTGTATCATACTCTCATTCCATCAGTAATCCGCAACTGTATTTTTTAAATGTTGCCTTCAGTCAGGATTGAACCTTCAAAAGAGTGTAACTTACAACTAAATTTTGCCAAATACTTTATCCATTATGCCATGGGTTCTTGCAGACAAATCTAGTATAAATTTGGGGAGCATTTAACTGATTTTTGCTTCAATCTTATTACTTATCATTATTTATTACTACAGATTAGCATATATCTGTTATTTATAATTATTGGTCCAATATTATGTTAAATTCTATACAGGGTTCGCACAAACTTGTACAGTCCTTGAATTTTTACTTTTGCCTTCAAACGTCTTATTTTTATTATGACCTTGAAAATAAGGAAAATGTCTTGAAAATTGTATTCTTTATGTCCAGTAAAAATTTGTGACGAAATATTAAAAATAAAATCAAAATAAATCTCCCTTTATTTTTGCTTCCATATGTAATTTAAATTTTTTTTTTGGGTGGGGGGTAATGTGCTGCCATAAATAAAAATGACCCCCCCCTCCTTGCCCAAAACAAAAAAAAAATTGCGATAACCTAACATGAGGCTGGACTGGCCCAAAAATATGAATAAGACAAGAGACATCTTGGAAATTTAAAAGCCATAAAGAGTTAATATTTGAGATGAAATAAAAAGCATTTAAAACTATTTTTAAAAAATTGATGCAGGTAGGTTGCAAAGTAACTTTTATTGGCTATGGTAATATTCATTTGTTGTATATTGGATTTTTTTTCTCCACTTTTTCAAATCGCTGTGGATTGTAAAACACCCCAAATTTTGTTTTGAAAACTTGAAGTTTGTCTGGTGAAAGCTTTTTTTTTTTTTTTTTACACAGTGATCACCACTTATCAAGGCCCGGAAGCCACTCAGGGATAAGGGTTATTGCAAGTACATTAAGTTAGTGAGGAGATTTGCTGAAGTGTTTACTTAAGGGGGCGGTTCATTAGGAATTTGTTAACATTGGACTTGAAGACATCCAAGTTGTAGTCCGGAGGGAAGCAGGCAGACGGAACAGAGTTCCACAGGCGTGCAGTTCTAAGAAAGAAGCTTTGTTCATGGAATCCGCGTTTTGATTTAGGCACAGATATAGAGTGGGGGAAATTTTTCACAGTGGATTCAGCTAGACGGGTGTTTTTCGTGAAAGATTGGCGAGGGGGGACGAGGGATTGGAGCTCAGACGAGCACCTGCCATGGAAATAGCGATAAAACAAGGACAGGCTCGCAACGTCTCTTCTGTGGGAGAGAGGTTGCAGGGTAGAGAAAAGGGCATCCCCCACTAAGCCACGAAGTCTATTTTGTACTCTGTCAAGGCAGGATAGGCTGTTTTTAGCAGCTCCTGCCCAGATGTGGCAGCAGTACTCCATCCTTGGACGTACTTGGCTTTTATAAAAATAGAGAATTGCATCAGTAGTGAGATATCTTCTGGAGCGGTAGAAGGATCCCACCATTTTCCTAGCGTCCCTGGCAACAGATTTGATGTATGTGTTCCATTTTAGATCAGGAGTAAAGGTCAAACCCAGAAGCTTGTCAAAACATTGAGCCTCTCCAAGACGAGAGCCATCCATTTCAATTGATGCCAGATGGGGATCAGAGCGTTGATGATGTAAAGATAGAAGCTTGGTTTTGGATGCATTAAAAGTGACCAGCCACTTCTTCCCCCATTGTACCACGAGCTCAAGATCAGAGGAGAGAGAATTAGAGAGAACTTTGTCATTTACGGCCTTTGATGTGTTGCCATAGATGGTCGTGTCATTGACATAGATGTCAACGAATGATTTAAGTATGTGTTTTGGGAGATCATTGATGTAGATCAGGAAGAGAGTTGAACCCAGGATGGACCCCTGAGGGACTCCAGCATTAATACTGTTGGCCTCTGATTTCTGCCCATCAACCACTACTCTTATGAACCTATCGGAGAGAAATGATTTAATGATTGAGAAAACATTTCCAGTAATACCGTAGCTGGAAATCTTGTGAAGTAGGCCCTTATGCCATACCTTATCGAAGGCCTTCGATATGTCAAGAGCAATTGCCCTGGAGAGGAAACCTTTGTGAAGAGATTCACTAATCCTGTGTGATATAACCGTTAGCACATCTGCTGTAGATCTTGCAGAGTGGAAACCATATTGCGTGTCACTAAGAAGGTTGTTTCTGTTGAGGTGGTTGACTACTTCTTCATTTAATATGGATTCCAACAACTTACTCATGACACACAGGAGACTTATTGGTCTGTACTGAGAGGGAGATGACTTTTCACCTGAATTCTTAAATACAGGGCATACTGATGAGGTTTTCCAGGGTGTTGGAAAGCTCTTCTCCTTAAGGCAACGCTTAAACAGTTTTGTAAGTATGGGGGCAAGTTCTGGTTGGAGCTTTTTCAGCACTATAACTGGAATGCCATCAGGGCCAGTTGCTTTACTGGAATCAAGGTCTTGATTAGCTTGGCGACCTCATGCACAGATATTTGTATGTTGCATAGCGTGTTGTCTGTTGACTTGCACAAGATATTTCAAAGAATCGATCGACTCCTGAATACTGTCCTTGTGTCATATTGGTTTAAATATTCTCTTAATTTTTCTTCCGACAAGCTCTTCATGTATGGTATGCAAACTGCGTTGAGTTTTCAGGAGGTTTCCTTTGGTGTTTGGTCCAGGTGTCTTGGAGATGATGTCATGTCATATATTTTAATTCATGCAGATTTCGTATTTATTATTACAGAACCAATTCTCTATTGAATATTATATTGTACCTAATATATAATAGTAATTTCAAAAGTTAAAAAAAAAAAAAAATAGGACTTGGGTGCTTTTCAGCTAGAATCGAAACCAAAACACGTTATTCATCCATTCAAACAAAGATTTTACCTGTTATAAACTATTATTGGTGTATGTTTTCTTTTAATTACAGTCTTATATGGCCAGTAGTTTAAGACTTTACCAGTTAAATGTTTTCACACATACACATCTACTGTTTTATTTATATAGATTATTATATAAAAGTCACTTTCTCATAGGTGCCGAAATGATTGAGCTTGTCTTTTGCAAATTTCACACAAAGCTAATTCATATGCCTGGCAGTGTTCTTAGATATGCTTTGTTAAGAAGTTCATCTGATAAGTATCGAAAATCGAAAAAATCTGATCTTAAAAATAGCTTTTCTCTCTTATAGATAAAAAAGAATATTTTTATAGGGGAATATTTTACGTTACACCGGTCAAGGGAGATAGCAAATCATTTCTTCTTAAAGAAAAAAAAGCAACAAAAAAAACAGATTTATTATCATCTGAAGATATAGCTTAGTGGTAGAGCATTCAACTATAGATTGAATGATCCCCTGTTCAAACCCATCATTTTATTTTGTTTTTTTTTTGTATTAATGAATTCAATTTATGATAAAAGAAGAGTTACCATTTAAAAATCGCTGCAAATCATTTCTTCATTTGCATATTTTAAAACTAAACATGTATCAGAAGTGACTTTTCCAGGGCATTCATTGTTAAGCCCAAATATCAGCTGACGTGATATTGTAAACAAACACAGACGGAATTTGGTGAACGACATTATCATTATTATTTAAAAAAAAAAAAATTAATGTTTTTTTGCGGATTACACCACTGGGCAAATTATTCCTTGTAAAATATAATAATCAATAGAGGATTTATTCTATAATAATACATACGCAATCTTTATAAATTAAAATATCATTTTTAAGCGTATTATATAACCTGATAACGCCGGGCTGCCAGCTATTATAGATTAAAAAAAAAAACATTTTTAGGGACAGGAGGGTTGATTTTATAGCATTATCTTCAAGAGTTCTTTAGATTTCAACAGTTGGGCTGGTACGTGGAGACAGCTGTGTCGTTCATAGTCACTGTGGCCATCACAGTGTATAGAGTTTTTTATTTATTTATTTTTTTTTTTTTTTTTTGCAGCCTTCGTTATGTGTATAATAGATTATTTTCTTTCTCTTTTGAAATTAAAAAAAAAAAAAAAAAAAAAAACAATATTTGTTCCGGGGGGTTTCTCCTGTATATTTATTTTCTTTGTAGTATTCTTTATAGTATTCAATAATACTAGCGAGGCCTGTGGAAATTCCACAGCAGACTGTTTCATATGCAGTATGTTGATGTTGGCATTCTGTAGATGTTCAACATTAATGAAGACGCCCTTATATTACTGTAGCTCTTTTGTTAAAACTGCAAAAGTATTTATCTAAGCTAGCAGGGATGCCTGATGTAGCCTGGTCATAAAATACGCTTAAATATGATATTTTAATTTATGCAGCTTTCGTATATATTATTATAGTCAATTTTCTATCGATTTTTATGTATCATAAAGTTGTGATTTCAAAAATAAAAAAAAATAATCCATATGAGCTGCGTGCATCAGATATAATCGAAACTGAAACCAAAACTTATGAAGAATTCTTGGTAAAATTATTTATTACAAGAAATGGAAAGTCATAACAATTAAACGACAGTCGCTCAGAAGAAAAAAGATGTAAGCGTGACACAGAAAATAACACACACGCTATCGTATTAATATATAGATTACATAATGAGTTACACATGCCAAACTGCATGGTATCTGTTTTCTTTTCACCTGTCCTTTGCAGGAGAACAGGGAAATAATGACGAAAACACATCCAGTTGCATTCAGACCAAAACCTCAGGAGAGAGACCAGACTAGCGTATTTTGTCACATCAACTTCTGATTCATGTCGTCACTTCCTTTGACACATTAACGTAAATTTAGTCTGAACTTCTTGTTGAAATTTCCTATTATGTAATCTAATTTCTCCTGGAAATTTCTTCTTTCTACAAAATCTGATGCAACTCATGTGATTTACAATTATATGAGGAGTGACTAGGTACATCCAACTGTATTCTATTTATTTTTTTTTTTTACAAAATATCATGTTTTCCTGCATATATTTTCTAGAGAAAAAACAGTCTTGTGTACAACACTAAATTACATCAGACGCCGTTGAGCCAGGGTTGCCAGTTTGGCATTTTTAATTGTATTTGGCCCTTTTTTAAATTTGGCTTACGCTTTTTTTCTGATCGTCTATAATATAAATCTGAGTCATCTGTGCGTGTGTGTTTGTATGTTCACTAAAAACGTTTGTCATCTGCATCGAACAGGCATGATGAACCTAATATCGTTAGGAAGAGTGATCTCTTGGGCACATGAAATAAAAAAATTAGAAAAACTCATCAATTATTTCATGTAGAAATATCGTTTTGTTTGAGGCCGAGGTCAGGTAAAAATTCTGGTTTCGACGCTGTTTGTAAATCATGCATGCGCAAACGGTTGATTCATTGTTTCATTTTAAAAGGCTAAATTTGCAACGTGATAACATCTGTGCCATCATAGTCTAATCAATGACGTGTTCGCTTACAAATTTAAGTTTTGCAAGTTCATGTCTACCATACTGCATTTTTTGTTCCCTTTTCTCTCTCCTATCTTCTAAAATTCTCAACTTTCTTACGCATGCCCACCACACTGCATTTTCTTTTCTTTTAATAACACAATAAGATGGCACCTAAGTCTTTTTTTTTTTTAAGACCAGGCGTCCCCTCCTCTGGTCTGCTAATTTTACATAAAATATTTATTTAATAATAACTATTAACTAATTAAATAAGATATGATTACGTATTTATTTAAATATTTAAAACTCCCTCAAAAGCCCGCGGTTTTAATTCCTATGAGAGATGCCATTGCATCAGCACCACTTCATTACTAAGAAACCAATATGAAATTAACAGAGAAAAAACAGCGTTTGGGAATTAGCATCTTCAATATGGCCGATTTTTCTTTTGATATCATGAATAGAGAATTACAAATTTGGCTTTAGAAATGAGGGAGGAGCTTATTTCTCTCTAAAAAGGTAACTTTAGTTTTCAGTTTTTCTTTTTTTTTTTTTTTTTGACATCCACTCCCTCTCTCTGAAAGTTTGGCTTCAAGCATTTATTATAGTCTGATAACCCTTGGGCAAGATACTTGCCACAGAAATCCATCTTTCCTAACCTTTTCTACCTTTTTCATCTTTCTGCTTGACTCTATTTCTCAAATGCATAAACTTCTCAAAATCTGTTTGTGAATTTTTGAGATGAGGATTTTGGATTAATCTTTAGTGTTATTCACACAATGTTTTTGGCCGCTGTAATCTCCGACCTTCTACAAGGAGTCATGGTGTAACGGATACAGTTTAATCAAGACATTAAAAAAATAAAAACATTGAAAAAAAAAATTATATTGTACATACTCGTTATGGAATAAAGTTTTTATGCAAAAAAAAAAAAATCGCTGAATTTGATGATTAATTAATGAGATCGATCGGGTAGCGGCCATGTTTTTTTTTTGTTTTGTTTTGTTTTTTTCGAGAAGGGAGCGCCAGAGGGAGATAACTCCAATCACTGCTTAAAGTTTGTCAAAATTTGATAATATTATTTTGAAACATGAGCAGAAAAAATACTTAGAAAAAATATTTCAGCTTTTTTTTTTTCACTTATTTTACAGAGTTTCTGTGTCCTTTTTTAATCCTTTTTCATTTTATTCTTTTTTAATCAATTTTTCGTCTGAAGGCACAGCCAAATGGCGATGATAGGTCGATTTGATTAAAATTTGATTTTCTTCTGTAAAAAAAAAAGCAAAAAACTACTTGATCAAATTAAGTGAATTTTTTTTTTCTGAGAACTTCATTCCATAACGAGTACGTACAATATAACTTTTTTCAATATTTTCATTTTTTTAATGTCCTGATTAAACTGTACAAGTACGGGATAAAGTATTAAGTAAAATTTAGTTCTAAGTAACTGTCTTTTGGATGTTAAAGTTTTCATCCTGAGTGCGGATGATACTAAGAATACAATTCGAAATGACTTAATATTTTTACCCAGTTATGGCTGACAGAATGAGAGCATGTTACCCCCATCTATTAAATATAGGGTTCTGTTTGAAATTCTGTACATATTCTTGAGTCCAACAGAAAGATTATCAAATTTGACAGAATACACCTCAAGATAGCTAAGAGTTTGTTAAAACGTTTTGAGAATAATACTCAAGATGAGAACAGTAGTCCAAATAATGCAAGTTAACTTTAGTTTACAATTTGCCTTTTTTTTTTTTTTAAACTGTATTAAAAAAATGCTTTGAAATAAGTCTAAAACACACACAAAAAAAAACTTATTCAGGTAGGTAGAAGAATAACTTGGTTTGCCTTTGGTAACATTTATTTGTTGTATTTTTATATAGTTCCTTCTTTTTTTTTTTTTTTCTTTGTTGGCTATTCTTAAAAAATGCTCGATCTCTCACTTAAAATTTATTCCTTTACAAAATATATTCCTACAAAACAGCTTAATCTATGCAATATATGTATACAAAACCAATTTACTAGGCGCGTGCAAAATGAATAGCCGATGCTGAAAATGTATACATAATTTGACTCCTCCCTTTACTTACTCCCTTTTCACCAAAAATCAGAAAATTAGCCAATTTTAATGAAATTTTCAGTATTTATCAAATAATGATCACGGAATATAATGAACTCATTATTTTTATTTGAATCTTAGTGAAAATGTATTATTTTGTTCATACAAAAAATACCTTTACTAATGTTATGGTTTTCAGTAGTAAAAAAAAATGCATTAATTCATTTTTGCTTTTTTTTTTTTTTTAAAATGGAAATAAAGCATTGTAAATTGTAACAATTAAAAAAAAAAATTAATTTTTTCAGGAACATCACAAAAAAAAAAAAAAAAACCCTGAAGCCTGTATTAACGAAATGGATATAACTTGAAGAAAAATTAATTTCTCGAACTAATGATTTTATCATTGAATTAAGCATTGTTTATTTAATATTTCCACACACACAAAAAAAATTATAATTGCAAAAAATATTTCCTGCTATTTTTTATTGACTTTTTTTTTTTTTTAGATTACATTTTTAGCATAATTTTTAAATGCACGATTCTAATATTTTCTCTGCCTGAATGAATGTATAATCTTCAGCATAACATAATTTTTATATGATCTTGAAAAAATTTTTAAAGTGAAAAAATTTTAAAGCAGGAACACAGAAAAATAATTAAATTTAAAAAAAAAAACGGTAAAAATTATACAAACATTCACAATAGATAGATGCACGGCTGGGGGACAAAAAAGAAAGCCAGTCGGTTTTGCATTCCTTACCTCCCTCCAACTACCTGACGTCATTTTCAGAAAGCCTTTTAACTTTCTGACATTTTGGCTTCTGTAGAATCCATGCTGAGACGGCTTTGTTTGCTTTGTTTACGCAAAGCCATAATCTCTCGCTTTTGGGGGCTAATTAAGCTATTTACTTTTTTTTTTTTGTACAAACAAGGTGTTTCTTTATTTAATTCAATATCTTAAGACTTTACTAATTATCTTTGAAATAGATCCAGAAAATTAATATTTATCCTTCAAGGGATTTTTCCAATGAATTTATTTTACTTAAAAATTTAGCTGAATTTGTGAGCTTCTGAATGTCGCCATGAAAACCTGTTTTTCACGTGTACAAATATTATTTCCTGTTGAAAATTAACTTTAGGCTTTAATCTTTCAAATGCAATCAAAAAGTAATTGGAGACATACAAAAAAAAATTATGATAAACCGACCTTCAAAACTATGTCCCCCTATCAGTTTTCCGCCATTAATGTCCGTACCTACCATTTACAGCATACATGAATATTTAAAGATATTTAGAACTTGAATTGTAAAAAAAGAAAGAAAAAAAAATAGAAGTCGGATTCGGCTTTAAATAACCTGAAAAGGGTTTATAAGCCGTAAAACCAAACAACGAAATAAGCAGAAGAAATGCCATTTCTTCTTTGCAGTTATTTTAGTTGTATGTCCTGGTTTTAGCATTCCTATATTTTTACTTCTCCCTATCTCTTTCCTTCTTTCTCTCTCTATTTCTCTTTCTTTCTTTCTCTCTCTCCCACTTTCTGTCTCCCTCTTTTTTCTTTTTTTCCTCACCCTCCTGCCACTCTCTCCAGTATAATCTTTGTTGCTGGCAGCTGATTCCATCCCAGTTAAGAGTTTTCTGTGTTAACTGACTTGAGTTATTCATTTGGTATCAGTTTCTTTATTTTTTTTTTCTTTTTTTTTTTATTTGCTCTTACAAGTTTGGTTAAAAAAGAAATTTAAAAAGTCAATCCTCTTCATTTCTGTTCAAGCTATTTTTAGATTTTATGCCAGGCCATCATTTCAGAATTCCTTTATCCATTCCAGAGAACGTTTATTTGATAAAATTACTGCATGACAGCCAAAACAGAACGAAAAACTTTTTTTTTTTTTTTAAGCAGTTCAAGCAATAAACAAAAACCTTTCGACAAAATTTAAAGTCACAAGAAATGTTTTTATTTCTTTATGTTATGGTAATTTAATCTTGGTTTAAATGACTCATTTCTGGTACAATTTTTATAAATACAAGCTTGAATATCCATTCTAAAGTGGGTTTACAGTATGATAGGCACATATCTGGCCCAACGTGCATTTCAAAAGAGAGTGTGATATGTCCCTGGCCTTGGTAGGGCCATTTTGAATGAGGATAACATCTTTAGGTATTAACAAGAAGCACATCGACATTTAATATAAAAGATAGGTTTTAACAAAGGGAGAAAATGAAGGATATATATAAAAACGTGCATGCATATAAAAATGGAAATAAACGAAACATTGAGAGAATGGAAGGGTCACCAGTTAACAAGTGCTAAAATATAAACAGAGTTTTATAAATAAGGAATTGTGAAAAGCAAAATTTTATAACAAAACATTTTTTATACAAGAGATAAGAACATAAAAGTTACTTTCAATAATGAAAACGTTCATTTATGCAAATACGTGTTAGGTGAAGAAGATTATTGTAGTAGTCACAGATCAAAATGTTCATTGTGTGAATAATGTACAGCGTGGCATTGTGTGTGTGCGTTGGTTTACCTTGTTCTTGTTAGCGCATGTGTAACTGTGAAATGCAGTTCGTTTCTGTTCGTCTGACCTTGGTTAATAGGATTGAGCAAATGTTCTTGGGTTCATTCCTGCAGCCCTCTGGTGAAGTCTCTGTCTAGCTTTTGACTGTTTATTTCCTTGTTTTATAGGAGTTTCTCGTTGTAATTTTCACATAGACTTCTTACTTGTGGGATTTGAAAATATTTTGCATTAACATATTCCTGTGAAAACTTACTTGCTTTTAGAAGTGATGAAGAAAGCAAATCATAATAAAGTGGAGAAGGAAAGAGAATTAAAGCCATTTGCTCTTTAGCATTCATTAAGTGAAATTGAACCATTCTGAACCAACTCAAAATACCCTATTCCTTCAAAGTTCCACCAAACACACAACATGACTTTCTTGTCGAATTGATCTTGTTTTGGAACCAATGGTGTGTCTCGCCTTTTCTGAACTCATCGCTTTTCTCGATTGTGCTGAACCAGATAGACCCCTTTCTCGTTTGATGTTACAATGCACTTCCAAAAACACTCATCTAATTGATTGCTGAGCAATTGACAGTTGTCTGTTGGCTTGTGCTTCAGTGAGTTTGTGCAGATCTTGGCACAGCTTTTTTTGTGAATAAAATCAAGTTGTTTCAGTGAATTGTCGATTTGCCAACTCCAAGCTCATCAGACAATTCTCGAGTGCTCAATGAAGGTGCAATGTCAAACCTGGTTCGCAAGTCTCCATCATCCAACGTAAACGGCCGTAAGGAGGGAGACTTATTTTCAAGACTCATGTTGCCAGAATCAAAACGCGTGTACTACTTTGAGATCGCTGCATATGCAATTGTTCCTTCACCTTCGGCAGCAGAAATCTCTTCTTTGGCTTTCCTGATTGAAAGACTTTGTTTCTAGCAGTAACGAATCAAAACTTGCATCTCAATTTTATTGTCATCTGGAATAGAAAGATGAAGATCATTATAACAATATAAATATAAAATTTTTTTAAATTGCATAAAAATTCAGTTTTTCGCGTTTACGAACTTTTGAGACTACCTAATAGATGAGAGTGCTTGGGTGAGGTGTAGAATAGTTGAAGTAGCAAATGAAAGCTAAGAAAAAACAGGAAGTAATAAAAATGGATCTGAGAGAAAGAGGGATAACTAATGATCTGGCCAGAGATGGATTTTGTCAATTATCTACAAATGATGTTTTGGCTGGCTCAGACATTCCCTAAGATTGGCCCCAGAGAGAGTTTCCAATCAATATTTCTAATGGACCCCTGATAGAAAAAAAGAGGAAGAGTACTACCAAAAATGAATTGGAAGGAGAAATCTGATTACAATAGGAAGAAATTGGAGGGACATTGTGGATCTGGGTTTCAATCGAAAACAATGGCATATTTTGACTTCCTCATGCGTTGCAGGATGCAAGAGTTTCTAAGTCTAATAGATGTTTCGAAGTTAGTTTCTAAAAGCCGGCCAACTCCTGCCAGCCATGTAGAACAGATGTTGAACCGATGATGATGATGATGATGATGATGATGATGATCTACAGTAGAACATTTTGTGTGTATCGGATTCATAATGATACTTCGTCACCAAAATTCCATTGAAGATTGTAGATCGATGAATTACGTTTTTGATGAATGAGAATTTCTTTGTTGTAAGACAAGATGAAACGAAGAGAGCAAAGATTAACTTGTTGTGTACGTTTGAAGTTTTGAGTGAGGTCTGGAATCCATTGAGAGAAAATTTAATAAATGTCAAATTTTGTGCTGATTTAATGAAAAGGAAGATTTTTGTTTTTGATTATTTTTTATGGGGGTGGGGGCGTGACGTGACGTGGGGAAGGGTGAGAAAATATCTGGGGCAGATACTTCATGACAGACTGAATGGATCAAGTTACCATGAACTATATCAAATAGATAATTTACCATGACACAATTTCATGTGTCTACGCATTTGCATATGCTTATACCTCTCTATAAAATGTGTGTGCGTGTGTGTGTGTTTTTGAATATATGTGTGTGTCTACCTATAAAATGTGTGTGTGGTTATTTTTTAATATATGTATGTGTGTGTGTGTTTGAATATATGTGTGTGTGTTTGAATATATGTGTGTGCCTACCTATAAAATGTGTGTGGTTATTTTTTAATATATGTATGTGAGTGTGTGTGTTTGAATATATGTGTGTGTGTGTGTCTACCTATAAAATGTGTGTGTGGTTATTTTTTAATATATGTATGTGTGTGTGTGTGTGTTTGAATATATGTGTGTGTCTACCTATAAAATGTGTGTGTGGTTATTTTTTTAATATATGTATGTGTGTATGTGTGTTTTTGAATACATGTATGTGTGTGCCTTTGAATACATGTGTGTGTGTGTGTGTGTGTGTTTTGAATATATATACTGGCATGTTGCCCAGCATTTTTGGTTGTAAAATACGCTTACATATGATATTTTAATTTATGCAGATTTCACATTTATTATTACAGAGCCAATTCTCTGTTGATTATCATATTGTACCCAATATATAGTAATGATTTCAAAGGTAAAAACAAAAACTATGACTTGGGTGCCATCAGCTAGAATCGAAACCAAAACATTTAGCTTTCCAGTGATATCTATTGCTATGTAACCTAAAGATAGATGGATATCAAAACTTTAAGAATTAACGCAGTTTAATGTTTAAAGAATTCTGTATTTGTTTTGTTTTTTTCTTGTAAGCCGATTCTGATCATTTATACGAAACAGACTTGGATATCTTACCATATAAATATATAAAAAAATATGCATTGGTTTCGTTTGTCTTATGGCATATCAACCATTTGTGGCTCATTTTATCTATATATCTATAAAAGTGAAATTGTCTGTGTGTGTGTGTGTGTCTGTGTGTACATTTCCCTACAAAACTACTCTGTCAATTTTCAGTCTACAGACTCGAAATTTGACATCAGGGATTTGGAAAAATCTTTTTAATCGGTTTTCGGCCAGAAATTTGGCTGTCAAGGGGTCAAAGTTCAACGATTTGACCTTTGAAAACTCTACCAAACTCTTCCACCAATTTTGGGTCTAAACACCTGACATTTTAGATGTAGGTTACTTGGATATGGATCAAACTTTTTAATTTGATTTGAGCCCAAAATAATAAATGTTAAGGGGTCAAAATTAAAAATAAAATTGACCTCTGCGGTCTCTACCAAATTACTCAGCCAATTTTTGGTGTAAAGATTTGAAATTTTACATAATGTGTATTTAGACATGCAGCAAGCCTTTTTATCAGTTTTGGGGTGAAATTTTGGCTGCCAAGAGCTCAAACTTGAAAGAGTTGACTTTTGCAGACTCTACTAAACTCCTCCACCAATTTTGGGTCTAAACACTTGAAATTTTAGATGTAGGTTACCTGGACATGAGTCAAATTTTATATATATATATATATATATATATATATATATACACGTATGCACATAAAGTTATGAACAGTACATAGGGCCCCAGCAAAGCCAGGCTGAACTGCTAGTATATCTATAAAAGTGAAATTGTCTGTGTGTGAGTGTGTGGATGTGCTGAAGAGCGTGGTGATCCTCTGGTGCAATCAGGTGACCACTGGCAGACCCTGGGTGTGGCAGCAGGACTTGGCATCGGCCCACAAGTCCAAAGAGACCAGACTTGAGTCTTGACTTCAGAAGGAGTGCTACAACTTTGTATCCTTCTCTGAATGGCCTCCCTCCTCCCACAACTTGAACCTGCTGGACTACTTTCTTTGGTCATTCATCGAGAACATCATCAACATGATCTCCCACAACACCAAAGCTAGCCTGATTTCCACCATCTGCCAAGTATTCGCCAAGCTTCCGCCGTCGCTTGTGGAAAAGGCATGCTCCCAGTTCCAGACCTGTATTGAGATGGTGATCGGGGCTGAAGGCAGCTACATTGAATAGATGTTAAAGTTTTAAAATAAAGCTGTACTGTTGTTTTCTTTAGGGCAAAAAATTTATTGTTCCACCCTGTGGTTTCAGAATATATGTGATTATGAAAGGGTATATTTTCAAGCTAATATTTTTAGCTGGAAAATATAGACCAATAAAATTTGTTCAAAATTTCATTGAAAAAATCTTTCCATTAAGATTATTTCCAAGGCCAAGTTGCTGCTTTTCGCCAACTGCCCGCTTCAAAATGCACTTCTCTTCTCGCATCTTGTTCGACCACTCAAAGCCTTTAGTATCTCACCACTTTTTGTCAGTTAATATTTTTACATTCTGTCGCCAGTTTTTAATTTGTGTCATTTTTTAATCTTTTCTTACAGAAAAATGGGGAGTTTAGGATCAAATTTGAATATAACAGTGAAAAAAGGTAAGTAATTATTTTATAGTTGATTAATATAATACTTTACCCTGGTGTCTAACTCTGTCCCGTGGGGAGGCATTGTAAATAGGGAATATAATACATTTTTGTTTTAGTAATTATTCGTTTAATAAGTTATCTGCCTTGTTGGAGGTTATTTCCCTTTTCTAGAACTCGATAGTTTATGCATAGCTGTGAATAGTTATAAGTCGAATAAAACTTCCCATGCTTTTGTGTATGTGTGTGTGTGTGTATATATATTATATATATATATATTTCATGATTTTGGTGGAGTACAAACCGTTATTATAGCTATTAAAAAGGGAATACTGAGTTTTTTGTATCCATGGTAAAAAGAAGGTTGGAGGGAAAACATTCGATGGAGGTTGGGGAAAAAAAAGAAAAAAAGTTTGATAAATAAGGGGGTAGAGTCGACTTAGGTTGAAGTTTATTTTAGTCGTTCCTCTCCCTGTTTAAATTCGTTTCTCTATACAAAAAAGACCCTCGATTCGGCTTTGGAAAGTGAGAGCAAAACCTGGTTGACTGACCTTATTTATATAACTTTTTTTTTCTCAGCCTCCATATAATTTTGATATAAAAAAAAACATTTTAAAGGTATATATCCATTATAATAACAAACTCAATATAGATATGTTTGTGACTTCAGAGCATATATTCTGGTTGGTTGCAAAAGTAATATAGCAATTTATTAAAACAATAGTTTTTATTTAAAAAAAAAATTATGACAGTGCACTGATTCTTTCCTCAAGTTATTGGAATGCAATCAACCAGTGTGTGTGTGTATATATATATATCAGGTAACCCTGACAGAAACCTCCAGAGGAGCTTAGGCCCTGTAAGCTATGGCATATATGACCCACCGGCGTGTGGAATATGCTCTGGTGCCCAGCAACCTAAGTTCCAGTCATGGATCAAATGGCATGGTGGGTGGAGAAGGCTCTGTAAGCCATAGTGAAGGCAACCTCCCTAGGAGAAGGAAAACTCCGATATAAAACCTGCGATGACTGCTGCATCTAATGATGTTGACTTGCTCTTCTTTTTGGATCAATGTGGCAGTTGTTTAGAGAGTGGGATTGTCTCGGTGCAAAGTCTTCCCCACTATAACAATCCTCATGCACAGGCATTGCTCGATATAAATTAGATACACTTTTATATCGAGTGATGGCAATGTTTGAAAGTGAATCTGCTGCCATCATATATATATATATATATATATATATATATATATATATATATATATATATAGATGTTGTTTTGTTTTGGTTTTAGCGATATGTTTTGAATGAATTCAATTATTTACGAAAGTGCATTTTTACCTAAATGCGAGTTGGGAATAATTTTCCCTTTTTAACCAATTTGTTACCCCCACATGTGAGCGGTATATATATATTATTTTTAAAATGTAATTATCCACTGACACGTGTTTCGTCGTCTACGACTCATTAGAGTGGCTGTATCTAGCGAGATTCGAAATCGGGACCCAACGGTAATGAGCCTAAACCTGGACCATCTCGCCTACTGTCTGGATATATCGCGATTTGCTTAGATGTTGTTTTGTTTTGGTATTGGTATATTTAGGCAGCATCTTTTCATTCAAGCAAATATTATAAAATGCAATGGAGACGCTTTGCTTTATGATTCGTTTTTTTAATTTTTCGATTTTCCGTATAATCTTTTGTGTATCAAAGTCAAAAATATTAATAAAAGTTTCATAGTTGTTGCTGTCACGAGCGCTTTCGATTCGTCCACGAACCATCATCAGGTAAAAGTGCAAAGGAGCGCAAATGAGAATTCAAAGTGAAAACTAAAATATACAGTAAACGGCGATACGTTAAAATATATAGAGTCGATGAAAGTCATTAAAAAATATAGGTAGATTAAAAATTCAAGTATTAAAATCAACAAGTTCGTGGACGCCGTTAACAAAGTTCATCCACTTCGAACTATGCAAGACATTTTAGAATGTTACTGCTTTTCTCAAATGCAATATCATTTATAGTGGGTTGGAGGGTTCTAATAGATGACGCTTCAAGAATTTTTAATTTTTTAAAAATATTATTTTCATGTTATATAATTTTTATGTTGTCAACGAGGACCTTTCTAAGATTGGAGGGGAACAGTTATTTTCTTTTATCAAATGTTTATATATAGCACTAGTATTATTTAGATGCATGGTTATTCATCTGGACAACGTTGTCGTTGTATGCCCAATGTATGTATTATTTTCAGAGTTACATTCTCCCATAGAGCATTTAAATTTATATGCTACATTGGTTTGTTCCAACGTTTTCATAGCCGGTGATGAGTTGTTTCTAACTAAAAGGTTTTGTGTTCTAAACTTCTTGTAGTAGATAATAAATTTAATTTTAGAATTACCGTCAAAAGGCGTCAAATATCTACATATGATATTTTTAATTGCATTTTCTTCGATTCTGAAGTTAGGTGTAATTTGATTTTGATAAAATATATTAATGGAGTTTACGTTGCGGTGTTGGCTAATATTAGGATTTTCAAGGGATTGTAGCATTCGTTTTATTTGTTCATCAACAATGCAAGAAAAAAAGGAAGAGTGGAATTTCAATTTCAAACCGTTTTCAATTGAAATTCTCTCCCCCCCCCTCCTCCTTTTTTTCTTGCTTCTTCTAATATCGTTTTTCCAATCATAAGAACCATTTCTGTTAAAATCTGACGAAGTTACTTGATCGTGGATATGATTTGGTAACTGAAACATGTGTAAGTAAGCAGATAAAACGGTAATAAAAAATATATATATTTGCTCTGCAATAGTATTGAGCATTCTCTTCAGGTCTACCATTTTTTATATATCAGAAAAAATTTAGAAAAAAGAAAGTGTACATCCGCATTTGAAACCAGTTGAGGCTGGATTTGAAAACAAATCACAACTGAAACATGTATGCACCTAATGTAGCCAATAATGTTTGTATAAATAAAGAAAATTATACTATATATATTTATAAAAGTGAACGTGTGTGTGTGTGTGTCTGTGTACATTTCCCTATGCAATAACTCTGTCAATTTTAAGCCTACAGACTCGAAATTTGATATACATGGTACTGAGATTTGGGAAAATCTATGTGATCGATTTCGGCCAGAAATTTGGCTTTTAAGGGGTCAAAGTTCAACGATTTGACCTTTGAGAACTCTACCAAACTCCTCTGACAATTTTTGGTCTAAACACTTGAAATTTTAGATAAAGGTTCCTTGGACATGGATCTAACTTAATAACTTGATTTGAGCCCAAAAAATAAATTTTAAGGGGTCATAATAGGGGTCAAAATTAAAAAAAATTGACTTTTTTTTTTTTTTTTGCTCAGCATACACTTCCAAACACCCGGGCAACGCCGGGCCGAAATGCTAGTATATCTATAAAAGTGAACGTGTGTGTGTATGTGTTCTCTACGCAATAACTCTGTCAATTTTTAGTCTACAGACTTGAACTTTGATATACAGGGTACTGAGATTAGGGAAAATCGATGTGATCGGTTTTGGGCCAGAAATTTGGCGAGTAAGAGGTCAAAGTTCAACAATTTGACCTTTGAGAACTCTACCAAACTCCTCCGACAATTTTGGGTCTACGCACTTGAAATTTTAGATATGGGTTCCTTGGACATGGATCTAACTTAATAACTTGATTTGAGCCCAAAACAATAAATTTTAAGGGGTCATAATAGGGGTCAAATTTTAAAAAAAATTGACCCCTGCAGTCTCTTCCAAATTACTCAGACAATTTCTGGTCTAAATATTTGAAATTTTACTTTTAATTTTACTTAGGCACTTTTCTACAGGGGGGGGGGATCACTTTTTTCGCCGCTATTTTTTAAAGTTATCCTCTCCTTTAGATTGTCTAGCCTTAATTTTAAAAAATGTCGCTTCCGGTTTGGCGGTGGTTGTAACAGCATAAACGTTAGGTTTTACCCCATTCTTTTCCTCCTTTGCGGTATGGGTTCGAGCCTGCCTTCCTACTACTACTACTTTTTTTTTTTTTTTTTTTTGCTCAACATACACATCCAAACACCCGAGCAACGCCAGGCTGAAATGCAAGTATATATATATGTGTGTGTGTGTGTGTGTGTGTGTGTGTGTATATATATATATATATATATATATATATATATATATATATATATATATATAATGGTAATTATGGAAATAATAATCCAACACCATGAAAAAACAAAAACTGAAAATTGTTTACGTGTGTTCATCCACTTTCATCTTTATCTAAATGAAAACAACTTGGAATTGGACCTGGCTACGTGTGATTGTGGCAGAAAATTTAATGTCTTGCAAGGTTTATAGCTTCTAATATCTTCAGCTGATGTTTAAATCATACAGAAAATGCCTCATTACTCTTAGCTTTGACACAGGATTCGTTCTCAAATAAATGTTCCCCTATGACAGTCATTAATCTCGAAGGCATACTATCCTTGCAAAAAATAAGTGTGTGTGGGGGGGGGGAAGGCAGTCCTCGACTTAAAAATAATTTGTAGTTTTATTGGAAAAAGGCAATGAGTAATAACGGGAACAATCTCGTCATTAATATCTAGCCATGGTTTCTTATCAAATCCTTTAAGTTTGAAAGAACATTTTTGACAGCATTTCTGTTTACCTGTCATTTTTAAATTGAAATAGAAATTTCATTGGT
Organism: Euprymna scolopes; assembly: GCF_053919585.1. NCBI lineage: Eukaryota > Metazoa > Mollusca > Cephalopoda > Sepiida > Sepiolidae > Euprymna > Euprymna scolopes. The sequence continues at coordinate 43,946,667 of NC_136491.1, read as the reverse complement.
TTGTTAAACTCAAGTTTGAAATGTCATTTTTAGGCGGTTTGTTACACTTATAAGCTTGAAATAGCATTTTCATCAGTCTATCAAGTTAAAGTTTGAAATATCATTCTCACCAGTCAGTGAAGCTCAAATTTGAAATATATCATTTTCACTAGTTGGTGAAGCTCAAGTTTAAAATAATATTTTTGCCAGTCGGTGAAGCTTAAGTTTAAAATATATTATTTTCGGCAGGCAGTTAAGCTCAAGTTTAAAAGAATATTTTCATCAGCCTATCAAGCTCAAGTTTGAAACATTATTTTTCCCATTTTGTCATGACATCTTTAGCTGCACCCATGTATTTCTAAGAGGCCTTGTCTGTGATCTAACAAGAACTGGTGTTTCAGCTCGATTATGCCCAAGTTAAGTGACGTTGAGTCTGGTCAGTGCTAGATGGTTGACTTTTGGGAGATACCTAAAAAGGGAAAACGCAAAAACTAACATTGTTAAAATCTTGCTTGAGTGATATGTACTTGTTATTAGGGATCATTTGTGAATTTTATGTTCCCTAGATACTTCTTCCTTTGGCGAATGTTGGTGCGAGTAGCTCTATCGGTTTTATTTCTGAAGTAATATTTTCATCACTAAATGCGCAGTAAGCAGATGCATCTCAGAGATGCATGCCTCGTTAAATCGCATTCGAATATATCTTTTCACTTTTCTGCAGGCGGACAAACCATTTTTTGTGTCACTCTGAATCACAATGTTATCTTTTCCCTTGAAATATTATTGTAAATTACATCCTTTTTAATGCTGCTATCATCTTACTCTCCCGTTGTTATTTTAGTCTGTATTTCTTATCAAAACTGGAGTCGGACAAAAAACAAGGAAAACGACTTCAGTTTTTATTTCAAAGAAATATTTTCTTTCTTTTTATTTTTTGTCTCTTTTCTTAATTTCTGCATTAAAAGCAAAATACATATCTATAAAAACACTGGTGCTCTTTATTCGTAACAGCTGACCATCTTATAAGCCTCAAAACTATTAATTGCTTATATAACTGACTTTATTGTCTTGAATATATTTAATTAAGAGTTTTCTGTATATAAATATTGTATTTCATACTAGCTGTCCCGACCCAGTATTGCTTAGGCTTTTTATTTTTTTAATTTTTTTTATTTGTGTTAATAATTTATACTGAAATATACGGCCTTGGCCAAAATTATGGAGCACCAATGAACAATCGAAATTATGATTCAAACTTATATATTTAAAGGTTAAGAATAGTGGATTAAACTTTAATAAATCAATTTTAACAACAATCCATATTTGGAATGTCCTTCTTTTGCCTTTATAACAGTTTTTATCCGTTTTTGCATATTATTGACCAATTTGTTGCAAGTGGTAGTGTTTATTTTCTGCGACTCTTCATGAAGTTTTGCCTCTCATTCTTTTTTTGATGAACATTTGTGCATTCTCACTCTTTTCCCTAACTAGGGCCACAACGTTTTAATGGGATTTAGGGGGCCACTTCATCACTGTAATTTCTTTTTTCTTAAACTAAGCCATTGAAACTTTTGACGTATGGCATGGCCATTGTCTTGTTGGAAGATTACGTCACTTGGAATGTCATTATTAAATATTTTGGTCAAAGAGATTTGTTTGGTAAACCTGGTCCAGCATGTTAGTATAAATTGTGGAGTTCATTCTGCTCGCACATGTGTACATTTTCTCCAAATTTAACAGTTGGAACCACACGGTCAGGATGAAAATGCCTCTCCTTCCCTAGAGCGAACATAAACCACTCCAAAGGCGTCAAAAATCTGATGAAAAAAAAAAAAGAAGAATTTGTTACAGTTCTTGAATGAATGTTATGGATGTGTATTCACATAAAAATTTAAATTCTTCATTCCAAAGTTTAGAAAATAGAAGCTGTTAACTTATGTGAAAGTTAAATTCGTCAGAGCAAATAATTTTGGCCCAATTATCAGGTGTCTAATTTTCATGTTTTTTTTTTTTGTTTGTTTTTTTTTACAAATTCCAGTCTTTTTTCTTGTTGGCCTGATAGAAATATGGCTGCTTCCTTGCTTTGCATCCTTTTAATTCCACTTCTAATAACCTTCTTCTCACTGTCTGAGCTGATATATTTTTGTTTGCATTCTCCCTAAATTCAGCGACAAGCTCTGAAAAACTTTTCTTCCTATCTGCAAGGGGTGCGTTTTCCAAAGATCTGTCTTTCCTGGCGGGTGTAAACTTTTTACTGCCTTGTCCTTTTCTGTTTTTGAAAGACTTTGTTTCCTTGTACCTTTTTAAACATTGTTTGAACTCTCGTCCTGGAACATTCCATCTTCCTGGCAATTTCTACCTGAGAATATCCTTCACCAGATAAAGCAATAATGTGTGCCCTTTTAATCTCTGAAAGCTGCTTCTTTCGAGGCATCTTCAATTAAATATACTATTATAGCATTGGCAGGAATCAAATAGTATCTGAAAAATAAGAAACAACTTTTAGTATGATAATGAATTATTTTGAATATTGGAATAAATTTAGGATGAACCTCGGCTAAAACTCTTGAAAGAGGCTTTAAAGCAAAAAAATTACTACAATTTACTATGAAATAGTTAACATTTGCTCTTAATTGTTCACTGTACGATTCTTAACATTTAAATACGTAGGTTCAAATTATTATCTCAATTTTTTATAGATGCTCCATAATTTTGGCCATGGCTATTTCATAATAGAGACTCGTCTAGGTACAATTGTCAACAACTTCCCTTATCTATTTGTGCCTAAAACTGAATGTCAATTTCAGGAACAGTTTCTTTCCTAGAACTGCTCGTCTGTTGAACACAGTACTACAAGACTACTTCCAAGCTGACTATCACATAGCCGTTTTCAAGCCTAATGGAAACAAGTTCCTGTTGAGCCGTTCTCATAAAGTAACAAACCTTACCCAAGTTCCACCATTACTGATCATCACAGTGTTGTTGTGCAGTCTACCTGACACTCATTAACCCTTACCATCGAGTGGCCTTTAGGTTTTGATAAGTGGTGACCCCCCACCCCACCCACCCAGTAAAAAAAAAAAACAGATGAGTGAGTGGGAAAGTATCAGCAACAGTAGCGAAAGATGGCTAGCTGCAAAGAGATTAGCAGCTGCAGTTGCCGAAAAAAATTAGGAAGTATATGAGAAGAAAAAAGAAAAAAAGATAAAGAACAGCACATGCTCTGGGGTGGGGGTGGGGAAACAAAGTCAACACCAAAGAAAATGGACATGTAAAAGCAAGGACGAGAATGGGCCAGCTGTGACCGGCATGTGGTCAGAGGAAGAAGAAAGTGATCCTGGTAAAATGAACACAGGGTAGCAAGAGACTGTTTTAAGTGGTGCCAAAAGTAACGATAAAAAGTTTTGTAAAAAAGGAAAAAATACAGACCCGGATTTTTATTAATTCATTTCCTTTACCAGCAACGTTACAGTAGGAGCTTGATGCTGTATGGACGTTTGTGCTGAGCTTCTATCTACTCATGTGACTCGCATGTCTTCAGCATAATAATAATAATGACAGAGCCATAGTCGAAAGTACGGTAGAACCCCGAGATAGTTTTTTCAGGTTACGATGTGGAATACAATGTTTTTCCTGCCCCTGGAATCTTGTCCACCCAAAACACGGTAATAGATCATAATATTATAATCATTAGATCACTCTGATAGACATTTAAAAATAAATGTTTAAATTTCAACGATATTTCTCGCGGTTGACAGTGGCTGTGTGGATTTGTTCCTTGCTAATGGAGTCAGAGATGGCTTCGTTGCCGGGTTCAAATCTCCCGACTGACGAGAATCATGACACCCTGTACTGATGATTCCCAAAAGGATGAAACACTAGTGTCTGTAAGTATTTAATAATTATTATAGTAAATATATATATATATATTTTATGGTCAGGTCATGTCATATGCTACTGGTACCATGTAACCCTTGGTCGGGTCACCACCGACTAAACTGGTTCCCCTACCAGACTTGTTTGGTGAGGAGGGCGGCTAGTCTCCCTGAAGGATTAAAAACAAGACCTTTCAAAGAGTGAATGAACCCTTTTTCGAAGTCAACGACCAACTAGCGCCGTGTATATTTGTGTGTATGTATATATGTGTTGGGGTGGAGAGAGCTCCCATAAGCCGTGGTGAAGGCAACCTTTCTAGGAGAAGCAAATCTCTGATTTAAAAAAACCATAAAGCGGGAGACCAGTACCCACATTAAGCTGGTCTGCAGTTTAATTTGTTGCTGGCTATCTTGCTATTGCTTGTTGTTAAACTGAGAGAGAGATTTAGCTGTCGTACAACGCTAAGACTCTGTAACATCATCTTTGTATAGATACTCCATCAGGCATATGGGCTCATGGACTTAGATATATCTAGAGCTACCGCTCTGCCCTCTCCCGCTTTGTCCAGTGAATGGTATATGCGTTCAGAGATTACAGTGAGGATGTCTGCTGTGGAACGGGCTTGTCTAAATCCATATTGTTGGTTGGTCAGAAGTTTAGCATCTGTAAGGTGCTGGACTAGAGCATGGTTAATTAAGGTCTCAAATATTTTGGCAAAAAGTAGGAGGAGGCTAATAGGGCGATAATTTAATGGATCAGTTCTTTCGCCAGAATTCTTGAATACTGGTACCACAGAAGCAGTTTTCCAACAGCCCGGAAAGCAAGATTCATTAAGGCATTTGTTGTAGAGTTTGGAGAGAACTGAAGCTACTTCGGCTGATCACTTTTTTAATAGCACAGCTGGGATGAGATCGGGTCCACATGCTTTTGAAGTGTTAAGGTTTTTTATGATAGCATACACCTGAGCAGGGGTGATTTTCAGATCGTCTAGCGTGGTGTCTGTCCGCATAGGAAATTGAGGTAGGGGGTGTTTGGAAGGGTCCAGTGTGGAGTTTGAGGCAAACCGACTGGCAAGCATGTTAGCCTTTTCGGTTGCTGAGCAAACAACCTCGTGATTGTTGGTTAGTGGGGGAATTGTTGATTGCCCATTATTTACTACACTGTTGTAGATTTTCCAGAAGTCACGAGTTCCTAGTTTTTGTGCTTCGATGCATTTTTTAGTGGTTTCCGTAAATTCCCTCTTAGCTGTCGCTATTTCTTTCTTAACGTTACTTCTAGCTTCTATGTAATTCTGTCTGTTTGAACTGGACTTATGTCGGTTAAACCTGCAGAATGCACGCTGCCTTTGAGCAATGGCAGTTGCGCAAGTCGAAGTAAACCATTGGGGAGAGTGGGGCTTGCTATAGAATTTCCGCATGGGAACATGCGCTTCGATTGCAGTTTTGAACGATTCAGTGGTCTCGTTTGCACACTGTTCAGCAGGAAGAGAAAAAATATTTCCCCGTGGGGCGTCTCTAATAAGATCTCTGATGGCTTCCCAGTCAGCCTTTTTATAATATCTCGTTGTTTTGAGCACTGGCTCTTCAGTTTTGGGTCTATAATAATAAATTCGAAATCTGCGTAAATTAGAATATCATATTTAAGCATATTTTACAACCGGGCAATGCCGGGCGTCCCTCCTAGTGTGTGTATATGCACAATAATATTTTTTAATACATAGATATATGCATCATAACCATATTATCTAATATATGGAAATAATTTACAATTAATTTTATAATATACACATATACACACAATCTATATAGATCTATAAAAGTGAGAATGTGTGTGATTCTCAACCTATATACTCAACAAATTTTTTATCTACAGATTTTAAATTTGGTATACAGTGGATTCAGACATGTGAAAAACTTTTTAATCTGTTTTTATCCGGAAAAAAGGGCTGCTATGGAGTCAAAATTGAAAAAAATGGTACATGGGTGTCGTTGGATTTTTACCTATTTGTCAACTGTTTCGCGAATGTGTATGCGCAGCCGGAAAATATGACAGCTTCTTTATGTTAAGAATATGTAGGATTAGACTATTTATAGAATGTATCAAGCTGGTCTAATGGTTATCGTACTTGACTCACTGTCTTTAGGTTTTGGTTTCGATCTCAGCTTGAGTATTTTTTTTTTTACTTACAAGGTGAACTATTTAGAAAAAACATGTCTTAGTTTCTTTCTGTATTTTTTTACTTAATGTTTTTTAAAAGGAATTTAACGTTACATTTAATACCTATGGTATTTCTGTTTATAATAAATAAGAATTCTGCATTAATTAAAATATAACATTTATGCATATTTTGCAACCGGGCAACGCCAGGCAGCCTGCTAGTATACCAATAATACATGCATGTATGCATTTGAAATATCAAATTTTGTTGAACTAGAAAAAGCGGCTATTGTTTTATTTAATATAATTAACATTTTTTTTTATAAATACAGTTTTGTTTTAAGTGAATCATTATTAATTATTTAATTATAACTTTGTCACGTCCACAGATTTTTCAAAAAGTACAAAGAGTTTCCCCCCCATTTTTTTTCCTTAAAGACATGGGAAAACCCGCCCGCCATTAGTTTCATCTTTATTATTATTGAATAGTAGAGGAATGAGAAAAAAAAAAAATTAATGTCGGCCATCTTGAAAAGAATTGTCAGCTATTCTCTCCATAAATTGATTTCTTATTTTTGCCAATCACGTTTCTGGGAAACAGGCAGTGCTTTTTCTCTAGAAAACAAAAGAAAAACCTGTTTTACGACTTGTTCGAAACTGGGCAAATATGAAAGAAAAAATATGCAATGTTTACTATAGGAATTTTGCAGTAAACTAGCGCAAGAAACTTTTCTTACATTTCTCTATATATAAAGTTGGGTATATATATATATATATATATATATATATATATATATATTATATATATATATATATATTATATATATATATATATATATATATATATATATAGTTATCCACATACAGTACTGTTTTGCTGTTTCACAGCTCATCAGTGCGGCTAGACAAGCAACTACCTCAAGCAAGGAGCAAAACCCGATCGCCCAAACGACAGTCGGAGCTTCTAACCGTTGTGCTATACAGCTGCTGCTATGCAGGCAGTGAATTAGCAATGTTTTGACATTGTCCAAAGTACCTAAGCTCAATTTGTTCACACAAAGAACATCACTTCATACGCTAATGGTAATTTGTATATTACTTCCCAAATGCTCAACCTAAGATAGGGAGCATTATCAGATTTGAAACCGACGGTACCGATGACTTATCTAAACTTTCTGTAAATAAATAAGTCATCGGTACCGTCGGTTTCAAACCTGATAATAGGGGACCGTTTTAGATATCCATATCAAGCTCTCTTCAGCCGATACTCATGTGTTTTATAACCGAGATAGGAATCATATAGATACATTACAAGATATCGTGCAAATCTCGTTTTCAGGAACAAACTAAATCTCATCTAAATTTTCTGTAAATAAAAATATAAATAATATGCTCTTATTTTCGGAATTTTTCCTTATGATAGCACTCTGCTGGAATCCTTTTTTCCAAAAAAATATAACTAAGTATATATATATATATATATATATATATATATATATAGAGAGAGAGAGAGAGAGATAGTCAAAAGTGGTTATTGTTAAGTTTACTTTATTGAGTAATTCTTTAAATTTAAATTGAATATAATTAATATTTATATGATACTCCCAACCATATGAAAAAGCTCAATAAACCAAATAGGAAATAGAGCTTATTATAAGAGTATAAAATTTAAACTCTGTAAATTAGGATTTACAAACTATTTATTATGCAATAAGGAACACTAAAGTTAATTGTGTGCTTTTTGTTGAATAATAAATTTTTTGTAAATCCAAATTTACAGAGTTTATGTGACAATTCCAAAATTTTTCCCCGATTCCGTACTAAATTACCAATTCCGATACAATTACTTATTCTGATGCTTTATTAGTTTCTAAATATTTAACTATAGAGTTGTTATTTTTTTCCTCAGTTGCCGTAAAAAAATATGTTACATGTGCAGATATTTTCTCAAACATAAAAACACTTATAGGGGATGATGTATAGAGTTTAGTCTTACTCATTTATTGTTTTATTATTAAGCAGTGGAAGATTTTGTTTGAAACAAAATCAAATAAAAAAAAGACGAAGGAATTGTTTTCGGCATTAGAAAATAGGTACAAATTTTTCCAATATTGATTCCGAGACCCTTAAATTTCTGAGTCTTCAGATTCCTTCCAATAACAACAACAAATGTATATATATATATATATATATATATATATATATATATATATATATATATTATATATAAGTGACTTTATCTGTGTGAAGAACTATCTCTACTGTCAAGTTTTGGTCCACAGACTTGAAACTTGATATATAAGGGATTTGGACTCATGGAACAAATTTGATTTGGTTTTTAGGCAGTAAAAATAGCTGCTAAAAGGGTCAAAATTGAAAAAATTGGAACTTGGTAGGCATAAGTCAACTAAATGTGTTATTTGTACACATATACAAATATACGTTTATATCTTTTGTTATTTTTTAAAGTTTTTATATGTGTGGAGACTTAGATCAGATGATAACGAATGAGGCTAGGAAGTTACATGTTTTGGTTTCGATTCTAGCTGATGGAACCAAAGTCATATTTTCTTTTTACTTTTGAAATCACTACTATATATTGGGCTGGTGCTATCAGATCAGACTGTCTGAAGATATTGGCTTCCTGAGACGAAATGCACCTAACATTTGATGCTTTTTGTTTTCCTTTTGCAAAACTTAATTATGTTCCACAAAGCCAAAACCAAAAACAACAACCCACCTTTTCCCCCTTTTCTCCTTTCCCATCCCCCCCCTTTTTTTTTCTATTTCTTCACTTCCTGACTGGATTCCTAACTTAAAATGTACCAAACATTAATACTGTAACCCTTTTCCCTCTCCCATTGCAAAACTCATTCATGTTCTGCAGGGCAGGGAACAAAAACGATAAAATCCACTATAAAACAACCAAACCAAACACTACAAACTAGCGATTGAAGATACAAAGAGCTTGGAGAATAAAACCTGCAAAATAACTGGATGCAACATTTTCAAAATAACTAGATTTGGCATTAAATAACCCCAAAAGGGTTGATATGTCATAAAACCAAACCAAACCAAACCAAACTATATATTGGGTACAATATGATAACAGAGTATTGGCTCTGTAATAATCAATATGAAATCTGTATCAATAAAAAATATCAGAATTAAGCTTATTTTATGATTGGGTGACCATTATTATATTTTGAGTACAACGGTCTCTACCAAACTACTTTGTCAATTTGGCCTACTAACTTGAAACTTGATATAAAGGGTATCCGGACCTGTGGAACAAAATCGATTAGGTTTTTAGGCAAAAAGATAGTTGCTAAGTAGTCAAAATTGATAAAATTAGAACTTGGCAGGTGTAGTTTGATGTGATGTATATGCTCTACACATGCGCAAGTATACATTTACATGTTTAATTACATTAATTTGTCAAGATTGGATATGCACGTGTTGTTAGCTCAGCTGGAGAGCTAAATGGTTTTGGTTTCGATTCTAGTTGATGGCACCTAAATCATATATATATATATATATATATATATATATATATATATATATATATATATACGTTTTAGAAGTCAGATTATGTAGGTGCTAAGTCTGCGATAGGTTAAATTTGTTTTTTTTCTGGGAATTTAAAGTGCATTCTTTATTCTTTTTTTTTTCTTTTTTTTTTGTACATTTTTTTACTGAAAGCTTTTCAGACTATACATATATATATATAAACTTTTGAAATCACGACTATATATTAAGTACAATATAGTCAACAATAGTCAATAATCTAGTCAACGATAGAGAATCGACTCTATAATAATAGATACAAAATTTGTGTAAATTAAAATATATTTAAGTGTATTTTATGATTGGGCAATGCCAGGCAGTTTGTTAGTAAATCAAAAGCTCAATATACTAAACAGAGCAATTAAGAAATTAAAAACATTGAATAAATTACAATATTTATTAATCCATAAAAAAATTGAAACAAAGAATAATGACAAAGAAAAATTGTTAACCAATGCAAGAACTCTCATAACAGATGAAAGGGAGGAGGTAACTCTGGCTGAAACAGAAAAGGAGTTAACTCTGCTTGATCACAGTTCTATTATCCTAACAACAGCCATGCTGTAGTTGGTTGGGAAGGAACCTTGTGGTATTTTTTCCACAGATGGAATGGTCTAGAAAATAATTTTTGTTCATGAAATTTCCATTTGCTTTTTTTTTTTTTTATGATCATTGCTAGGTGAGTTCTTGCTGTGAATATTTTACTGAAGAGAGAACCAGTGAGGATTTGAGTACACTTGAGCACCTACTAGAAAATATAACAATACAGTAGAGAGAGGCTAGCAACATATCTTTGCTAAAGTAGCTGTAGAAAAGGGAAGGGATCATTTCTGACTAGATTGCAAAGTCAATTTTATACTCTATCAAGGCAAGAAAGATTGTTCTGATCAGTACTTCCCCATATATGACAGCAGTAGCAGTACTCCATCTCAGAACATACCTGGCTCTTGTATAGTTAGAACATTGCCTCAGGAGTGAGCTATAATAATAACAATGCTGTGTCTCTATTTCATTATCTTGGTATATAGCTATTCGTTTGTAATACTGGGGAGGGTTGATTTACTCTTCACATGACTCGAATCACAGATGCATGGTTGTTTATCCAAGCCTTCATCATTGTTTTCCAGTCAATAATCTACGAGAAGCAAGGGAGATAAACTCTTTTATCTTAATACAAAGAGTGACAACTTAACAGAGAGGAAATAATTTAATACATATTCAAGCAAATGCCAGAAGTTTTAGTATCATTTGTAAACAAGACGACATCTGTTTTTTTTTGTTTTTTTTTTTGCTTTTTCAATTGTCTTTATGTGTAAAAGTTGTAAATAAGTCAGAAAGAATCGAAAAAAGTGCTCTGTCATTTTTAGCAACATGGAATACTAGTATTCTGGCAATGGGACACTAATATTCCTACGTGGGATACTAGTATTACGACATGAGACACTAGTATTTTGACATGGAACACTAGTATTCCGACAGTGGCTTTGTTGCTGTCAGGCAGAGGTATGATTCTGTTCTGTCCTAGGAGGTACTCTCCCAGGCTTACATTCTCCATGAGAAGGGGATTATTGCTAATCATCTGAAGTTCTCCCTCCCTCATACTAGGAAATGCTGACGAGGCTGCTTAGCATTTTTTGGTCATTAGGCTAGAATGCACTTATTTAAGTGCACTGGCTTCTCAAAAGCACAGCTAACCTTGTGTCTAATCTGGCAAGGAGGTAAATAATGTATATAATTATTCCTATGGTGCGTGTGCGTATTTGGTTAACACGCAGTATTCTTCTCCTCTATGGAAACTAATTATTGTGATTAATTTAATTTTTCATATGTAAATCATATAATTCTTGATTACCTAAAGAAAACAAAACCCTCATCATCGACAGTGTTGGATTTCTTTCTGAACTCATTTCAGGCGGGAAAGTAAGTCTGAGGTGCTTATCTGATTGGCTAGTTGTTTTCTCACGTCCTCTCACCACTTGTAATAGTTTCATCCATCATTTAGAAAAGCGCACATTATTTTTCTCACTAACTTTTGTAGGATTGGATGAAAGTGTGTGGGTGTGTGTGTGTGTGTAAGGTATGAGAAAATGATTTATGGAAAAATCATTAAAATAGGCTCCACGAATTCAACATCAACATGATCGTTTCTGAGAAGATCTAAATTTTTATTATTGGGTTGACAAGAAAGTTCTTGCGGCATTTTTAATTGGTCCCTCAACAAAAGGAGGGTGAACCTGTAAATTCACTCTTGTCCATTTGTCTGTTCGTCCTTTTGCACTTTTCTCAATAACTACGCCTTGGAATTATTTGAAATTTTGCACAAACATTAAACATGATATAAGTAAAAAAAAAAGTAACAGAACGGATTTTCCGGGAAAACTTCGGTTGCCCACCTAGGGGTGCCTTTCAGGTTAAAATGGCTAAAATTGACACTTTTGTGCTTATTAAAAAAAAATTGAATTTTCATAAAACTTTCTGAAAAGTTATAACTAACTGATTTCTATATAATTTTGTTTGTCTATACTTTGCACTAACTCTTGGGTATGCCCCAGGGGCTCTTTTAGGGCTAGTAAAAACACTCCATTTTTGGGTACTATTTTACTATATTTGTTCAAAATTTTCTGTGTATGTCTATTTAGCAGTTTTGCATGGTGCTGAACTCAAATTTAAATATGTTAAGGCTTTGGGAACTTTTGAGGCTAAATGGGGGAGGGGGAAATGCTGAACTTAATCATTTTTTTATGCCTCGTTCACTGTGCACTCACGGGGGGGGGGCATGCATGCTTCACTTATTTTGATTTCAAATTATGTATTTTCAAATAAGTTTTCGTTATGCTACCTTTACTTCATATGTCATTTTAAAGAGAGATTTTCGTTCTATCTAATCATTTAAATTACAATAGTTTCAAAACGATTGTCTTCTTTTCAGAACGTTACAAGATGGAAAAAAAAAAATAAGCAAATTCGCACAATTTTCTTATTTCAATTTGAGTTAGACCGAAAAGCTGCTGAAACAGATGGCGATATCAACAAAGTGTTAGGCCCAGGAACCACTACTGAACACACAGCACAAAGGTGGTTTAAGAAATTTCATGGCGGTGACGAGAGTCTTGAAGATGATACTTTAAATAAAGTCTGTTCATCAACACCCTGTGTTGGTTAATGTTTAATTCTTAGAGCCTATGTAAATGATTTTTTTTTTCATAAATCATATTGCTTCATACCTTCTATAAATAGCTCTAACAAATTCATTTCTTCTACTTTTGAGCTAACTTTATATCTCTAATATTCTGAACACTTAGTCACTATAAATTCCGCCTCACAAATAGAGAGAGATTACAATCTTCTGCTTTTTAGATTTCCATGAATTAATAGGCCCATTTTCTTTTGATAGTCTAAAACAATATCTAGTTATACTTTTTCAATCATTATCATTTCCCCAATCTGAATCTGACACCCCCCACCTCCTAATTTTAGTGGACTTGTTGATTTTCTAAATACTAAATGTTCCTTAGTTCCTATTAAATAACAAAGGATTTGTTTAGCTCAGTTTAAATCCTTCATTATCGGTCTTGATATTTTTTGTGATAGTTTTGTTATTGTGTACAATATGTTGGGTCTTGTAGCATCATTAAGTATACAAGGCTTCCTATTATCTCTTGGTATAGTTTATCGTCAATTATTTACCCTTACCCTTATGAATTAATTAAGCCCCTTTAAGAATACTTAAGGATGGGCACTGTCTGCAGAATAATAACTAAAGGGCAATCAGCTAGCGTTTATGCAATATTCACGACTTACACTCGTTTGAACACTCTAGATTGTCTAACATATTCACCCGAATTCTGCGTTTAACTGTTTTTAATTCTCTTCATTCTCATGACAATTGTTTGGTGGCCCTGAGGTAAAGACTTAGCAAATGGAGCAAAAGGTGGCTTTGTGGCTGGCTTCGAAGCTCATGACCGTCAGGAATTGCCACTCCCTACACTGATAATTGCATAAGCATGAAACACTAGTGTCTGTAGATATAAAGAATAATTATTGTTTAATTATGATTATATATGTATGTACACACGCCAGTCCTCATGTGACGTTGGGAGCAGACTGACAAGGGGCTAATCAGGTCTTATTGTATGAAGTTGTTAAAAGACACAGAAAAGGAAGCAATAAATATTCCTGTGAAATTGCTAACTCACAAACAAGCATCCTATTTGTAATTATTATGTAAAGTTGCTAACAGACAAACATCACTTAAAACATAACCTTTTTGGTTCTGGTTTAACATATTCTACCGCCATTCAACAACACTTTCTATGTAGGCCAAGTTCACATTAGTACTTGGATGTATTTTTGTTGTGTATTTTCATTTATTTATTTATTTATTTTTAGAAAGCAAAATCCAAGTCTGAGATTATACTTACCAAAAGAAGTTTGTGAAACATTCTACTTGTGTCTACATAAACTCCTTGGTCATTAAGTTTGTAAAATGATAAATTCATTGCCCACTTGCGGTGCTACCAAACATCCCCTCACCATACACTCTTCGGCACTCTTATCTTGTTTCCGGTTTCACTCTAGGATTTGTTTTGTAAGCCGCCAATTTTAATGTGAGCAAGAATAAAGGCTGTCTTATAGTCTGCAGGTTTTTAAGATATCACGGCACCATTGTTACCATTGATAGTCGATGTTGTGTCATCGGAGAGGAATAATCATAATGCTATTATTAATGCAGATTTGGTATCTGTCTGAAACGAAAACTACATTATTACTATCTTTTAATTCCCAATTCAATTATTTTAGACTAATATACTATTTTTTAATGCTCTATTCAAAGGTGGGATATCTGTTCTGTGGTTTATTCAAGGTCATCAGGGACAAAAATTAGTGACTTTGAAGGTTTAGTTAAATCAGATAAAAAAAAAAAAGTCATGATAAATGATTGTTTGTGAACTGGCAAAAACATGTGGTCTTCCTTGGAGTCTGAGTTACAATAAGTCTCCTAAAATTTAAAGTATTGTCCATTCAATTTATACTCGGTTATAGTCAAGATTGTCAGCTCTCTTTGACTTCCGGTTTCTGATGTCTATTTGAATAATTAGACATGGTCATGTGGACAAGAAAGCCATTCTTAACATGGGGGACAGGCGTTTTCACATTATCTGGGAGGAAGATAATCATCAATCAGAAGGGACCCTATCTTGCTGGTCACCATTGTCTTGTTTGTGGAGCAGAAACAGGAAGTCAGAAAAAGCTGACAATCTTGACTATATACCTTACATTTTTGTAACAGCCGTTTACCATTGAATTCTTGCTGACAGTGCACTAAGGTGGTTGCATGCTTGCAACGCATGTGAGAAATATTTACTAAGACAAGAGAAATCGCCGAAAATATAGGAAATATCTCTAATTTAGGTTTGGCCACCCAGAATTTGATTTATCCACTTAAGAAAATAATGTTCCTTCAGATACGACGTTTCCTGTTGTGGTTATGACTCGAGTTTTTAAAAGAAATAATGGGTTGCAAAATATGGGAACTCTATGAATTAGTTTTTGATGTTCAATCATAAGGTTAACCATTGTCTACATTGGTCTTTTTGGAGTGATTCTGATGACAGCTGTTCTGACCAGCAGTAATTATCACTTCCTACACTGATGATTGCGAAAACATAAAATACTAGTGTCTTTAGGTATAAAAATTGTTAATATTTATTTAAAAATATACTTATAAGGCCCCTTTAAGAAATTAAAGTTGAGCCCTGTTTAGGAATTGAGAAAAAAATGTGGTCAACTTTTGTGAGAATGCCTGCAAACATAGCATTCATAAATACATAATTTCCTTCCATTTATATGTTAATTGCTGGTGGCCTGGAGAAAAGGTGCTAGCCTGCAGGGTCAAAGGTAACTTTGTTGATTGTGTTCGGATTTTCCGACCAGCAGTAATTATCACTTCCTACACTGATAATTGCATAAAAATGTAACACTAGCATTTGTAGGTATGATTTATTTTAAAATATTATGATTTCTGTAATTTCTGACAAAGGGAAGGCATTGCCTCTCTGAGCATCTAATGGTCAATCTGGTTTTCTGGGGTCTGACAGCTAATTAGTTTTTGATAGTTCTCGGAAACAAATGTTCTAGTCGGTTGGTGTCTGTTTCAACTTGTATTTTGATTTGGTCAGGTTAAAGATTCTCATTCATAATTCTATTAAGTAGAAAAAAAATAAGTATCACTGTAATCTCTAAAGAAAGCGAATCTTTGTTACTTGGTATCATGATTTTATTTGGACAGAGAATTCTTCTGTTAACAGCATTGACTGCGACAACATTGACACTGCGACCAGTGTCGGAATTGAGACACATTTTGGGACCAGCACAATAAGCAGACGATCATGGCCTGTGCAGTGAACGCACACAGAGATGCACATTCATCTTATTATTATTATTATTATTATTATCATCATCATCTTCAGCATCATCATCTTCTTCATTTCCAAATCTAAATGGCTGCATTTTATTTTCCAGAGCTATCCAAGTCAGTCGGTCCATATCGTACGACGATCTGGTGCATCTCGTGATTCAACGTTATGGGATGAGGCTCTTAATGTTCTACACTCAACCCAATGGAGAGGTAAGTTATTCTCCTCCATCACTATCCTCCTCCTCCGATGTGTCTGCTTTCTTTTGTGCATGTATTTCTCTATCCTTCATAATTATCTCAAATTAAATGATGGAATTTCCACGGATTCTTTAAATCGACAAAGCAAGAAGCAAATTCTATTTACTACATCATTTCCTAATGATCTATTTTGTTTCAAAATCAAAAAAAAAAAAGGCTAATGGTATGCGGCCGTTGCAATAACACAAAATCATTTGCAAAGGTTACCAGAAGAGGTGGGAAGCACTGGAAATCTGAGGAGACTTGTTGTCACTCAGACTCCAGGGAACACAACTGGTTGCTGTTAGTGAGTGATCTCTGATAATGACTTGTGTGAGAACTCCTAGTGAATATGAATAATAATAATAATTATTAATAATAATAATAATAAAGTGTTTTGGTTTAATATTTTTTCCAAGTATAAAAAATATATGAACGCTAATTTTCCAATATTGCTAAAAAAAAAAAAACAGCCATGCACGTTTGAAAGTCGAAGACATCCTAAAACATAGCATCACAAACACACCACCTAACTGCCTGACACAAGTAAGAACATCTTACATGTAAAATATTGTATTAAAAAAAAAACATGTATATATGTACGGTTATGCATATACACATGAATTGGATCAATAAAAGTGAAAATGCATAGCTAGTTTCACCATTATATCTATTATATATTATCAGTTGTATCACTTTGAGTCTATCCGTCACACCTTTGCATTGTTCTGCCTTCTATAAACTTATACCATCTTTGCAGGATGGCCCACTTAAAAGTAGCCCAGAAAATGTAGTCGGGAGGAGGAACATTCTTTTATTGTTTAAATTGTCATGTTTAAAAGATGCTGGAAGTGCTCCCCATTGACATCTCTGCATTTCTGGGCACGTTTAATGCCAGTATATCATCTCTGGTGATTTTCCTGATAGTGTTGGTAATGTTCTCTTTTAGTTAGTCTAGATTGTGAGGATTATTTGCATAAACTTTTTGTTTTAAAGTCCCCCAAAGATAAAAATCACATGTTGACAAGTCCGGGGAATGTGGTGGCCGTAACTCTTTGCTTATTGGTCTCAGTGATCTGTGAGACATGTGGCATGTAGCGCCATCTTGTTGGAAAAAGAATTGCGTTTTGTCTTGTGGTGTCAGTTGGTCGTTAAGAGAAAGATTAGAGAGATTGGATTACTTTTAAGTGGTCTGCTTAATCTGAAAAATAAAAAATTGATTAGACAAAGATTAGAGATATCGGGCTACTTTTAAGTGGGCCACCCTGTATATATGCATAAAACAATGATTCAAGCAAACTATAATCTATTATTAATATTTATTTTTAATTTTCTGTTTTACCAGTTCTACATTCCATTGGAGTGTCAAAATGATCTTGATACTTCCATCAAGTTGATGGATCGTAGCGACCGCTCATCCAGCCTCAGAATCTTCCTTACCAAACCGGTATCCATCGACACGTCTGATTATGGAAGCATCAGCGAAAGATCCTACGGAACACGAGGAACCTGTCTTTCTAATCCTTGTTATGACGTAAGTGTAAAAGTTCTTTTGCTTTTTTTCAAAACTGTAAAATTATTTAACTCCTTGTGTTATATATTCGTTATCATCGAGGTTATCCTTGAGGGGTACCAAATTGAGCTTTCGTTACATTTGAATATGTTATATAGAGTTCTTCATTTAGGGGCACATTTTACGTTTTCTATATAACATAAGAAAGATTCCGTGTGATTGTCTCTAATATAAATGGTTGTGTGTTTGATTATCATAAAGGGAATCGTGTGTGTGACATGTAATTTCTGAACCTACCTCTGTTTCTCGCTGTTGAACCATCTGGCAATTTCTCATCCTGGAGGGAGACTTGATACCTGTTTGACGAAGATTTATCACTCCAAGACGATGAAATGGTTTTATAGTTTTTATTTCACTTTCCCCAGAGGTCCTGCAGCAGGTGTAAAGTGAAATCTGCTTGTGTGGTTCTTCTTCACACACGTCAGCGTTCGTCTCTCCCCCTCCCCAGTTAAGAGGGGGGAGACCACGGAAAACGTCCGTCTTCTTCAAAGCTCAAATCAAATCTCACAGATCTAGCCAACCACGTCACACATACGTAATTTGGTCAGCTGACCTTTGGTTCTGGTAAACGTGTCTACCTCCACGTTTACTCACCTCTCTCCCTCTCTCTCTCTCCCTCTCTATTCTCTTATAGAGACACAGAGAGAGAAAATAGAAAGAGTAAGAAAGCCAGAGAGGGGGGGGGAGAGATGCTCGTTAACACTTGGCCTTCAGGCTTTTTTTTTTTTTTTTTTACAAAAGAGTCACCACTTATCAAGGTCCGGAGGCCACTCGAGGATAAGGGTTAATGAGTGTACAGTGGTCAAGGGAAACATGCCAGTCATCGTTAGTAGTGGAAATTTGGTAAATTGGATTACTTAAGGGGATGACTTATCAAGAATTTGTTCACGTTGGACTTGAAGACAACCATACTGTAGTCAGTTGGAAAGCAGGAAAATGGAACAGATTCCACAGGCATGCAGTTCTAAGAAAGAAGCTTTGTTCATGGAATCTATGTTTAGGTTTAGGCACAGATAAAAAGTGGGGGAAATTATTGATAGTGGTTTCAGAAAGATGAGTGTTTTCCGTGAAAGTCAGACCAGGGGAGACCATAGATTGGAGCTCAAATGAGCACTTCCCATGAAAATAACGATAAAGCAGAGACAGGCTTGCAACGTCTCTTCTGTGGAGAAAATATTCCAGGGAAGAGAAAAGGGCATTCTCTACTAGGTTACGAAGTCTATTTTGAACTCTGACAAGGCAGGATAAGCTACTTCTAGCAGCTTCTACCCAGATGTGGCAACAGTACTTCATTCTTCGACGCACTTGGCTCTTATACATGTAGAGAATTGCATCAGCAGTAAGATATCTACTGGAATGGTAGAACGATCCCATCATTTTCCCAGCAGCCTTGGCAACAGATTTGATGTACGTGTTCCATCTCAGATCAAAAGTAAAAGTCAAGTCTAAAAGTTTGTCAAAAGATGGAGCCTCCTCAAGATGAGAGCCATTCATTTCAATTGATGCCAGATGGGAATCAGAGTGTTGATGATGAAAAGATAGAAGTTTGGTCTTAGATGCATTAAGAATTAACCAGCCACCTCTTTCCTCATTGCACCACATGCTCAATATCAGGAGAGAGAATCAGAGAGAACTAATATTGGCACTAATAACGCCCTACACTAAAACTGAACCATCACTATCTTGCAGCATTGAAACTATGTATGTAGGATTAAATTCTTCATCTTTCCTTTGGCGGACGTACCGCCTTCTATCACTGCCTAGACTATTGAACTTGCTTTTGTCGCTAAAAATCACTTTTGACCAATATGAAGAGTCATGATCTTCATTGCATCTGACAAAGTCCAGACAGCACTTTCTGTTTTTTACAGAAATCATTGGCTTGCATCTTGCCACACAGCCTCACAAATTAAATACCTCTGATCTGTTCTTAACTGTAGAAAGAGAGCACTTTTCAACAAGATTACACTGTTGTTGAATTTGGGGAATCATTTCAAATCTGTAACTGTAGGACGACCAGATTTAGATGCATCACGAACATTGCCAGTGCTTTGGTGCTTTTGCACAGTCATACATACAGTTTTCTCATCACATTTCAATCTGCAGCGGATTTCTCGATTAGATAAACCAGAAAGGTGGAGATTAATGAGCTCCTGATGATCACTAAGAGAAAGTCTAGGCATATGGACTAAATGTTACGTTATCCCATTATGCATAGATTGACAGTGTATTATAAATTCCCCTAGGAGCCCAATCCTTGTTCGAGAGCATGGTAACAATAAAAGAAGAGGTAGTGATGGTGTCTATCATATTCAGACACAAATTAAGCAAGATTTTCTGAGTTTAAATGTAAGACTCTTTAAACGTAAGGTTTAAATTGTAGGCATTTTCCCAAATCAAAATTATGTGATGGATATTGATTAAAATTAGAATTAATGAATTTAAAGCGAATTTGAAGTTTTCTAATGCATCCCTTTCTGTTAAGAATGGCTTTCTAATATCTCTCAAAAGTTTGAATTATTTGAAGTTATCTCCCTTGTTTTTTTTACTGTTTTCAAGGTGGTGTTACGAGCATTGTTTGTCGTTTAGCTATAAAATTTGATTTTCTTATTTAAAAATTAAACTACTTGATCAATTTATATGATTTTTGGAATATGATATTTTTATTTTCATAACAAGAAACTTCATACAAATTTTTCTTTGTATTTTCGTGTTTTTTTTATGGGAAGTAAAGGATTCTGGACAAGTACCTCATTATCTTGTGACTTTAATCTTCATAATCTACGCTTAGTCTATCTGTCCATTGTACTTTTTCTCTGCAACTACTGGGCTAATCTGGCTGAAATTATGTATGGAGCTTTTTAATGATGCAGTGAACTAAGTATTATAGTATCTGTTCAATGCATAGTTAGGCATGATATTTAATGCAAAAATGAGCACAAATTTAACCATATTCCAGCATCAGTTTCGCATAAAGCATTCATTGTAATTCAACAAGCTATAACTTTTACCCCTTTTCAATGAACTGAAAAATTTAGTACATTAAAGTGGTACAAAACTGAGGAATTAATTTTATCTATCTTGTTGTGGGTATTCTTCGAGTTCATTATAACGGTATAGATAGAATGAGGTGTTGCTGCAAGTTGTGTGTGACGATTTAAAGACGCGTTTAGTTAAACACACCCTGCACAAAAATGCAATTTATAAAATAACAGGTACATGCTTAATAGCATGTCTCTTGTTCACTTACGTTAAAATACGTTCTATATCTGATATTAAATGAACATGAGAAGGGCTACCCAGCTTTGCCCAGGGTGGGAAGAGTATAACAGCACATACAAAGAGTGACCCAAAGGTTAATATACAAAAAAATTGCCGCCCATGAAACCGTTAATAAGTTTCATAATCATTTCTACAGTTCAAGCTACAGTGTCTCTGTATGCATGTGAACAGGCATCTTGCTGCTCAACTCTCTGCTTAGTGTCCCTGTAGACATGGTCCCTAATTCACTGTATCCCCTTATATCTTAGTAGCATTTTTTTTTCTTTTTTTGGATGAATATGAATAAAAAAAATAAATT
The DNA here is from genome assembly GCF_053919585.1 of Euprymna scolopes. Classification (NCBI taxonomy): domain Eukaryota; kingdom Metazoa; phylum Mollusca; class Cephalopoda; order Sepiida; family Sepiolidae; genus Euprymna; species Euprymna scolopes. The sequence continues at coordinate 43,925,280 of NC_136491.1, read as the reverse complement.
AAAAAAATTCACATGATTGTTAAGAAAATGTGTTGCAGAATGACTCTCCATTAAAAAATGGCAATCATGGAATCGTTAATAAAATTCACAGTCCATTCTGCCATCATGCCTCACTTGTCCACCATTTTGCATTCAATGTCAGTCATGATCAATATGGGTTACCACCTCATGGTGGTTAAGAAATTTTAGACAGCCTTGAGCAAACGACGGAGTATTATGAAGGATAAACAACAGGCTTAATCAGGGTTTGTACAGATTTGTAAGTCCTTGAATTTTGACCTTGGACTTGAAAAATCCTTGAATTTTGATTTTTGACTTGAAAAATCCTTGAATTTTGACTTTTGACTTGAAAAGGCCTTATTTCTATTATTACCTTGAAAAATCCTAGAAAATATGGAAAATGTCTTGAAAATCTCTTGAAAAGTTCTTGAAAATGGACATTTAAAACTCTGTTAATGGGATGCAGTTCTGCACACTTCAAATGACTTATTGGAACACTTTGAAGACTGTCTTATCAGTAGGAGGCATGAACCTGAATAGGCTTTACAGTCACTGGACTTTTACCCCAATCCCTTTTTTATCTGTATAAGAGCCAGGTACGTCCAAGGATGGAATACTGTTGCCACATCTGGGCAGGAGCTGCTAGAAAGGACTTGGCCTGCCTTGATAGAGTTCAAAATAGACTTCGTAGCCTCGTAGGAGATGTCCTTTTCTCTTCCTTGCAACCTCTATCTCACAGAAGAGATGTTGCGAGTTTGTCACTGATGTATCGTTATTTTCATGGAAAGTGTTCGACTGAGCTTCAATCTATGGTCCCCCCTCGCCAAACTTTCACAAGAAACACTCGTCTAGCTGTAAACACTATCAATAATTCCCCCCATTCTTTATCTGTGCCTAAACCTAAACGTAGATTCCATGAACAAAGCTTCTTTCTTAGAACTGCACGCCTGTGGAATTGTCTTCCGTTTTCCTGCCATCCGGCTGACTACAATATGGTTGTCTTCAAGTCTAACGTAAATAAGTTCTTGATGAGCCGTTCCATATAAGTTATCAAATTTACCAAATTTTCATTACTAATGATTACTATAATGTCCAATTTCTACTGTACACTCTTTAACCCTTATCCTTGAGTGGCCTCTTGGCCTTAATAATGTGGTGATGCCTATGTAAAAAAAAAAAAAAAAGGTTGTCTCAGAGATAATATATATATATATATATATATATATATATATATATATATATATATATATATATATAAAATAGTCCCATTCTGAACCGAAAAGGGGCATCACAATTCAAATCATTGTAGTACCAAAAGAGTAGTATATTAGTTATTAACAATCTTGCATGTCATATCTGCCAGGATTTCATTTTCAGAAATCACACTGTACACACTCATTTTAGAAACTCTAAGATCTTTACTGGATTTGAAGAAATTATTTTTTTCCCTCTCTTTAAATTGAAAAATAGGGAAGATTGAAAATTCTCAAAAAAGCTGATTTTAATTTTCTCCACAAAGAGAAAACAAAATGATTTCATGTCTATGAAGGCTTAAAAAATCCCTTCTTATATTTAAATGGCTTCACACTTACTGTACACACTAATTTTTTATCTATGGAGTCATCTCAAAGTTAATGTCTATGAAAACCATCACCAGGCTGTTTCTGAACTGGAAAAGGATCATCATAGCCCAAATCAAGACAGTGGCCAAAGAGGAGTATGTCAGTGACAAGTGTTTATTTTATTTTTTGGGGGGGGAGGGGGGGTCTCTGTACTAATCATAGAAAAGTATTACTTATATCAACTTACATGGTTTGTCTCGTTTATGGTTTGCGTGTTCTGTCTCAATAACAATTAGACTTAATACTCCTTGTTTTTTTTGGCCCTGTCGGTGGGGCATTAGAATATGCCGACTGCCCCCTTGCAGAGGGTAAAAGTCCCTCAATGGGGGTCCTGGATATAACCTTAAACTATATTCAGTGGTGAGGCCCCAGCTTGTGGGCTTTGGGGAGTGTGGAGCCACCCTTTAATTACCATTGCTCCCAGATCCACTCTGACCCGGAGTGGTAGTACCTGTTAGGGTCCCAACTATGGGTTAAATAGAAACCGACGTGAAAACAACAAATATATTCTATTAAAAAAAATTTTCTTCAAAATCTTTGGATTCGGCATTAAATAACCTGAAATGGGTCGATATGCCGTAAAACAACCAACCAACCAACCAACCAACCTTGTTTTTTGATTGATCGTCATCAGTGGGAGCTTAAAATACAAAAAAAAAAAAAAAAATGCCACTATTGGAATTTTTAATTAAATTCACAATCCTTACTGCAATCTAACCATATTTGGTACAAATACATTTCATTCATTGTTTGACTTGTCCACCAAGTTTCAGCCCTGATTGTCCAACAGTCTTTGTTTTATCGCCATTCAGTGACATGTGAGGACATTTCAGTCATGAAAAGGTGTGATCCTGAATTAGATTTATACTCACTGGACCTTTACACCATTCTGATTTTTATTTGTGGAGTTATCAGAATTGTTTATCAAAACAATCCTCTAACTATTTCTGAACTGATTGGGACCATCATAGCCCAAATCAGGACAGTGCCAAGAGAGGAGTGTGTCATTTATTGACAATTTAGCATGTCATATCTGTGATTTTATGACCTCAGTAACATCCTGTAGTAGAACTCTCCAATTAGGGAAGACTAAGAAAATGATTCCCACCTCTTTTCTAACGGTTTCCCCTCGAGGCACAGTGAAATTTTAATGCCATGTGTTTGGTTTATTCTTTGTGTGTGTTGAGAGATTATAACAATATCCAGGTATGCTTATCTTTAAAAAAAAATAGAAATTAATAAATTTAAGTTTCAAAATCTTATTTTAAAAAGTAATAAAAGTGCATGATGGGAAGAACTCTTAATAAATAAATGTGTTTCCTTGGTTCAAGAGCACAATGGCACTATTTGATTTTTAAATTTAAATCTTAATTCAAGACAGAAACTACTTTTTTCTGTCAGTTTAATGGCTCCAAAAGTACTCCCAAATTTTGCAATGTTACAATACCATAAATAAATCCGTCAACTTAATATTTTATTAATTGTTGGGAATAAAAACAAATTACTTCATGGCCTTTTGAAATTTAAAAGGAATTTGGAAGTATTTAAACTGTTAATAAAATTTTATTTCTGAATTGAAAATCCTTAAATTCTTATTTTCAGATTGAATGTCTTGAGAGTTATTTACAATTAATTTATTATTAATAAAGATTAAAAGAACATTAGCTTAAGAATTAGTTATAGTTTTATAATATGGAGAGAAATAATATGAGAATGATATGATGAATATGTAATGTGAGTCTTAAAGGCAAACTTCTGTTGACCTCAGAGGACGATTAAATTTAGACAGAATAGGGAGTTGTGTGCAGAAGAGTATATTTTGATGGTATTACCAAATTGAAAAAAAATGGATGAGAGTTCTTGGATCAGTAGATGTGGAACAGTTAAGATAGTATGTTCTGTTCACAGGGCGGGGGGGTCAAGGAAAAGATGGGAGGAAGTGAAAAAAAATGAACTTGAGAGAAAGGGAGATAAACAAACACATGACCAGAGATAGGTAAATTTGGAGGTCAATTTCTTAATGAGATTTAAAAATCAACAATAACGATGATGATTATGATGATGATGATGATTTAAAAAATCAAAAATAGTATAGTTTAAAAAGAAAAAAAGTAAAAAAAAAAAAGTTTCTGGCCAGGTACAGTTAGTTATCAATAAATGTTTTTGTTGATGCTAATTTGGGTCTTCCAATATTACTCAGTAAAAAGACAACGAAAAAGGCAACTACAATTTTGGATATTACAAATGACTTGGTTGAAATGTTTGGAAAGAACCAGAAATTATGCTGCACTGATTCTGGATATTATTATGTGCCTTTAAACAAACCTCTGACAGCATTTGGAAGTGATAAAGGTATTCTATTGGTCAAAACATAACGAAAAAAAAATGACAGTTTTTTTAATGTTATTGACTGTCAGTCAGAGCCACCTAGCTTTAGACACTCTAAACTAGGGGTCTCCAAAGTTTTCAAATGGGAGGAGCTATATTAATGACTTTTCTGAGCTACATGGGCTATAATAATAATAATAATAATAATAATAATAAAAAAATTGACCTGGATGTGTTTTGTACTGTTTTGCTCATTAGCTTTGCTTTTTAATAAAACTGGTTCTCCAAAACCTCATTATTGTAATCATTTTCTTAACAAAAAGAAAAATCACAACACTATTTTTATTCGTTTCCATTTTTTAAATTTTTCCTGAATATTTTTATGTTTTCCATAAGAACTTTGCAGACTGGATTAAAGATTTTGGTTGGTCGTAATTTGGAGACCCCTGCTCTAAACAATCAATCTGCAAAGGGGTGTGTAGTTTGATATGCATTAATTTGCATATAAATGAATTCAGAAGAAGACTGGGCCCGGGGGGGGGGCGTAACTATTTTCCTCTTACCTATACCCTTGGTCTTTTCAAGACTAAGGTCATCAATAAGCATCTCCGGTCTTTGCGATGATTATCTTTCATTTTTGTTAGCTCCTTATATCGATTGGCTTCACATCTCATCCTGAGTGATTTCCATAAAAAAAGACTACTAGTAGTATAATAACAAATACACTCATTATATTTCTTTAGTAAAGGGTCCTGGATATGACCTTAAACTATATCCGATGGTAAGGCTCCAGCTTGCGGGCTTTGGGGAGTGTGGAGCCACCACTTAAATTGCCATTGCTCCTAGGTCCACTCTGACTTGGAGTGGTAGTACCTGTTAAGGTCCCAACTATGGGTTAAATAGAAACCAACTTGGAAAAAAAAAAGCAAATATTTTCTATTAAAAATTTTTTCTTGAAAATCACTAGATTTGGCATTAAATAACCTGAAAAGGGTTGATATGCCGTAAAACAAAAACAACCAACCAACCAACTTTAGTAAAGAATTTGAGGTGTTTTGATCAGTTTCTGCGTGATAACTTATTGCTGCTTAGCCTGTCTTTTATTCAGTATTTTCAAAACAAAGGAAAAGCGTTTGGCATCCCCAGTATAAACTTTTTGAACTTTTAGTATTTAAAACATTTTATTGCAAAATCAATGAAATGCCATTAAATGTAAAGCAGATAAAGAATGGCTTTCATGATTTGCCTCTAATGCCTAAAATCTCATTTTAATGTTAACCTCTGTCTCTAGCCATTTTGACAAGTCGTTAAGTTTCTTTTCAAATTTATGTTTACTTATTGGTCCCCCGACAAAAAGAGAGTGGACCTGTAAATTCATCCTTGTCCGTTCGTCTGTTTGTCTGTCCGATCTTTTCTCAATAACTACACCTTCGAATTTTTAAAAATTTTGCACAAACATTAAACATGATATGAGTAAAAATGTAACAGAGTGTATTTTCCGGGAAAACTCCAGTTTCCCCCACCCCCTAGGGGTGCCTTTTAGGTTAAAATGGCTAAAATTGACGCTTTTGTGCTTATTAAAAAAAATTGATGCTTTGGATTTTTATAAAACTTTCTGAAAACTGATTTCTATATAATTTTGTTTGTCTATACATCACGATAGCTCTTGGATGTGCCCGAGGGGTTCTTTTAGGGCTAATAAAAACACTCCATTTTTGGGACTATTTTACCATATTTGTCCAAAATTTTCTGTGTATATCTTGCATGGTGCTGAACTCAAATTTAAATATGTTAAGGCCTTCGGGACTTTTGTGGCTAAATGGAGCGAGGCAAATGATGGACTTGATCATTTCTTTTTTTTTGCATGGTACAGAACTCAGATTTACATATGTTAAGACCTAAAACTGTACATTTGTTTATTTTCACCAGGATTTGACGTCCCCTGGGGACTTTGGGGGCTAAATGGGGGAGGGGGCAAATGCTGAACTTAGTCATTTTTTTATGCCTCGTTCACTGTGCACTCACGGGGGACCATGCATGCTTCACTTGTTTATTTGAATAAAATAACATTCAATAATTTGCAATTGGTTTACCTCTTTCTTTTGAATGCAGCATATCTATTTTTTTTATTGACTTAATTTCATTCTCCCTCAGGTTGACTTGATCTCCCTGCTGTTTTTTTTTCTCTCTCTGCTTTATTCAACCCCTCTCCTTCTCTCAATCTCTCTCCTTCTCTCAATCTCTCTCTTGCTTTTGTAGACTTACTTAATCTTCCTTCTACTCTCATTGCCTTACTGAATACCTTTCCTCTCTTAAGGTAAAACTCAATCTACCCCTTTTTTCACCACCTTATTCAATCTCCCTCCTCTCACCAGCTTTCTCTCCTCCCTTTCATTACCTTAATCATCTTTCCTCTCTCACTGCCTTACTAAATCCCTCTCCCTCTCTCTCTCTCCCTCTCTCTCCTCCCCTTGCTCAACCTCTTTTCCTTTTTCATGCCTTACTCAATTTCCCTCCCTCTCTCGCCACCTTGCTGAATCAGTCTTCCTTCCTCGCCTCCTTACTCAACCTCGTTTCCGCTTTCATTGCCTTACTTAACCTCTATTCCTCTTTCATGTTTTACTTAACTGCCTTACTCAATTTCCTTTCTTCTCTCACCACCTAAATCACCCTCCCACTCTATCCACCTTATTGAATCTTCCTTTCTCCGATCACTGCCTTACTGAATCTCCTTTCGCCGTCTTAATCAATCTCCATTCCTCTCCTCTTTTTTCCTCACAATGTTTCTCTCTCTCTCTCTCTCTCTCTCTCTCTCTCTCTCTCTCTCTCTCTCTCTCTCAATCCCTCTCCTCTTACTTGCTTCTTAAATCCTGTTTCTATTACTGTTTTATTTATTTTTTTCTCCTCTCCATCGATCTAAAACGATGTGTTATTTATAAGATGAATGATATTTCGGCTAGTACTATATAATATTCTGCTTGTTTCTTCCTAGGTTGGTCTGTACGTTACGGTTTGAAATACAATTTTTACCCCCCCCCCCCCCAAAAAAAAAAAAACCGGCCAAATTTGTGAAATTTGGCGTCAAAAAGATCAATCTGACAACACTGGACAAGAATATGAGAGTGACCTCCCTTTATTTATTTGCAGACAGTTATCCTCATCTTTATAGTTGTTGTTGTTTCATCATGTGTCAACCAACTTATCACTCTAGCCTTCTTCAGGTGATTAACCGCAACTGGGTCTCTTAACTGTATACTCAGTAATTACTGTTGTTCATAGTTGTTGTCTCACCACATTTTGGCCAACTAATCGTCTGGCCTGCTTTGGGTAGGATTGAAACCGCTATCTTCAGATAATGCTCAACTGGAACCGTAGAAATTCAATGTCTCTATCCACTGCGCTGTGGGACACAAAGGGCGATCAAGATTGGATTTTTTGGTCTTATAAATCCAAGTTTTCGTTCTTATCTAGTCTTTCATCGTCGGGTCTGTACCAAATGATATTATATATGATTTTTATTGGAATCCTTTGACCTCCCTTTTATGTAGTCTTGTTTTTAAATATCATAATTTGTTGTAATGGAACTCAGTAATTTCGACATGCATCGGTTTTTTACTGAAGAAAGAATTGTAAACCTTTTTGTTAACTTAAAGAAATTTATGTAATATCTGTTTAGTAAATATGATGTTCCAGTGCGTGAAAATATACTTGTGTCAATTTTTATATATATATTTTTTTTTCTAGAATTAAATGTGCATTTATTCCGTGAGGTTCTTATTTCAATAAATGTTCTAACATTTCAAAAACCCATTAATGTTTCTCTCTTGAATGTCAGACGTATGAGGTGTGGATGGATGGAGGATGGGGGGGGGGGCAGGTTGGTTAACAAGCAAGAGAGCTCTGAACTTTTATGGAGGCCCTTATTTCTGTTTACACACGCCCACACATGTCGAACGAGTTACGAAGCAGATGATCATTCTTGCAGACTTTCTGTTTCTAAGGTTAATATGGCGGTGGGTTGAAACGAGCGGAGCACGGATGATGAGTGTGATTTGATGGGATAAACAATTTCATTTGGTGGAAAACCTATTCTTATATATAAAAGCAGGACCTGTGGAAAGTCCACAAAATGAGAAATATATTTAATCAGCAAATATGCTTTGATAAAGCTGATATTTTTCTGAATACTGCAAAAGCTTATTAGCATGCAGCAAAAGTGAGTCTAATAACATTTCTATGAAAATAGTGTAGTATCTGTTCTGCACTTCATCTCTTCTGTCCTTGATCAGTAAAGGAGGTATCGCCGTCCCAAATTGTTTCTTCAAAAATGTTAATGAAATAGGCAAAGTGATAACGATTGTTTAATTTTTTTTTTTTTTTTTTACATAGGAGTCACCACTTATCAAGGCCCAGAGGCTACTCGAGGATAAGAGTTAAAGAGTGTACAGAATCAGAATCATAGTAATCGCTAGTGGAGATTCGGTAAATTTGTTAACTTAATTGGAACCGTTCATCAAGAACTTGTTTGCATTGGACTTGAAGTCAGCTGGAAAGCAGGCAAACAGAAGACAGTTTCACGGGCATGCCGTTTTAAGAAAGAAACTTTGTTCATGGAATGCACGTTTAGGCTTAGGCACAGTAAGGGAAATTATTGACAGTGTTTTCAGCTAGATGAGTATTTCTTGTGAAAGTTTGGCGAGGGGGGACCATAAATTGCAGCTTAGACGACAAGGTTAACGTTTGGAGTTAAAATCAATTTAGTATTACATAGTAATAGGAGGAAAAGCATTTTAACACCGTTTTTGTCTTATAAAAATGAAAATCAATTCTTGCTCCATGAGCAATATAAAACCCTGGAACGTAAACAATGTATAATGAAACGGAGTAGTGAATAATAAAAACTAGCAGGACTTGTGGAAATTTTACTGAATGAGAAATATATTTAATCAGCAAATATACTTTGATAAGCTGATATTTTTCTGGATTGCGCAAAAAAGTTATTTTGGGTTTTGGACAGAAAAACTAATAACATGCAGCAAATATGAGTTTATTAACATTTCTATGAAAACAGCGTCCATTGTATTTTAAATATAGAACTGACCCAAATAAAATAAATGAAAAGTACTAAGAAATATTCAGAAAGTAATATTGTGTTGCATACAAAACAAATAAAATTACATTGTAAGAGACAATCTTTGATTTACTTCTTCAGTCCAGTATCTCTTAACAATGTTCTTTTTTTTTTTCATTTTGCCTTGTTTCTTTTGAATGTTCCCTGTTTTACTTAATGCTTTGCTGACTCCTTTCTTTGCTGCATGTCGAAATTACAAGTTCTTGCTCACACCATTACAACAATGATCATTTATTATTATAACTAGCCTGGGTGCCCGGCATTGCCCGGGTGTTTGGAGGGGGAAAAAAGGTTGTAGTAGGCAGGCAGGCTCAAACCCTTGATGCCAAGGCGGAAAAGAAAGTGGAGGTGTGTTGAGCAAAAAAAAAAAAAAAAAAAAAAAAAAAATTGGTAGTAGGCAGACAGACTCGAACCTGTACCGCGAAGGAGGAAAAGAAAGTGAAAAAAAAAACATAACAAGTTAGCTGTTGCACCCATTACCAAACCGGTAGTGATGTAGGTTTAAATTAAGGCTAGACAATCGAAAAGAGGCGATGACTTTCGAAAATATCAGCGAAAAAACCGACCCCCTCCAGTTGAGTGAAGGAATTATTGTTTTTGGCTAATTTTTTGATATCTGTCTTCCGAAGGGTCAAGCTTTAAAATGATGCCAATCTTGTGAAAATCCGTCGCCTCTGTTGAAAGTTTTTGCAAGACATACAAACATGCATACATTCAAACAGACAGATGAGATTTATATTATAGACTAGCGGGAGGGTACCCGGCGTTGCCCGGGTGTTTGTAGGTGTGTAGGTGTGTGTGTTTTTTGGGTAAATCTTTGGCCGGGTGTTTGTTTTAAAAAAAACAAAAAAAACAAAGCCTTGACACGCAGTTGGAAAATAATAAAGTCTGAAAAAAAATGTGCGACTTGGCAGGTGCCCGTTTTTGACGAGTTAATGACGTCAACTTTGAGTGCGGGACAGTTTTTTATTTACTGCGAATCTGTTCGCTTCTTTTTTTTATACGAAAAAGCTTAATGCACATGCGGCGATCGAAAATTGTTGAATATTTATCTTTTCAAAGTCCGACAAATTAAATAGACAGGCAACCCTGGTTGTTAACTCGTAGACATTATCATTTAGGTGTGATATAAAAAGTTTTAAGAAGTTATGAGGTGACCGATCGCTTCTAGGAAAAAAGCCTTTCTTGGATATATACGAAATGCGCACACACACAAACATTTTCGCTTTTATATATATATGTAGATGATATTAAAAAACGAGGCTACATCAAAGTGAGGTCACTTTCATATTCTTGTATAGGATTGCTAGATTGGCCTTTTTGATGCCAGATTTTGCAAATATGCACTTTTTTTTTAAAGCAGCTTGGCCTTCAAAAATTGTATTTGGCATTTTTCAAAGTGTAATATACAGATTAACTAAGGAATGAAACAAGCAGGATAATATATATTTATTATTATTATTATTATTATTATTATTATTATTATTATTATTATTATTATTATAATAACTAATTATTAATTTAATCATCATGCATTGACCGGATTTTACCTTTGTATTGTATGTGAATTTATGGACCATACCTTCATCCCCATTTTTGCAAACATATAACCACAATGTCAAAATTTACAATTTCATGTTGACTAGTAAGTTGTTTATTTTTCTGTGTTAGTTGTTTTCTCTCAAGAGAAAAGTACAAATTTTTGAAACTTCATGAAATAAGGAAACTACTTTATTATATACTCTGTGTTTGGACATTTTATGATTCAATAAATGATGTAAATTTTTATTCTTCATCATTTAATTTTTTTTTTCATGTCTAATATATAGATATGAATATTTTTTTTCTTCCATTTACCATAATGACGAGAAAAAAAAAAGAAAAAATGTATAAAATTCTGAAGATGACGCCTATTACTGAAATATTAATTTTAAACAAATAAATATTTGTTTATTTTACATAGTATTGTGTTGTAATTTGGCTTATAAATCTATTTCATACATATTTTATTTTTATATTTTAACAATGCTTATACCGTAGAAAACACAACTCTGATGTTCATCTCTCTCTCTCTCTCTCTCACTCTCTCTCTTTCTCTCTCTCTCTCTCTCTATATATATATATATAAATATTGTTGAATTTTTATTTATTTATCTATTTTTTTAGCAATTAATTTCTTTTCTTTTTTATTTCGCTCCCTGAGCATTAAGAAAGGAGTTATTTGCCCTTTGTTTATATTTTTCTTCACCCCAATTTTTTTTTTTTTATTTAAATAATTATTAGATGACTTTTATGCACGTAGTAATTATTAATTAATAAAATAATATATATATATATATTCGTATTATCATGAGACACTGCTTGGTGCTATCAGATCAGGCTGTCTGGAAAGATTGGCTTCCTTAGACGAAATGCACCTAACATTGATGTTTTTTGTTTTTCTACTTCCTTTTGCAAAACTTAATTATGTACTGCAAAATCACAAACAAAAATAACAACCAACCTTTTTCCCCTTTCTCTTTCTATCTCCCCCACTTCCTAACTAAAAATGTACCAAAGATTAATACTGTTACCCTCTTCCCTCTCCCATTGCAAAACTCAGTTATGTTCTGCAGGGCAAGGAACAAAAACGATAAAATCCACTATAAAACAACCAAACCAAACACTGCAAGCTAGTGATTGAGGGTACAAAGAGCTTGAAGAATAAAAACCTTCTACAAAATAACTGGATGCAACATGAATACTATTTCCAAAATAACTGGATTCAGCATTAAATAACCTGAAAAGGGTTGATATACCGTAAAACAACCGAACCAAACTCTACAACTAAATATTTGAAGATATAAAGAACTTGAAGCAGAAAGACTGTTTCCAAAATAACTGGATGTAGCATTAAATGACCCAAAAAGGGTTGATATGCTGTAAAACAAAACAACAAAACCAAACCTGAGACACTGGTGGGCCACTTTTAATGATGCTTCAGCCTTTAAACTATACCTGAACATAATCATCATCTGATAAAAGGCTTTGTTGGAAGCAATGCTGCTGTACAAATAACAACAGTCACCATACATAACTGTCTTTGTTATCTCTAAATCTTATAGTCGGTTTGTCCTAGTGTTCATCTTCCTCATTTTAATTTCATTTTAAAATTCTTATTGTCTTTATTTAGCCCCACCATTTTTCTTTTATTGTAGCGCAATTCACCTAGTCCACCTCCAGGTTCGTTACCTCCACATGAGAAACACCTGAAGCATAGTACCTCTTACACTAATACTGGAGAAGGAAAGTTCATTCCCGAGCCGATGCACCAAGATGAGGTAAGTCACTTATGTTTATTTTGCTTTTATTGGCAGTTCCTTACATACAAACATACAACGGATGAGCTTATATATGTATGACACTGCATTTTTTTGTGGAGATACATATTTGTGAAGGGGAAGTACTTGTAACAAGACGCTTAAAAACATTGTAAAGTGACATACTTTATAGAGAAGTATTTTCTGGAGCAACATACCTGTAAGGCAACATACCTTGTATAAGGTTAGAGTTTATAAACAGACATGCTCCATATTGAAAAGAGTCATACTTTTTTAAATGCCATACTTGCAAAGGTTATGCTTTATAAAGTGACATACTTGTAAATTGTTACAATTTATGAAGTGACATACTTGTTAATTGTTACAATTTATGAAGTACATACTTGTAAAGTGTTACAATTTATGACGTGAGATACTTGTAAAGTGTTACAATTTATGACGTGAGATACTTGTAAAGTGTTACAATTTATGACGTGAGATACTTGTAAAGTGTTACAATTTATGACGTGAGATACTTGTAAAGTGTTACAATTTATGACGTGAGATACTTGTAAAGTGTTACAATTTATGACGTGAGATACTTGTAAAGTGTTACAATTTATGACGTGAGATACTTGTAAATTGTTACAATTTTTGAAGTGATATTTTTGTAAAGAGTTATTCTTGTATAACTTGGTAAACTTGTAAAGGAAATATAATTTATGAAATGAATTTTATAAAGGGTCAAACTTTATTAAATTACATCTAAAGGTTTATACTTTATGAAGTGACATGTTTGTAAAGTGTCATACTACATATAGTAACATACTTAGAAAAGACATACTTCAAGAAACAGCATTATTATACAGAGGCATGGTATATGAAGCAGCATGCTTGTGAAGAGAGATTTATCTTTTATAGATAGACATACTAACGCAACCTTAAATTATTTTTACTGAAAATATTATAAGAAACTGATGCGAAACCATCTTTTCAAGGGAGGTAACTATGCAATCATCCAAAGAAACACTGTTTCAATTTCTCAACCATTTATCTACAGATATTATCGTCTGAATCCTGAAAATGATTTTTGAGGGTGTATACGATGAGTATGTGAAAATGAACTAGATTGGTGACACAAATAATTTATTTAAAATTTCAAACAAAAAACTGTAGTCTGTCCTTCAAGATAGCATTCTTTTTGGGTCTATTCGATTTTCTCATTCTTCTTTGTACTGTTGGAATGATTCTCATGACCTTTTTGGATTGCTTCCATGCCTTCAAAACAAGTAACATTTAATGATCTCTTTGGGCTTAGCGAAGAACAAAAAAAAGTCACAAAGAACAAGATCATGTGAATAAGGAGATATGGCAGTAATTTTTTTTTATTCATTAATCTGCATTTATTATTTGTTTCCCAATGCTCATAGCGGAACGATCTAGAAAATAAGTTATAGTTTACAGAAATCTAAGAGTACAGATCTATACTCCAAAGATGTGTTTGATGATAACACAATCTGTTTTCCGTCATAACTCACATTGCACATCTAGTCTTTTTAACTTTTAAGATACATCTCTTATGAAAAAAAAAAAAAAAATAATAATAATAATAATTATAATAATTAATTTGCATTAAATAAAACATTTTTATCTTTTTTTTTTTATCAGACCATTTTTTTTTTTTTTTTTGCATACATTTAATTTTCATTTTATGTAACTTAATTTTATTTTTCGGCTATCTTTTACTATAATTAACAAAATAGAAAAGGGGTGAACAAACAAATGTGCAACAAACGTTATTGAATACAAAATAAGTTACACTTCTACCTACCTGATAAAGTTTATTTGTGTTTTAATTTATTTTAAATAGTTTTTTTTTTGTTGTTGTTGATGATGTTCATGAAGAAGAAGAAGAAAAAATATTCAGTATCCACTCTGTTTAGTTAGAACGGAAAAAAAAAAAGACAGCTGCCCTGAACGAGAACTGTTGATAATCTCTCAAAAATCGAAAATTAAACAAAATACTGGTAGAAACACATTCAATAATTATCACCAATTGTGTGAAAATGTAATGTTCTGCCAGCATTTTGTTTATTCTTTTAATTGATTATCAAGAACCTTCATGCAGGACTTATGGGGAGTTATGCTTCTTTTTTCTTTTCATTCTAATCGAGCATACGGGACACTAGGCTTGTTTTTTAATAAAAGAACAAACGCTTTAAAATAATTTAAAAGGCAAAAAATACCTACGTAGGTAGAAGGGTAACTTAAGTTGTTTTGGTAAGTTTTATTTGTTGCTTATTTGCTTTTTCACACTCGATACTTACAGTAAAAATACCTTATTTTTCTAATTTTTTTCTTCGAATTTCAGTTTCTTTGCAATATTTTTTTCCTTAAAACAAAAATTTTCTATTCATCTTTTTTGTTTTTAAATTTTATCATTCTTTTTCCAATTTTCTTTTTGTAAAATTTTCTTTTTTTTTTTTCAAATTTTTCAATTACAATTTTTATTTTTTTTCCAATTTTTTAATTCTTTTTTTTTTTCAATTTTTTATTCAAATTTTTCTTGTTTTTCAATTTTTTCTTCAAATTTTTCTTGTTTTTCAATTTTTTCTTCAAATCTTTCTTGTTTTTCAATTTTTTATTCAAATTTTTCTTGCTTTTCAAATTTTTTAATTCAAATTTTTTTAATAAATTTTTTATTAAAATTATTTGTTTCTTTTATTCCAATTTACTTTATTCTTTTCTTATTTTTTAGTCAATTGCTTATTTACCAATAAAGCTTGCTTGTAGTCCTGATGGTTCCATTGCTGGCAGTACCTCATCATTGGATAGTAGCTACATAAGTTGCCAGTAAGTAGTAGATTTTTTTTTTTTTTTACATGGCAGTCATCACTTATCAAGGCCCAAAAGCCATTTGAGGATAAGGGTTAATGAGTGTATGGTGGTCCCTGAGACAACAATAAGTTGTCAATAACAGATTTGTTTGCCCATAACATGCTGTCTTTTCCCAGCTAATTATGTTTTATGTGCAACCTCTTGGCAACATGGCCGCCGAGTTCAAGTTTTGTGTAAAAACTGAAAAATAAAATCCTAACTCCACGTATAAATTATAAAGATAATTGTTTCTAAAGAAAGTTTGTTTTGCTCAAAAAGAGTTTTTTTTTGTATTGAACAATGAAATCTGTCCTTTGAACATGTCCATCTCCAACCACCAATTGACTGCGAGTAACAGTTCAATATACATGGCAAATTACAGATTTCATATCTTCAAGAATTGGTGATTAATCAATGCTTAGTAATCTATTGAATCATTTTGAAATTGTCAGACAGCTTCATGTTATTTCTTTAGTCTACATGAAACCATTGTTATAAACATCATTTAAAGAATTGTTGGATGCATTGTAAGAACTTAGTTGCCATTTTCTTTCTAGGCTGCTGTGTTTACACATTACCCAACTTCACTTAATAAGTAGTGACCCTGTAAATAAGAAAGCATTTTTCTGTATGTGTTAACAAGGGGGATAACTCTGTTATTTCAAATTAAACCCGTTTATGATTTAAAATCTTTCTTACACACATTGTAACTAAAATAGATTTTTAAATTATTAAATATTTGTTTTAGAGTTTTCCTATTGTAAAGCTCAGGTTAACCTTTGGTCTGAGACATGACATGGCGGTAATTTAAGTTGAATTTTATTCAGAGAAACACAATATTAATGTTACTTAGCCTTTTTGGGTGGGATCAAAATGTAGTATCTGTTTTGATGTTGCACTTCGCCTTTTCTGACCTTGATCAGTGGTGGAGAAATCCTTCTAGATTGCGGCAATTTTTATTTTGTTCCTATTCAGAGTGCCCCTTTTTGGGGAGCTAGATTTTTCCCACATTAAAAACCAACCTTGTGTCAAACTCTGCCCTCGTGGGGAGGCAAGTAAATAGGAACAATAAATTTGTAGTGTCTTATAATTGGCTAGATTTGCATATCATCTATCTGGATAAAGTGCTACAAGAATTACAATAACATTAGATAACTTCTAATCTCTATATTTACTAGTGTGCCTGGCATTGCCCAGGTGTGTGGAGGTGTGTGTCGAGCAAAATAAAAAAAAAAAAAGCGGTAGTAGGCAGGCAGGCTCGAAAAAAAAGTGACGTCTTTGCCATTGCGTCTATTGAAAAACCGGAATCGAAAAGAGAGGATAACATCCTAAAATATTGGTGAAAAAAGCCCCTCCTTGTAAAAAATTGCCCGGTTGAGGGTGAAGGAATTAATGTTTTTAGCCAATTTTTCAATATTTGTCGTCCAAAAGGTTGAGGTTTAAAATGACACCGGTTTCGTCACGTTCTGTCAAAAGTTTTTAGCAAACATACATACACTCAAACATGTTCCATTTATATTATAGAATATATAAAAGGAACTTTGTGGGTTCATTCCCTATGGACTCAAAAATGGCTGGACCGATTTTTATGAAATTTCGCACGAAGGAACTTCATGAGCCTGGCAGTGTTCTTAAATAGATTTTGTATCAGAATGTCTTCAATAAGTATCGATAATCAAAATAATCTGATGAAAGAAAAGGCAGATGATTTTGATCAGAGTTAACATCTTACACAGCCTAACATCACAAGTGCATTTGAGAAGTTTTATTACCACACAAGCCAAAAAGCTTGACATATAAAATCAACAGTAGGTTCTTTGATATGACAGGAGCGCATTCAAAACTTTTCGCATTTTAAACTTTAATGCAAACCATTGTATATAAAATAATTTTATAAAATCAACAGTCGTTTCTCTACAGTGCAATGTAAACTATAATGTATTGTGAAATGTCATAGCAAGAGGCATGTGAGCTTCCTCCTGGTACACTGTCATGGATCCTCAACTAGAACAAGCAAGCAATCAATCGATTTGATTGAAAATGAGCGATTTCACTGATTTCGATGACAATAAAAATATGGGAGTGTGAAACATTCATTGATCATCATTCAATCTCGAGCAACGTCGGGTCACCATGCTAGTAAATAAAAAATAATATTTTTGGCAAATCTGGTTATTGTAAGGACAAAGTAATCAGAGGATTTCAGTACTTGCAAGTCACTCCTGAGTATTGACAGAGATTCCCAAGTCAGTCCCAAGTATTAACGTGTCTGAAATCAGACGATATAAATAAAAAGACCCAATTCAAAAAGGTAGATCACATTATGAATAGAAAAAAAAGGTTAGGATTGAAAAAAAAACATTTTTATAAAATTGATTCAAAAATGTCAATATTGAATATAAATTACCACAGATCGATGATATCTTGTCCGACAATTATTTTATTAGATAAATAAAACTGTCATACAAAAGTGTATTTCAGACACAAGCTCTGTAGATCTGGATCTTGTTATTTCAAATTATTTGAGATGATACTGTTTGTCATCGGGGAAAAAGTGGTAGCAGTGTCACCAATGTACTTGTTTTGTTCTATGAACACCGATATCAATGCTGGGTCTTTTCCTATGACCTGTGTTTTTTTTCAAGTTGGTGGTCAGTCAAAGGTTTCAGTAGGCCTCACTAAAGCTATTCCTGAGTTACTGAAAGTCTTTGACTGAGTGGGTTGTGAAAACTACATTGTTGACAAAGAGGAAGTCAGGTAAGCATTTTATATGAACTGTACTCTTCACCTAAAGAAGTTGGATTGCTTTCCGGCTGACCTGATTTAGAGTAAACATCATTTTTTTTTTTTTTTTTTTTTTTTTTTTTCAGAATATTCATGTTTTGCAAAGGCAAATATCATATTGAATAAATCTAAAATATAAAGAAAAATGAGTCAGATTCTCGATGTTAGATCTAAATAGCATTGGATTTGACAAATCGATATTAATTTGATATTTGATTTTCAATCAATTTTATTCTAAGTAGTCAATTTCTTATTTATCCTTGTAGCATGTTCTTTTAATTTAAAAAAAAAAAAAGTATAATTCACTTTAGTTTGTTTCCAAGAATAATTATTCCAGCTAGGAAGATTATTATCAAGAAGACAAATTTAAATAATTGCCCCCCCCCCAAAAAAAAGAATGTGCCACCATATGATATTAATAATAAAAAAATACAACTATCTTTTCTGATGAATTTTGTCTGAAATATAAAAAAAAGTAGTAGCTATTTTTGGTTTAGTAGTAAACTTCCTTGAGTGATTTCTTTGATCTTCATCGCTTTCAACTCTAAAATTTAATTTATATAATTTCCAAACAAATTGAACCGTGCTGGATTACTTCAAGTACATTTTTATAACAAATCGGAAGAAAATTTCCCAGTGTTGAAACCAATTGACCATCTGACTTAAGTATTATCATTTTTTTTTTTTTTTTTTTGCATTGTCATGCTGTTTTCAACCATAATTTAATTTGGTTGGATAACTGAAATATTAATATTCCTGAAACATTAATAGCAAGCATAATTGAAATAATGTTTTCAAACTCATTGATATTCAATATAAATTAATATTCTCTGAAACAGCGATTCGGTTTTTCTTATGATCTTTTTTGTGTTAAAATCAAAAGCATTAATATAAGTTCCAAATGTATTGCAAACGCTTTTGATTCTTTGTCAAATCATCATCAGAGGAAAAAGCAAATGAAGAAAAAAAAGTTGGAGGAAAAAAAAAAAATCTCAAAAAGCAGTTGCAAAATGGACGTTCATAGACAGACACCAGGAGAACGTCCTCAGACTGTTCAGGAGAGACATTAACAACCTCAATTCTGTGTGTCAGAATTAGCAGCACAGAAGAAAATTGTATTATGTTAAGCATCTTAAAAATATTATTGCTGATTTCACAAGCAATATTGGCCCTGTCGGTGGGGCATTAGAATACGCCGACCTCCCCCCTGCATAGGGTAAAAGTCCCTCAATGGGGGTCTTGGATATGACCTTAAACTATATCCAGTGGTGAGGCCCCAGCTTGTGGGCTTTGGGGAGTGTGGAGCCACCCTTTAATTACCACTGCTCCCAGGTCCACTCTGACCCAGAGTGGTAGTACCTGTTAGGGTCCCAACTATGGGTTAAATAGAAACCGACATGAAAACAACAAATATATTCTATTAAAAAAATTTTTCTTCCGAATCTTTGAATTCAGCATTAAATAACCCGAAAAGGGTTGATATGCCGTAAAACAAAAACAACCAACCAACCAACCAACAAGCAATATTATTTATTGTAGGTTGTTGGGTTTTGATGTAGATACCTTTGAGTATTTTTAAGTTTTTTAAAAATTGATTTTGGAATATATTTTAGTATTATTAACTAGGATTTGTCTTAAATTAGAGGGACACGGTTATGTTTTTGTAGATGTTGATATACTGAGCTAGAATTTATAGTGAGGTGGCGCTATATAATTAAGCAGAAGCGTTCTATTATTTAACAATGTTTGCTTAAATAAAATAGACTACCTAAATACACTCTCTCTCTTTATATATATATATATATATATATATATATATATATATATATATATATATATATATACACTCATGAGCAAAATAAAATGGGCCAAACAAGTTTTATACATTTTGTTTCACTAAAAACTATATTGAACAAAGAACAATTAAACAAGGAAACTTAAATGAGACTGACAACACAGAACAAGATATTAACTTTAATAAATGCTTAGGATGGAATCGCAGTCCTTTTTGATTTCTTTAAAAGAGCAATCCTTTTAGACATGCTCTCAACCAAAGTGGAACACTGTGAGGAGGAGATGCTATTCTATTCGCATTGCACAGCTTCCCACAGTTTCTCATTGTTCGAAAAAGTTCTTCCAGCCAATGCACGAGATATTATGGACCAAATATTCTTGATTGGGTTTAAATCGGGGCTTTGACCTGGCCAAAATATCACATCAATTGAATTATCAGAAAACTATTTTTTGTGACTTTAGCAGTGTGTGCAGGGGCATTATCATGTTGAAAAGTAATGTTTCTAATATTTGAATGTATTTCTTTGCATTGATTGACTTCTCACATCTAATAAGTTCCCCAACTACTGCTGCAGTAAAAGTTCCCCATACCATTATCCCTCCATTCCCGTGTTTAACTGTCGTTTTTATACAACTGGTGAAAATCTTTCTCCAGTTCTTCGATTCCACCACTCAGAAGCATCGGGAGCATCACTAACAAGACAAAATCTTGATTCATCTTACCAGAAAACATTCCTGAACCAGTCTGTATCTTTCTTGCCATAACACGAGAAAAATCTCTTTCTATCATTGATGTTCTTCTTAGATTAAAACAGCTTATTTGCAAACATTTTAGAAGAAAATCCCATTTCTTTCATTCGTCTAGATATTGTATGTCCAGAAAGAGAATTTCCAGCCCCTGTTTTGAATTCTTTGCTATGGTCAACATAAGTTTCCTTTCAATCCTTTAAAGCAGTTAATTTAAACCTGTGGTCGTCCTTCAAAGTGGATGCTCTAGGGCGACCAGATCCAGATTTCCCTTTTACCAAGCATTCAACTTCAAACCTTTGACCAATTCATTTCACTACAGAAAGAGATATTTTCACATTTTCTTTTCTTAAAATATCAAAAATCTGCTTGTAAGTCATTTTACACTGCCTTAATCCTGCAATTTGTTTTTTATATCCTTGCCAAGATGCCGTCTCACCATTTTTAGGATCAATTTTTCCACTTATTATATGCTATAATAATAATGATCTGCAAAATAGAAATTTTCAGTTAAAATTAACAAAAATTCATGGAAAAATATTGAAAAATCGATTTTTTCCTTCTTTCACTCTTGGCCCATTTTTTTTTTGCTCATGTGTGTGTGTATATATATATATATATATATATATATATATATATATATAGTTTTAAAAATAATAGGCGGAAGTTTCTCGAGAGCTCTTTTGGCTATCATCTCGTCAGGAGAAAATCGATAGCAAACAAAATAATATTGTGTCGAAAAATAAAGAGTTCTAATGGGGAACTTATTAAATGTGCCAAAAATACGGGGATACTAAAATAAATTTATTAACGTTTTTAAATACGGGGATACTAAAATAAATTTATTAACGTTTTTAAACGTTAATAAATTTATTTTAGTATCCCCGTATTTTTGGCACATTTAATAAGTTCCCCATTAGAACTCTTTATTTTTCGACACAATATTATTTTGTTTGCTATCGATTTTCTCCTGACGAGATGATAGCCAAAAGAGCTCTCGAGAAACTTCCGCCTATTATTTTTAAAACTATATATAAATTCTGTACCTCCAAACATATATATATATATACAAAAATGTTTTTTCATATATTTTCTTTGCTTTATATATCAACCTTTTTAAAGAGGAAGCTCAATAATAGCAGAGCGGACATAAATAGGCAACATTTTTTCATAAATGAAAAACAGTAAAGTTAATGAATAACTGCAGTTTGCTCATTCGTATCTACAAAACAGGAAATGATTGAAAGCTGATGATGCAAATCGTCCAGGTTGTGAGAGGGATACATTTTAGCTTTGCAAGAGTTTTCCCCCTTTGTTAACTGTTCTCTTTTCTCTGAATTAATTGCATTAAATGTACAATAAAATTTTGCCTATTTTAATTTTGTCAAGCTGATATTTCAAACAGCACGTGGGGCGAACCAAGGAAGAAATTTGAGACATGATAGTAAACACGCCCAGCACAAAAATGCAATTTATAAAATTGGACGTGTGTACACGTATGTGTGTATTTCACGCAAATCATTTTATATTTGTTATTTTTTGATTTTTTTTTAAGCACCTTCGTTTGTTGTGTAGGTGTTTCCTGCAATTTCTTGTTTGAAAGTCATTTGTGCCTGCAAATCAAAATAAATCTGACATCTCAACGTTTAAATTGTTTTTCTGTGGAATCCATGAACTACTATTGGAATTAATTGAAACCAGTAGAAATTCACCCTTTCTTACCTATTCTCTCGTCTTTCCATAGACAATGCTTGTCAGCTAGGTAACTTTTTGTTTAAATAAATAAAACGGATCTGAATTTTTGAGATGAGGATTGGTTATTCGTATTATTATTCATCGGACTACAGTTCTCATCTTGAGTGTGATTTTCACAGCGTTTCGGTCGATATAATCTCCGAACTTCTTCAAGTGTATCTTGTCGAACTCGGCTGACGGAACAAGAGCACGCTACCCCCATGAAGTAAATAAAGGGTTCCGTTCAAAATTCCGTCCAAATTCCCGAGTTCGACAGAAACATTCCCGAGTTCGACAAGATATACTTGAAGAAGGTCGAAGGTTATATCGACCAAAATGTTATGAAAATCACACTCAAGATGAGAACAGTAGTCCGATGAATAATAATACAAAATAAAACGGACATTGTAATTTTTTTTCCTTTTGTAACAATTTACATCCTTTTATTTTTTTAATTAATAGTCTCTTTCTTTATTTGAATTATTGTTCTTGAGTGTCGTTCAAGATGAGAACAGTAGTCTGAAGAATCTAAATAATACAGATAATCAATCCTCATCTCCAAAATTTAGAAACATATCAAATTGGTACAGATCTAATACAAGTAACAGTAAAGATGAGAATAGTATTCATATTATTTGCAACATTCGTATTACTGTTCTCATTTTGAGTGTGATTTTCACGTTTCAGTCAATGTAACCTCCGACCTTCTTCAGGTGTATCTTGTCGAACTCGGGAATCTGGACGGAATTTCGAGCGAAACCATTTATTTACTTCATGGGGGTAGCATACTCTTGTTCTGTCAGCCATGACTGGATAGAGGTCCTAAGTAATTTGCCGCTCACACTGAGGATTGAACCTTCAACCTTCAGGAGAATATCACTTTTTACAATTGATTTTTCCAAGTATTCTAACCACTGCACCACATATCCTTGCGGACAATTCAGAAACGTCATGAAAATAGTAGTCTGAAGAATCCAAATAATAGGTATAATCAAAAATTAAAAAAATCACTTTTAAGTTGATAGCGAAAATAGAACTCTCTTTATGACAGGTCATTTGATTTGGGAACAATTCATTTTGAAATGCGGACATTTTTTTTTTTAATATTCAGCAACAGCAGATAATTGGTCATTTTATTGTATTTCGTCTTTTAAATAGGGGTGGAAGGTCAGAACATGTACAAATGTACATGCATATAATAAAGACCCCCCCTCACCTCCACAAAAAAATGAAAAAGAAAATGTCACTCATGAAATTGTTAATAAAATTAATAATTTTTTCTGTAAATCAAACCACAACTGGTACAAATAAACTTCAGTTTGTGCTTGATTTGTCCATTGAGTTTCAGCCATGAATGCTTTACACCACATCACCCCCCCCTTTTTTGATTAGTTCATGCTAAATCTGGTCATTTTGTTTACAGTTTTCCTGCTTCAAGTTTTTAATACAAAGATCCTTAAATTAAATGCCACCCACACAAGAAACCGTTAATAAATTTCACAATGTTCTCTGCATTCCAATCATAACTGGTACAAATAAACTGCAGAGTTGATGTCTGACATTTCTACAGATTGTGATCCCCCCCCTCCAAAAAAAAAAATGTGCCACCTCTGGAAGTGTTCCTGTTTACTTGTCTGCCCATAAAAACAAAGTTAAACACAAGGTTGGTTTTTAATGCGGAGAAAATCCACCAGCACCACCACCACCCGAAAAAAGTAGGGGTCAGGGCTTTCGATTGGAACAAAAACAAAAATTAACTCAATCTAAAAGGACTTCTTCACTGACCAAGAATAAAATAAACTAAGTGCAGCAACATAACAGATACTTCACTTTGTTCCTAGCCCCCCCCCACCAAAAAAAAATCAAGGATAAATTCACAATCCTTTCTATAATACAACCATATTTACTACTAAAGCGCTCCAATATGCCTAACTTATCCACCAAGTTTCAGCCGTGAATCTTCGATAGTCTTTTTTTTTTTTTATTTCTCTTCATTGATATTAGGGGGAAACTTTAGTGAGTGTCTCATCAGTAAGCTGGGCCTGAATGAGTTTCATACAAGTTTTTTTTCTTTGCTATTTTTGATAGATCAAGACCGAAATTGTTTGTAGTTTTTAAATTTGCTTTAATATGGTGGAGTACTAGATGTAGCTACTTGGCGTTGCCCAGGAGTCTTTATTTTCATTTTTGTTTTGCATTTACATTTTTTTAATATGTTGCTCATTTGTTTTTACTAAATTGTTTTTGTTTTTATTATTATTATTAAATAGAGTTTTTTAAAGTTAAATTTAATTATTACAGTATGTTTGGATGTTAAAATATTTATTGAACCAAATTATCATAAAACTATAAATTTTGTTTAGGTAGTGGTGTCTAAATATCTGTTCATAAAATTGGATATAAATGCCTTCCAAAACTTTCAATCTTTTAATGCAGAAGAATTTACTAAAATTTTTAAAGCCAGTTTAAACGATTTTCTATTGAACAGTTGAAACGCTTCCAAATTCTTTTAAGATTTTTACATGTCCCAAAGTAGTTCCTTTTTTTTTTTTTTAACTATTAACAAAGAATTAAAATGATTGACTTGTTTATGAAATACTTGAAATGTATTACAGTGGATTTAATTTTGTAATTAAATTACTTTTGTAATAAGATGTTTGAAAATTGTTTTAATTTTATACAGTTACATTTTTAGTTGTATTAAATATTTGATTAATCTATTATATACGAGAAAGAACAGTTGTATATGTGTGTGTGCTTGTACATTCAGTTAAAAGACAAAAACTACAAAACAAATACCCACAAAGTTGATATCTTCTTGATTATCGTTGCACTGGATTAATAATATCTAAAATTTTGAAATAAATTATTCATTCTCTGTGGGGTCAATTGGTCCACATTTCATTAGGATGTGGGGTGGGGGTCGGTTTTTTAGTGTTATGCATTAACTTGGAACAAAAATCCAACTCATTTTTTGAAGAATCATATGAAGGAGATTTGTTTGTGTGTGTATGTACAACTAGAGAGGAATGGGCTGAGGGAGAGGTAAAATGGGAAAGAGAGAACGATAGAGAGAGGTGGCAAAGTAGAAGTTTGTCTTGGGCAACATCAGGTAGCCTTGTTAGTAATCTATATATATAAAAGCCAAAATGTGTGTATGTATGTTCACGTTTTGTGTATGTCCAAGAAAGGCTTTTTTCAGAGAAGCGCTCGGTCGGCTTGCAACTTCTTAAAACTTTTTATATCACATATAAATCATAATATCTCCGAGTTAACAACAGAGCTCACCTGTCTATTTAATTTGCTTGACTTCAGGAAGATAAATATTCAACAGTTTTCGCTTGCCGCATGTGGATTAGGCTTTTTCCTATAATAAAAGCGACATCAATTCTGATGGTATTTTTCCAGTCACCATCGCCAGAAATGTCCGAAAGCAATCAGCTTTGATCAATGTGGAAATATTTTCCTTATATCAGACAATTGCTTTTCAAATTGGACAAGGGGAGCTGGTTCCCCCCCCCCCCAACATCTTGGGAAAATAAAAATAAAAACCCCACAGTCAAAGTTGACCTCATTAAGACATTAAAACATGCACCTGCAAATTCTAAGTAATTAAATAAATTCAAACGTGTTTCCGTTAGTATGTCGCGGTGGCCCAATGGTTAATGTTGCATGTTTTTTTTTTTCACACTTTAATTTCCAACTTTGCGTCAAGGGTTCGAGTTTGATCCTCATACTCACCTACCAAACTTTTTTTTTTATTTTAACCACACACACCTCCAAACACCCGGGCAAGGCGGGTACCCCCCCCCCCACGCTAGTAGTAAATAAAAAGAATAATTCAGTGTTTATTTACAAAAGTTACATTGATGTAAGGAAGAATTACACATATGCGCGCATGAAGTTGTCTCATAATTTTGTTACTATAGAAATGATCCTCTAGTGGAATTAGGGAAACAACACCAGTTGAGTGAGTGGTTTCCCTTGGCTTGGGAAGCAGAGAGCTGACAAGGGATTTGAGAGAGCACCTTCTCCCATACGGTGGGTCAAAACCCATGTGAGAGAAAACATGCAACCTCACAGGGTAGAACACACTTATCCTCCATGTTAGATACAAGCCGTACATTGACAGAACATATCCATCCATGATAGACGTCTCCACCTGGTGGATGAGTTGTGAACTTTTGTATTGCTCTGTTATGTTGTGTTACTTGTCCGTATTGCATTTGTCAATGTGTTAATAAATGTCTATATTTCTACTTAGTAGTTAGTCATTATATGTAATTTATGCTTGTAATTTCTGTTTCAGATTAATTAATTTAATTATACGACGGCAATACATCCAACAATTCCATTTATTTATTTTTTTTTCTTTCTTTTAAATATTTCTATTCCTACGCTTTGTATTTTTCAGTGGTGAATCATACGGATTTAGGAATCCTACACGGCGAGACTCTCGGAGAAGCATCCTCTCTGATACGACAAAGGAAGAAATGCTGCCTGGTTCGTATTATTTAAATTATTCGGACTACTGTTCTCATCTTGAGTGTTATTTTCACAACTTTTAAGCCATTGTGGCCTCTGACCTCCTTCAGGTTTATCTTGTCAAACTCTGGAATCTGCATGGAATACTTGATGCAGTTTAACGTGTCTTGTTCTTAGCTGCTGGGGATGGATACCTTCTTGTCATATGACAAAAAATGATTTGAAACAAGTTTCTTTAAAGCAGAGTTTTAAAACTGGATGCCCTTCCTCATGTCAACGATTTTATTTGTGATTTACACTGAGTGGGTCACCAACCATGGCCAACCAGTCCCCACTCAACCGAATCACTCAGTCAGCTTTTCTGGTGGTCGACATATATGTCACCTGTCATCATTTTTCTAAAAGATGGAATTGCCCGATCATCAAAGACAAGATTCAAGCAAACATGCAAGGTCCACAGAGTTTTATAATAATGTATGCATACTAAGTAAGTATCCATGCTATAGCGATATCGTAACCATTAGACTATTTGTAAGAGAAGTGAAATTTAAAACAAACGTTTGTTTTTTTTATTTATTCATTTTTTTTTTTTTTTTTGTTAAATTTTTTAATTGTTTGGTACAACTTAAAAAGATGATAAAGTGATTTATCTTGAACCAAAAGAGGTAAACTTATTGCTCTTAAACTGAAGAAAGTAGAGTAATTGCTCTTTTAGGAAAAAACAAACAGATCCACCATGACAGTTTGCGAGGTAAACAAAATGTGTCTTGCGTCCTGCATCCAGCGACTTCTACCCTACCATTAAGCTCTGTCAGTTGTTGAATAAATCTGTTAAAAATTATGCTTCATCCACTATTCATTTATGGGTTGGTATTTAATGTGTATCATCAGATGTAACAAGAATACAATATGTTTTAAATGTTGAATATTTTTTAACAGTTTATAAATTAATGTTTAGTGTTGTTCATTCATATTTTCCTATGTATATGTAATAATTGTGTTGATATTAACAATAATTGAAGTGATTTTTATTAAAAGAAAAAGAATAAATGATCAATAAATATTTACATTAATTTTCAAGGGAGGTAATTTAAATGTAAACTATTAGTTTTTAAAATAAAAATAAAAAATTAAACTTATATTAAAGATATTTGAAGTTTTTATACATTTAAAAAGTATGTTTAGAGCTAGATTAATGGTGGTTGTTCAGTAGTTAACAACACAGACTGAAAACTTGGGTGTTCCAAGTTTGAATACAGTTCATTCCACAGAAATATTTTCCTCAAACTCATACTTAACCTTGTGTCTAATCTCATGGAAAGAAAGTAAATAAAAACACTACTTTAAAAGCAATTTTAATTCTTCCTTTTGGGAGCACCCAATGCTGATTTTATATTTGAGAATATGAATTTCGTGTTGATTAATTTTGTTTTGTCTGAATTCATTTTCTTATACATAATGGCTGGTAGAATTTTCTTTTTTTTTTCTTTTTTTGTTATATAATAAATATGTCCTCGTAGATATTTTTCTCACAGTTTTTTTTTTATAAAACTGTATGTTTACTTTCTTATTCCAGGTAATAAAGGCAGGGTTTTTGGCACATTTCCACGTGGTTATGAAACGGGAACTCACATGGTAGACATTGAACGTAAGTTCTTTTAAATTCATCTTGTTTTTTTGTTTGTTTGCTTTTCATGCACTTCCAAAAAGGTTTTGAAATTCTTTTCTAGATTTTGAATTCTATAAGTCATGATTTTTTTTTTTTTCAAAAAATAATTTTATCATAAGTATAAATAGCTGTTTCGTGTGCACTTAATATTGTGTCTTCAAAACGAAACATGCAACATAGAGTTAATCATTTTTCTGAGACATGCAACAACTTTGGACTGACTATCAAAATAAAGAAGACCTAGGTAATGTACCAGTCTGCAGCAGGAAAATGATAAACTGAGCCTCAGATCATAATTTATGCAACAAACATAAAAACTGTAAACAAGATTATTTATTTGGATAGTACCCTGTCAGGGGCAATACACATAGATGAAGTTGACTGCAGAGTATCTAAGGCTAGCACTGCCTTTGGATGTCTCCAATCCACTGTATGGGAGCATAGAGGAATTCAGCTCCAGACCAGGTATAAAGAACTGTAATTCTTACTATCCTCATGTAAGACACACCAAGAAACTGAATCATTTCCACATGACTTGTCTCCATAGATTAATAAAAATCAAGGGGCAAGAGAAGATACCAGACACAGGTTTTCATCCAGTAAAACCTTCATCAGTATATACCATGCTGTAACAGTATCAGGCGTGTTGGATGGGTTATATATCCCACAGGTCAGATTCAAGACTCCCAAAACAGCTTTTTACATTGAGCTAGTCAAAGGCAAAAGAATTGTAGGAGAAACGGTTCAAGGAAAGATTTGGTCTGTATTTTGACTTGTGGGAAAACCTAGCTTAAAATAGTTCCTGATGTATTGAAAGCCACAAAGAGTTCACAACTGGTAAATCTGTATGCATTGAGGAAGGAGGGGTTATTTTATTCGGAAAGACAGCAGTCAACACCTCTGCTACAAAATCACCCCACAGATGTCATACATGTAGGAAGTACTTCAGAGCTTGGATTGGACTGATAAGCCCACTTCTGGACATACAAAACAGTTACATGATCGCGGTCATCTTCACAAGCAAAGAACAAACATTCATCAGTGCACTTTATATATTAACGGGGAGACTTGGCATTAATTTGATTGTAAGTAAAGGAACATTGATTGAAATAAATTTCGTCTTTAACTGTTTTATAACACACTCTGCATTTCCAAAGAAATAATGCTATTTTAAGACATCTTACTCTCCATTGCTCATAATCGATAGAAAGACACAAGTGAACAGTTACAAATAGATTAACAGGAAAAGTCTTTGATATACTTATCAGGCAAACAAAAAATTATGGAAAATTTTCAAGTAGAATTTCATTACTGTTTTACTTGTATATGTTGAAGCTATGCCATTATGCATCGTTAAGCCAGCGTGTTGTAGAAGATTATCTCCTTCTAATATGAAGATGCCATGTGGAATTCGTTGACTATAAATAGTAAATAAAAAGTTTTCTTGATAATTTTCCATAATTTTTGGTGCACATATCTATTTTTGCTTGATATGTAAGTATATATCAAAGAATTTATGAAAACATTTAGATATCTGGTGCTTTTTTTGTTATAATAGTGAAAATCGAAATATTGAATTTCAAGTAAAACCAATGATATCTACTTGTCATGTCGCAGCAATGAACATATCCAAAAATTATGAAAACCAATAAGGTAGAATATTAATTATTAATGAAAACAGTTTTCAAAGACAATTAGGGAAAATTAAGTTTTGTTAAATTGGCTTTAGATTTTCAAAGTTTTCAGAAAATAATTACCTCCCTTGTTACAGTTCAAACTCTTTTATTTATTTTTTTAAATTGTTTTTTTAGCAAAACTATTTTCATTAATAATTAATTTTCTACCTTATATCGTTTTTTGTAATTTTTGGATATGCTCATTACTGTGACATGACAAATAGAAACTATTGGTTTTACTTGAAATTCAAAATTTCAAATTTGTTATTGTAGTAAAGAAGTGCCAAATATCCTCCTTAATTTTTATTATTTCCTTTTTAAAATGAAAATAATAGCACAGGGAGACTGAAATGATTGATTATTAAGAGTGACTGGATCGGATGTAAAATACAATTGACAGGTGTATCATCCTTCTCGCTTAAACATCAACTGTTTAAAAAGAGTGATAAAATGAAGGTTCAACAGAAATGCTTCCCACACAAAAGTGTTTTAACCAGACAACATAATCATCATCTTCGACTAAATGTTTATCTTATATGCTGGCATGAGTTGGATGGCTTTTATAAATTTAATTCCAAGCTAATTTTTCTCCCTCTTTCTTCCAAGTCAGTTCATTCTTATCACTTTCTCCTGTGTTTTACTTGGCCTTCCCTTCTGATAACATACCAATCACTCCACAAGTTAGAATAAGCTAACATGAATTAAAATAGATGATACAAAGGGTTCAGTTTGAAATTCCATACAGGTTTTTGAGTTTGATATAAAGATTTTTCAAGTTTGAAAAGATGCACCTGAAGAAGGCCTGAGGTTACATCAGCCGAAACCTTGTGAATATAATAACCAAGATGAGAATAGTAGTCCGAATAATCCAAATAATATCAACAAATCATGTATAATGTGCACTATATTTCAACATTTTCTTATTGGGTTTTTCTATTTCCGGTTAGACCAGATTGCGCACTGACATGAGCATTCTTATGATAGTTTTCTATGCCTTATTACTTCCATGCTGGTTTGTGACAAACTTGAAGCAGGTGTTTTGTTTTTGACACCATCAGTATAAGATTGCTGTACAGGGTCAATAGACTTCCTCTATTTAGTTTCGTTTTTCAACAAAGCTCCACCACCATCACCACCACTGCCTTCTTAGATGTATTGCCTTCACTGCAGCTGAGAAACTCCATCTATTCTTTGCATAGTAACCCTCCAGATTATCAGAGCAAGAGCACAGTCGCTACACCTTGTCTAAGGGTGGCCTGGAAATGTGCAAGGCAGGGGCGTTCATCTCTCTGAGATATTATACATATCCACATATAGCATCTAGTATTACCAAATATCACCCATCTGGTACTAGCCAGGCTCAACATTGCTTAATTTTAGTGATTTAACGAAAACTAATGTGTCAGTGTGATTATGCCGTATATTTCAGCATTAAATTAACAAAAGGATTGATATGCCATAAAAAAAGAAGAAATCCTTGACTATTTATGCTAATGATTTTGATTATGTATTTTTATTTTTACAGTCATTATAATTGTACATACTTGGATATTTATTTTTTTTTCCGTTTTTTTTTTTTGTTGTTTTTAAACTGCTGCCATATTCAGGTCATCGGACGTTTCCACGTTCAAACAATCGTCGGACAGAATTAGTCGCTGGCTCTGTGCACACGTTGCTCTCTCGGGGTAGTGAGGGCACTCTTAGTAGCACTCGCAGTACCAGCAGCAGTAGTAGCGGATTACCCCCTGATCCAGACATGGATTCTCCGGAAGGCAGAATGTTGATGAAGAGAAACTGCGACATGGATAGTACCAGTTTTGGTTTTTCGGATGTTCATTATTCTAAATGTAAGTCTATCTCTCAATTTGTTTTTTTTTTGTTTTGTTATGTTTTTTGATTTTTTTTAACTTTGTCAACTAAGCTCAAACCCCTGTCCCATCGCCACAGTGTTGCACCTCTGTGCCTGTTTTACAGATATTTTAATGAAATGTGGTCTGATGAACTTATTGTACTTGTACCCCTTCGATGTACATATCCTCGACAAACCCACTTAGCAACAAAATCTCATCCCTTCGCTGTTCAGGTCCCTAAATGCCAGAAAACTTTCTACTCTAATAGTTTCTTTCCTCGAACAGCTAGATTTTGGAATTCCTTTCCTGATACCTGCTTCCCCGACTGTACTGATATACAGAAGTTTAAATGTAATGTAAAATCATCATCATGTTAATCTTTCCTAGGCATGGTTCCAAATAGTAGCCTCTTACATCCAACTGGTGATATGCCTTAGGGGTGAATATAAGTTAAAAAAAAAATGCTATGTCCTCTGATCATGATACCGTAAATACCGGCTTCCTGACTTAACATGCTCTAGACATTGATATTGTTTTTTTCTTTTCCTTTTGCAAAACGCAATCATGTACTGCAAGGTCAAAAACACAAACAGCAATTTGTTTGAGGTGAACAAAACAAAATATTATCTTCCGACATTGTTATTAGGTTTTCTAAAAAATAAGTTTCTGAACTTATTGGATTAAAATCCATGTTTGTGTCATTGTAAATTTTCTTTTTTTTTTTTTATTTATTTATTTTGTTAATGCTCAAAAATTGTACAGATTTATTAAAAAAAAAAAAAAAAAAAATTTTCTTTTCTTCAAACTCTAATTCATTATTTTCTCTTTTCATTCAAACTTTAGCACCCCGAGCTCCAACCAACTGGAAGAAAGGTCGATTGTTGGGTCCAGGGGCATTTGGAGAAGTTTATCTTTGTTACGATGAAGATACAGGGCGGGAACTTGCTGTTAAGCAAGTACAGATCAACACAGAAACTGGAGAGGTCTCCAAAGTAAATAATCTGATTCTTTCTTTTCCTTTTTTTTTTTTTTTTTTTTTTTTTTTTTTATCCATTTTCTGGCACCTCCTTTTTCCCACATATTTTTTACCGCTGTTTCCCCTAATGTTGTCCATTTGGATATAATTCTGTTACTTATGGTAATATGCTTTTTTTGTTCTAGACTAATGTATAGATATAGTCTGCTAAATGGGTGATGTTTAAGCTCATGTAATGTAGAAAGATTTGAAGTGACAGAGATAGTTTCAGCTCAAAACCTAATAAAACAATGCAATATAAGAGCCTCTTTAATAGAAACGCTTATGTACCAAGGTTTGATGTGGGTGCATTAAAGTAATGTTAACAACAGAAATTTCAACATAAGGCTGGTAGAAAGAGAAACCAGAAAATGGTTCTTCTGCAGAAACTAAAAAAATTAAATTTTATGCTTATCCAAAGAATGGGTGTCTTGCCAGTCATTTTGAAAAAAAAATCTCAAAACCAAGGGAGGTAACTCAACAATAACTCGTACTAGATTTATGTTATATTTTAAATATAAATTCTCATTGATCGCTTAAAAATAATTTTTTTTTATAAAAAATCAAACAGTTTACCTGATTTTTGGAATATGATATTTTTGTTTTGTCACAAATACAGATTTGTCTTCATTTTTGTTTTTTTTTAACATGGAGGAATTCTAGACCAGAACTCAGAATATTCCATTATAAGTTAAAGAGTGTTTAAATATGGCGGCATAGAAAGGAAGTTTAGAGACATATAATACATGAGCTGATAAATGTTTCCCTGGTTTCTGAACTGTGAAGGAGAGCAGTCATGTTTGAGGACAACTGCTCTCTTCCCATATAGGGGATGGGCTGAGGAAAGACCCACAGGTTATTATATGTGTATTATCCTGACCTAAAATGCACCAAACATTGATATTATTTTTTCCTTTCTCTTTGCAAAATGAATTACTGAATTGGGCATTAAATAACCCAAAAAGGGTTGATATGCCGTAAGAGAAAATAACCAAACCAAACTAAATGAATAAATATTTGAAAATATAAAGAAATTGAAGTAGAAAAACTTTTTCCAAAATTACTTGTTCGGCATTAAATAACCCAAAAAAGGTTGATATGCAACAAAACAATGTCTTACAAAGATTAAAAATCCGGATATAATGATTCTAAACCTTATGTCGAGAATCCTGATTCAAATTTTGATCAAATGATTTTGATTTGAGAGAATGTCTAAAAGTTAAAGCTTATGCATAAAGGATCTTACGAAGAAATTGAAATTCAGGAAATCTTGCTTCATTGGTATTTAATGACTGTGGATCAAATTGAATTTAAATCTTATGTATTTCAATTTTTAAACGGGAAGCTGTACTTCTATTATGTCTCTTTGGTAACACTTTAAAATACCCAAAAGAAACTTAAATAGCTATCGTTAAAATTTCACAAAAATCGTTGGTATCTTAATTTTTACAAAGAGATTCCATCATATTTTTAACCCATTTGCATAAATATAGCCTACATTATGACCCCTGCTTAGCAGACATGTTGCAAAATTCATAATGATCGGTTAATTAGTTTCGGAGTGAATTAAAAATGCGTTTTATTATTATAAAATTGTAGTATAAAAAAATGTTTTCTTATAAAATTTTGTTTTTGAGATATTCATTTACAAAGCTTTTTGTTTTAGCACTTGCTAACTGGTGACCCTTCTATTCTCTCTATGTTTAATTCATTTCATTTTTTATGTGCATGTCTGTATATTTATCTTTCATATTCTTCCTTCACTAAAGCATAACTTTTACAGGGTGGAACGATAAATTTGTCACAATAAAGCAAACAACGCATCTTTATTTTAAATATTTTATTGAAAAAATCAATTCAGGTAATTTGATTATGTAGTAGAGCTGACATCTATTCAGTGTAGCCGCCTTCAGCCTCAATCGTTGCCTCAATACAGGAAGCTTGGTGATTACTTGGCGGATGGTGGCAATAAGGCTGGCTTTGGTGTTGTGAGAGGTCATGGTGGTAATGTTCTCGATGTATGACAAAACGAAGTAGTCCAGCGGGTTCAGGTTGGAGAAGGAGTGCTGAGAGAAGAGTATAAATTCGTAGCACTCCTTTTGAAGCCAAGCCTTGGTCTCTTTGGATTTGTAGGTAGGTGCTGAATCCTGTTACCACACCCAGGGTCTGCCAGCAGCCACCTAATTGCACCACGGGATCACCACACTCTTCAGCACATCCAGGTACACTCTGGTGTTGACTTTCAAGCTGACTTCGAAGATGTGAGGTGGCATGATGTGGCCCTCACTTGAAACCACACCAAAGACCATAACTGTGGCCAGAAACTTTGTTGAGCTGTGCCTTGAAGCGTTAGACCATCCAGATTTGCATTTTGAGGGTGTTGGCAATGGTCCTGTTGTTAAAACTTGAATTGGTAAAGAGCATAAGTTATACAGCGGCACATCTCTGATCTCGCTCGTTGAACATTGTGTCACTTTCAGACATGATAGAAAGCTTCTATTGCTCTTGAAATTTGTACACAACAGGTAGATGGTCTGCAACAAAAAAAGAAAACCTTTCATCAAACTGAAATGGAATCATGTCGCCTTTTCTAGGGAGATAATTTATGGTTTCACACTGTAATATTAAATGCGTGATTCTTGGCTGTACATACAGATGCTATTGTTATCCAAAACAGCATCTACACACCCAGGGATCCCATCACACATACAAATATATATACACATATACACATGCAAATATATATAAACATGTACACATGCAAATACATATAAACATATACACATACATAAATTCATATACACGTACATAAATTTACATAGAGATTACATGATATCTATAAATTGGAAAATGTTTGATTTTTATACATTTTTTTTTTTTTTTAATTTTCTGCAGGAAGTTCGTGCCTTAGAAAATGAAATTCAGCTTCTTCGAAATTTTCAGCATGAAAGAATTGTTCAGTATTTTGGCTGTGTTCAAGGCACAGTGCTATCCATCTTTATGCAGTACATGCCGGGGGTAAGTAAATCACATTAATGTGTAGACACAATGACCTAGAAAGAAAATGGCCACTGAGTTTGAGTTTTGTGTAAAAATTGAAATTTAAAGAAATCCTTACTTTGCATAAATTATAAAGATAATTGTTTGTAAGAAGAGTTTGCTTTGCTCAAGAAATAAGTTTTTTTTGTTTCGAACGACAAAATCCATCTTTTGAACATTTTCATCTTCAACCATCAATTGACTGCAAATAACAGTTCAATGCACATGGTAAATTGCAGATTTAACACCTCTAAGAGTTGGCTATTAACCGGTGCTTGGCAATCCATTGAATCATTTCAAAATTGTCAGATAAGCTTCCTAACAAATTGGAATATAATTATTTTTTTCAGTCCGCATAAAATCATTGTCATAAATATCATTTACAAGACTCGTTGGATGCATTCTTAGAACTCAACAGCCATTTTTTTTTTTCTAGACCACTCTGTCTCCACATTACTATAGTCCACATTGAACGAAGTTAAAACATTTGTTCTTATAAATCACCAAAATCAAACAAAACTGAGTAAGAATCAGTTTTATGTGACAGTCTTCTAGTGTTTGAAGGTTCAATCCTCACTGCAAGTGATACTAACTAAGAATGAAATAATAATTACTCAACTCTTCTACTTGGTCATGAGTGACAGAATGAGAACAATCTACCTCTGTAGATTAAATGAGTCTGTGTAGGTTTTCAAGTTTAAAAAGATGTCTAACAGCATCAATATCTCTGGTTGATGATTTTGAATCCATGCATAATTTCTAAGCTGGGTGCTGATTGGTGCAAGAATTTAATTTTTTTTTTTTGTCTTGCCCAATCAGAAGCTATATCTCAGGTGGTAAGTGAATACACAACAGAGGTTGATAAAAAGGAGTGCCAAATAGTTGGAAAAAAGATGCCACTATCACTAACTCATCATAGTGCATCTATCACCCAACCCCTCTACTTCAGCTTCTAAGCTTTCTTGGGACACAACCAAAATCTCTTTAGTCATTTGTGCCCTGGGTTCAACTTGGACAAAAAGACCCAAGAATCAAACATGGCTACTGTTGCATATACATAGACTTAATGTAACACATATGCCTACATACACACAGTCTGACTGGACATTCAAACTCATTTTGTCCTTTAGATCTCACATTTCATGTGTGATGTTTCTGACAAAGGAGAAAAAATTGCTATTTTCTGTGTCAGAATCTATCAATCTAACGCTTATTGTTGCTAGTTTTTGACCTTGTAGTATTGTTTTCTTTATAGCTCCTTACATCAGGTGGCTTTATGCCTTGTCTGAAGCGATTTTCATTTTAAAAAAGAAAAACCTCTTTTCTCTTCCCTACTTATGAGACACTTATTCAACATTACGTGGACTCTCTAATCTTTTCATCCATCCATACCATGATGGACGTAATCATTTACTAACACCTTTCTCTTTCATTCCCCTTTTTATTAACAACAAAGACGACTCAATAAAGCTGTTGCCTTTCTATTCTATAGATTGGAGGTTACAGGCACTCTTTTTTAGTTCTCTCAATCCGGCTAGGGATTTGTATTCTCGCCCCCCCCCCAAAAAAAAAATCAACAGCGATCAGACCATTCCTGTAATGACTTGGTCCCTGTTGATTTTGCGGTGAGAGTTTAGTTCTGTGCAGTTCTAGGAGGTCCATCCTCTCAAGCCTTGTCTTCTCTCTTTGAGAAGAAGTTAGTTTATTGCCAATTGCCTGATGCACCCTCACCGGAGGATGCTGACAGGGCTGCCCAGGCACTTTTTGCAGGTCAGAGTGCCCTTCCTCTGGGGTGCTGACTTCTCAATCCGACTTTCTGATCCGGGTGTCAAAGTTCTTGCGGTGGGAGAGAACTAAATATCTTTTAGTCCTCTCACTCATACCTTCTTCGGTTTATTCTATTTTTATAGTTCTTCCTCATCTCTGCTTAATTTCAAGAGAGAAGTTTTTGTCTTTGTTTTTTGGGGTTTTTTTTTGGGTTTTTTTTTTTTTTGAGAGGGAGGGTATGTTATGGTATGTGATAAGTTGTTGGTTGTGGCATCACTTGGCCAAGAAAGAGGAAGAAACTAATGAGTGTTCGCTTCTATCAACTCCGTTTGCGTAATCGGCTCACCTGAGAAATGCTTAAACGTTCTGAAAATAGCGACCAAAATGTAGTTAGTCGTCCGAATAACACAATTTGCAATGTGCATTATTACAACATTAAATAATCCCAAAACAGTTGATTTCTTGTAAAACAAAATAAATTTTTGATGGGAAAAGGAAATAGTTTATCAGGCATGTGTATGAAGTGTGATAATGTATGAAAAAGAAATCTGACCAATAAGGGTTGAGCACATGCGTTGCATGACAAGGAATGATGTCAGAATGATACGATGAGTATGTAATGTGAATCTTACAGACCGGTTTAGTTTTGATGACCTCAGAAGATTATATGGTAGGTTGATTGCCATAAAGTTGCTGCTTTGTGGGATGATCTTGCCAAGATATATTTAACACTGTTTGTAGCATATGGGTGTACGTGCCGTCTAGCTTCTTTTTTTTTTTTTTTTTCACATCTTTTGGTGAATGCTACCAAAAGATTGGAAACAGTATTGGGAGACATGTGCAAAACAGAAGATTTTGTTGGAATGATCACATTGAAAGAATGAATGATGTATGGAAGTGAGGACATGTGTTGCATGGAGAGAAATGATATAAGAATGATACGATGGATGTGTAATGTGAGTCTTAAAAGATGAATTTAGATCTAATGAACTCAGATGTACAATATAGGGATACACATGCAGAACAGAAAACTTTAATGGTATGGCCACATTGAAGGAATGAATAAGAATTTGGGGGTTAGTAGATGTAGAACAGTTGAGGCAGCAGGCCTATTTTGGTAGGGGAAGGTCAAGGCCAAGGAAAACATGGGAGGATGTGATAAGGATGGGCTTGGGAGAAAAAGGGATAAATAAAGACTTGGCCAGAGATAGGTAAACTTAGAAGTCAATTATTAAAAGCCATCCAATGCATGCCAGTATGTAAATCTGACATTAAACCAAATATTATTATTATTATGATTATGATTATTACTACTACGACGATGATGATGATGATGATGATGATGATGATGATCATCATCATCATCATCATCATCATCATCATCATCATCATCATCATAATAATAATAATAATAATAATAGTAATAATGATGATTTAAAATATCATGATGATGATTTAAAATATGATGGGGATTTGTTTTATATTCAAGAATATGAACTATGATTTTATTGAAAACAAAAAAATTATCTCATAAAATCTAAGTTTTTATTTAAAAGAAGACAGAAAAACAATATCTTTTATGTCTGTGTTTTATCTTCTGGAAAATGATTTGGCAGTTTTTGTCTGTTTTCATTGCAATTTTTTTTTTTTTTTTTTTTTTTTTTTTTTAAGCCAAACAAAAATACTGACTCCTGCATTTCAGGTGACGTTAACAAAATGACAGCTAACCTAGTTTTCACACCACTCTACATAACTAATTAAGTCGGGTTTAAGTGATAGATTGACGCTGACACCCAATTCACTCATCTTTTTTCGGACAAGATTCCTCCCACATTTGAGAAATATGACAAAAAATTTATGCCTTCATGAAAACTTTGTAAAAAAATATATGCATTAATTCTTAACGTAAGATATTGCTCGAAACTGCATTGAACAGAAATGATATGTGTATTTTTCAACCTACTTGACAATGCATGAAATGATAACCTTTTGCTGAAATCTATTTTTGCTTATTGTCTAGAATTTCCGCTATATTATCTTAAAAAACAAAAATACAGAAAAAACTTTGATGGACATACCCGTGACAAAGCAAAAAAAAATTGTATTCCAAGAATCATGTAAATTGATCAGCTAGTTTTATTTTTATAACGTATATAATTTTTAAACAATCTTAAGGAATTAATGGAAAACCATGTACATTACAAAGCTGATCTTTCAAGTTTGAGTTATTGTAGAGTTATCTACCTTTGTTTCTTGAAGATGGTAATACAAGACAGTTCCTTTTTTGCGTACTCATAAAATTTGATTTTCTTAGTTAAAAAGGAAACTATTTGATCAACTTATGTGATTTTTTGGAATATGATATTTTCGTTCTATCATACAAATTTTTTCTGTATTTTTTGTTTTTTAAGATAGGGGGAATTGTGGACAAGAATCATTTTTAAATATGTTTAACATTTTGAATGTAAGGGAAATAACTCTTACAGTATAATCGCATTGACATCCTGGTTCTCATTAGAACTGGAGCCTGGTCAGTACCAGTTGGTTAACCATTTGTCGCTTTTCTCTCTATTTTTAGGGGTCAGTAAAGCAACAGCTGCAGAATTATGGACCACTTAATTTAAACTTGACCCGCAAATATACAAGACAGGTTCTGGAAGGATTGGCATTTTTACATAAAAATGTTATTGTACATAGAGATATCAAATGTAAGTACATTTCTTATGAAACCATGTGCATTCACTAGCCATGATCGT
Source organism: Euprymna scolopes (assembly GCF_053919585.1). NCBI lineage: Eukaryota > Metazoa > Mollusca > Cephalopoda > Sepiida > Sepiolidae > Euprymna > Euprymna scolopes. Next base: position 43,884,707 of record NC_136491.1, on the reverse strand, counting down.
TTCTCTCCATTGTGTCGGACCATAGTCATTCGTTGATGCTACAACAAGAATTCTCTATTGAAAACAAAGCATTAAAAGTTCATGTCTGAATTTTTGAGATAAGGATTGATCGCTCATATTATTTGGATTCTTTGGACTACTGTTCTCATCTTGAGTGTTATTTTCACAATGTTTCGATTGATAAAATTGTCTGCAAGGACCCGTGGCATAGTAGATAAAGTACTTGGTGAGATTCAGTTGTAAGAGTTACACTTCTGAAGGTTGAAGGTTCAATCCTCAGTGTGGACGACACTCAAAATACAACTGCAACTTATTTAGAACTTTTACCCAGTCATGACTGGCAGAACAAGAGCATGCTACCTTCATGGATTAAATAAAGGGTTCCGTTCAAAATTCTGTGCAGATTCCCAAGTTCAAGATGATATACCTGAAGAAGGTCTCTAGTTACATCAACCGAAACGTTGTGAAAATGACACTCAAGATGAGAAATGTAGTCTGAAGATTCCAAACAAAACAACACATGTACAATTTATAAACAAATAAAGAATGTTTATTATTTTGGATAAGTGACATTTCCTCCACCAAGGTTGAATGGCAAACTTGCATATCTTTGCTTAATCATACCAACCTACCTAAGTCTCATTACAGAGTCCCTTGACGATGAACCTCCAAGGGGCATACCCAGGCCTGTAGAGGCACACTGACTCAACCGTTCAGTAGCTTTCCTGCAAACCAACTCCAGCTTCAAACCATACTTCTTACTCCTCCAACGAGTGTAGTGGGTGACATCACCAATTTGATTGCTCTGGGTCCTGGCTGGTCACTTGGTTACTTTGGTGAAGTCCCTAGATGTTGAAAGGTCCTGTTCTGATGAATTGCCATTCTCCCTATGTTGTAAAAGATCAAAAGGGCAATCCATCTGCACTGCAAGGTTATTTGAAGCCAAAAGAAGACAAGAAAAATAAGTTGATAACTGATCCTTTTGTATAAAGCAAACTGATTTCAGGTCCTAATCTTCATGTCTATAGGTAAAGCTTGGGTGATTTTTGGGTTTAGTGATCGGAACCCTAAATCGAGCATGGATTCGGTGGGTGAGCAGAATGGAGTTTTCAAAGCTTAATATGTTTCACCTTATATTGAGAATGAGATGGGCATAGCTCTACTCCTCTTCCAAGAGAATTTAATTCATAATTCTCAATAATGCATTATCGTTCTAAGTTTCCAATAATATTTGCAAGTCCCAGTAATTTTTTAAAATTATTCTCATATTTCATTTAATTAAAAAAATTTTATTTTCATTTAATTAAAGAAAATTTTAAAAAATTTTTTAAATTTTCGTTTAATTACAAATTTTTCATTTTTCATTTTCTTAAAAAAAAAATTTAAGCATTACCCGTTTTTCCAATGTTTTCATTTGAACCTTATGGAATAATGCTTTTTAATGATGTTGTTTGTTCCTATTGAAGTTGTAATATTTATTTTTTGTTGTAGAAAGGTGGAGGAGGAGTAAATTCCTAAGATTATCAAGCAAAAACGTCCATTTGTATTTTTTTCTTTAATTTCAGGTGCCAATATATTACGAGATGTGCAAGGGAATGTGAAGCTCGGAGATTTTGGTGCTTCGAAGCGACTGCAAACAATTTGCAGTATATCCGGGCTGAAGACTGTGATTGGAACGCCTCATTGGATGGCACCGGAAGTAATCAACGGAGAAGGTTATTGTCGGAAAGCAGATATCTGGTACAGACATTTCTATTATTATTTTTATTATTAAATGTATTTTTTTTTTTTTTTTTTTTTTTACACGGTGGTCACCACTTATCAAGGCCCGGAAGCCACTCAGGGATAAGGGTTATGACCCATTTGGTTACTTCCACTATTTATTCTACTTCTCATCACCAAAATTCATAATTTGTGTGATATTCTTCCTCCTAAAAATAATCTGTGTGATATCTATTATGACATTCTTCCTCCAAACCTAAAAATATATATATTATCCTCAAAAATAATACAAAAATAAAAAAAAGTCCTATTGGTAGCTTCCTTCAGTTTTGACAGACTATAGATAGCCATTGTAAGGCTGACTGCGCGTGGATTTTTTTTGGCAAGAGTTGTGCAATTACCAATCATAACTCTCCTGAGTTGCCATTAAATACCAGTGGCAAGTGAAGGTTCAGGACAACTGGAAACAATGCCAAGACAAGCAGAGAGCACATACAGCACCTAGAATTCCCAAATGGTCACACATCTGGTACTAACCAGGCTCAATGTTGCTTAACTTTGGTGATCTGACGAGAACAAGAAAGAGTCCTATTACTATCTAATTTGCATCGCAAATCTGATAGGCCCTAAACTGGCATCTGAGCTTCAGCCTCTGTCCCATCGACGAAACGTTGCATCCCTCTGCCTGTTCTACAAGTATTTTAATGGTGAATGCTCTGATGAACTGCAAGCACTTGTGCCCCCACGACGTGAACACCCTCGACAGACCCGACAAGCTGCAAAATCCCACCCCCACACTGTAGAGATCCCTAGATGTAAAAGATCTTTCTACTCCAGTAGTTTCTTCCCCAGAACTGCTAGACTTTGGAATTCCATTCCAGGTCACTGCTTCCCCAACTGTACTGACATGCAGAAGTTCAAGTGCAACGTGAACCAACATCTTGCTGCCCAAATCCCTATATAGTACCCCAGTAGTTGTTTCCCCTGATAGTAGCCCCCTACACCAAAGTGGTAATGTGCCTTGTTTGGGGTGAAAATGTAATAAAAAAAAAAAAATAATAAAAAATACATGTTTACGGTATGTATGAACATAATATATAAATTAGTTGGAAAGAGAGAGCCACTCTTTCTCTAAATGCCCATAGACATTCAAAATTATTGGATGGAAAGACAAATTATAAGTAGGAGAGAAATTCATGAACTATGGCATATCTTTAAAGTCATTTTTTTGTATAACTAAAAATAATAAATCCCTTTTTTGACACCATTTATCAAGCCTGAAGACCATTCGAAGATGAGAGTTAATGAGTGTACGGTAGACACTGGGACAACAGTGTAGTAATCGTTAGTGGTGGAAATTGGATATAATTTAATCATTTAAGGGAATAACTCAACAAGAACTTGTTTACATTGGACTTGAAGACTACCATATTGCAGTCAGCTTGAAAGCAGGCCAGCAGATCAGAGTTCCATGAGCAGGCAGTTCTAAGAAAGAAGCTTTGTTTATGGAATTTACGTTTAGATTCAGGCACAAATAGAGAGTGGGAGGGGGGGGTTGATAGTAGTTGTAGCTAGATGAGTGTTTTTGTGTGAAGGTTTGGCAAAGGGGGTGAGGGCTATAGATTGAAGCTCACACGAGCACTTATCATGGAAATAATGATATAGCAGACATAGGCTCACAACATCTCTTCTGTGAAAAAGAGGTTGCAGGGAAGAGAAAAGGGCATCACCTACTAGGTTTCGAAGTGGGTTTTGAGCTCTGTCAGGGCAGGATAGGTACCCTCAGCATCTCCTACCAAGATGTGGCAACAGTACTCCATTTAAGGACGTATCTGGCTCTCATTCAGGTAGAGGATTGCATTGGAAGTAAGATACCTTCTGGAGATCAGAGCATTTATGGTAAAAAATCAGAAGCTTGGCTTTTGATGCGTTAAAATTAACCAGCGACCTGTTGCACCATCTGATCAAAGTCAGAGGAAAGAAACTCTGAGAGATATTGGTTGCTATTGACCTTTGAAGTGTTGCCATAGATGGTAGTGTCATCTGCATATATGTCAACAAATGAACTTAGAATATGATTTGGGAAATCATTAATGAAGATAAGAAAAAGATAAATCCTTGAGGCACATCAGCATTGATACTTTGAGTTTTGGACTTCTGCTCATCGATGACTACTTGTAAAAACCTATCAGAGAAAAAAAATTCAATGGTTGAGAAGACATTTCCAGATATTCCATAGCTTAAAATTTTGTGAGGTAGACATTTATGCCAAACCCTATCAAATGCCTTTGATATGTCAAAAGCTATTGCTCTTGAGAGGAAAACCCTGTCAATAGATTCACTGATCCTATGTGAAGTTACAGTCAGTACATCAGCTGTAGATCTCACAGGACGGAAACCATATTGTTTGTCACTTAGTAGGTTGTTTTTTGCTGAGGTGGTTGATGATTTCTCTATTTAACATAGATTCAAGTAACTTATTCATGACACAGAAGACTAATTGGTTTGTACTGAGGTACAGAAGACTGATCCCCAGTATTTTTAAATATTGGGCATACTAATGAGATTTTCCTTGGTGTTGGGAAGCATTTCTCTTTTAGACATCAATTGAACAGCTTTGCAAGAATGGGTACTAGTTCTGGTTGCAGCTTTTAGAGTACTATAACTGGAATATTGTCAGGACCAGTTGCTTTGCTGGCATCAAGGTTCTTGATGAATGTGGCAACATCATGAACAGATTTGTGGATGTCACTCAGATTATTTTCGGTTTCGGGAGGAAATTCTGGAGGTAGGTGGCCTTGATTACATAGGGTTGAGTTTGCGGTAAAGTTCTTGGCAAAGAGTTTGGCTTTGTCAGATGTTGACAAAATCACCGTGGTCCATTGATAATGGTCGGGATAGAGGATATGCACTTGTTCTGAACCTTGTTTATTTGTTAAAACTCATGGGAACAAAGTCTGTGTTCTATTTTAGACTTGATGGAGCATATGACTTCCTCGCATTTTCTATAATCCTTTTGCAGTGATTTCTGTGATTACTTCTACATTATCCTTATTATCAATGTCATCTGTGACTTTGGTTGCCTAATCCATGATTTAAATTTTAAATTTGGCACAAGGCTCACCTATTTAAGTTTAAAATTTGGTACAAGGCCTAGCTATTTAGGTTTAAAATTCGGGCATGGTCCAGTTATTTAGGTTTAAAATTTGGAGAAATGGCCCAGCTATTTAACTTTATAAATTTGGTACGAGCTCCAGCTATTTAAGTTTATAAATTTGGCACGAGCTCCAGCTTTTTAAGTTTAAAATTTGGTGTAAGGTCCAGTTATTTAGGTTTAAAATTTGGAGCAATGGCTTGGCTAATAAGGTAACAGTAATAGTTTTTGATTGTTGGGATGTTGGCTTAAGATGAATAAAAATAATTTTTTCATTGTAGAAGAAAGTTTATCCAATTATAATGAATTCTAAGCCACGTATGTTCCTGCTTTCAACTCTGAATCCTCGATTATCATTTTTGATATTCTGTTATTTCCAAATTTTTCTGTCCTACTTCATTAACATAACTAGCTGGCAGCCCGGCTTTGCTTGGTCATACAATAGGCTAAAACATAATATTTTAATTTCTGTAGATTGCATATGTATTATTATTAAATAACTCTTCTATTGATTATTATATATTATGAGGACTAATTTGCAAAAAAAATAATGATAATGTCGTTCATCAAATTCTGTCTGAGTATCATGTCAGCTGATATTTGGGCTTGACAATGAACGCCATGGAAAAATCACTTCTGATTAATGTTTAGTTTTAAAATATGTAAACAAAGAAATGATTTGCGGCTATTTTAAATGGTATCTCTTATCATAAATTGAACTCATTAATAAGAAAAAATAAAAATAAAATGGTGAGGTACACCCAGGCTTGAACATGGGACCATTCGATCTGTAGTCTACCACTAAGCTATATCGCCAGATAATAATAAATCTGTTTTTTTTTTTAAGAAGAAATGATTTGCTGAAATTTTATTATCTCTCTTGCTGGTGTAACATAACATATTCCCCTGTAAAATTCTTTTTTTTTTATCTATAAGAGAGAAAAGCTATTTTTAATATCAGATTTTTTCGATTTTCAATACTTATCTGAAAAATTTCTGTACAAAACATATTTAAGAACACTGCCAGACATATAAATTAATTTCAACTGTGAAATTTGCAAAAGATAGGCTCAGTTGTTTCAGAACCTATGAGGAACTCACACGCACAAAATAACTTTTATATAATAGTGGAGATTTGCATAATCCTTTTATTCTCCTGCTGCTACTATTACTGCTCCCTTTATTCTGCTTTTATCATCACTTCTCCTCTTACTTATCCTTCCTCACGCCATCTAAAATACTCATTATGCAAACAAAAAAGCTTTTCAGATTTAATTAATTTTTTACTTTATCTTTTTTTTTTTTTTTTTTTTCAGGAGTGTTGGCTGTACGGTTGTTGAAATGTTGACTATGAAACCCCCTTGGCCAGATCTTGAGACTATGGCAGCCATTTATAAAATTGCCACCTCTGAACACCCTAAGTACGAACTGCCCCCTAATATCACAGAAATCGCCAGAGACTGTATTCGGAGCTGTTTCCGAAGAAACTCGCGAGAGCGACCCACAGCTGAGGACTTGTTACGCCATAGATTCATAAACGAAAATACATAAGTCGGGTCACACTTTGCCGTCAGTGTCCGTACACACATACAAATAAGTCTTTCATCCGTTCCTGAAGAAGAAAAAAAAGAAAATGGTTGGATATGTTGCGTGAAATAATTTCTACATCTGCTCCAGTTTTGCTCCCCTCTCCCCCATAAAACCACCGATGACACACTCCCTACCCTGTACCTTATCCTCTTGGCGAATCTGGCTGCCTCATTGTTTTAATTTCTGTTATCAAAAAATGCAACTAAGGATTCGGAAGAATCCTCATAGCCACGTCTGCTTTGGTGGCAGACGTGGAGGAAGAGGTTGTATTGATTATTTTCGCTTCTATCGTTTCATTTTGAAAGAAAGGAAAGAAGAAAAAACTAGGATTAAATGTGGCATTATCAAAGGAAGTTGCTCCGAAGATATGAGAGAAACAAATGCCATCAACCTCAGCCCTCTTTTCTTTTCTTAGCAGCAAAATCAAATCAATTTGGAAGGTGCTAAATGAAAACAAATTTTTATTTGTTTTTTTTTTCTTTGAGGTTATGTCAAAGAAAAATTCCTCATTACCATCTGCCTGGCCTCAAGTTTTAATGGCTCGGTACATATGTGCGAAAAGAAAAAAATTATTTTATTTAAAAAAAAAAGCAAAATTTAATGAGACTCTGTCAAAAGAAGACAAGTTCGACTTGAATTATCTCCCCTTGTGTCAACTGCAAAACTCAAGATGAGAGAGTTTGGATTTGGATAAAAAATAAATAAAAATATGATAAAAAATAGAAAAAACTACAGGAACCAAAAGCAGGAATCATCTTTCTCCCTCGCTTCCTCGTCTGCTTTTTTTTGTTTGTTTATAAAGCTGCTGGCAGCGCTCTCAAAGAACAGTACGACCATCAGCACCAAGGGATGATGATGAAGATGATGATGATAGGAATGACTGAACAAGTCTATCCATTCTCTGTTGAGGTGCCAGGAATATGCAATTCCACTCAAAACTTCTTCGGCTGAAATGATACAAGGGGAAATAATTGCGTTTTGCTTGACTGTTTTTAAACGCTTGTCTTCTTTTCCCTTTCTCGTCAATTTCTTTTTGAATGAAAACAATCATAAGTTTATCATCTCTCTAAAAAGAAAAAAAAACAAAAAACTGATCACCTCTTTTGCAAAAAAAAAAAATATTTTAATTATTTTTTGGAACAGTGAGACCTGTGATTTTTTGCAAGTTTAATGCCAAACAATATAAATTTAAACTATTGATCCCACCTTTTTGAGAAACAGAAAAACATTTTAATTTTAAATAAAAAAAATAAAAATTTTTTAAAATTGATACAAGAGAGAGATGAACAAGAAATAAAACTGAAAAAAAAAAAAAATTTGACAGTATAACGTTCTGCATTTACAAATGAATTATTATTGAACAAATAATTTAATACAGACTTTATATGAAAAAAATATAATGCTTTTGTAGACTAGCAATCTTTTAAACCAACACATTTCAGGTGAAAACATTATTACATACATGTCCTGTCGAAGTTAGTATAAATTCCAAATTTACGAAAAATGATACAATAGAAAAATAATTGCAAGTAAAAATAGAATTTATTGAATTATCAAAAAATATAGAATTTATTGAATTATCAAAAAACATAGAATTTATTGAATTATCAAAAAAAATGGAATTTATTGAATTATCAAAAAAAAATGGAATTTATTGAATTATCAAAAACATGGAATTCATTGAATTATCAAAAAAAATAGAATTTATTGAATTATCAAAAAAAATAGAATTTATTGAATTATCAAAAAAAAATAGAATTTATTGAATTATCAAAAAAAAAATAGAATTTATTGAATTATCAAAAACATGGAATTCATTGAATTATCAAAAAAAATAGAATTTATTGAATTATCAAAAAAAAAAATAGAATTTATTGAATTATCACATTTTATTGTATGTTTTAATGTGGAAAAGTTGTGTGACCAATTTAGTTTGACAAACAAGGGAGATAACCGTTGATTTAAATAAGGGCCCACGATTTTTAAACACATTTTTAAAGAATTTGATTGTGGATGATTTTTTTTTTTTTTTTTTTTTTTTGTTAAAAATACATCTAGCACTTCTACTGGATCATTTTTCATAAGCAAAATTTATGCTAATTTTGGCATGACACATAAGTATGTAATGCTTTTAACTTACATGCGTTGGGTTAAAAGATCACCAATCTACAAAAACATCAAAAATATATATAAACAAACCTTTTTTTTTTTTTTAAATAAAAAAATAGACCCTATTTTGAAGTTTGTAACAATTTGGAAAAAAAAAAAAGTGATATGAAAAGGAAGTTTGAAAAAGAAAAGATCAAAATTACATTAAGTGCGAAAGGGGACATAACTGCGGTTGTATTGCATTTTCATAAGTGTGATTTTGTATGAATTTGAATTTATCATTGGCTATGTGAGAATATCTATAAGAAAGTGAGTGAAATATGTTTGTTTTGTTTATAAAATCTGTGTGCTTGTGCATGCATCATCATAAACTCAAATTGAAGTCTGTTCATAAGTGCCAACGCTAAGAGCCCATGAAGCTTTTTTTAACGCAAGCTTCTTTGAGCCCCATCAACATTACCTTTGCATATTTCATACTCTCCTTTTGCATAACTTATTAAAATAATATAAAGAGTTTCTTTGCAAAATGTGACAAACGCTATTTTCAAAATTGCAAAACTATTACTATAAAAAGTGTTGCATTTCAACACTTGACCACACCCCAAAATCATGTTTTACATATTTTTCAATCAAAACAAGATTTAAGTCACAGTCTAAATTTCATATAACATATATTTCGGCATTTAAGGCAGCCGTCAGATAAGACGAGTTACAAAAGTGGAGCAAGTTTTAATAAATTAATCATATACTGGTTGTATAAGACGACTGCTAAATCATGAAACCATGTTTGTTTAGTCTAGGCTAGACATTGCAACCACCCAGTATCTTATGAAATATTGGTTTTTAAAGATGATTTTTTGACTTGAAGGGTCGTCTTATATGCCGAAATATACAATATTCTTCCTTGGCTATTCCAAAAATTTGGTACACAAAGTTAAAACGCCAGAAATGGGATCGGTTTACCCAAATATGAAACAGAAGTCAATAAACGCGTGATGAAATACAAAACCGTATGGTAATTATTTCAAAAAATTGTTCGAGTTGTAACACTTCTTGTGTTATCATGGAACAATAAAAAATAAAAAAAACTTTCATTTTTCACATTTCTACAAATATTTTTTTTTTTTTAACACTTGTTTATCACAAAAAAATAAACTAATAAGAATTTTTATTATTTACATTTTCATAAATGGTGTCTTTTTAAAATAATATATTTATGTATTTCACAAGTTTTATCACAGAATTTTTTGTCATAAATAATGTGTTATCAAAAAAAAAAAAAGAACTTAAACATTTTGTATAAAAAAAATAATGAAGGAAGTTTCAGTTTCATAATTCAATTGAAGGTGGCTACTTTGTTTTATGATACACTAGCGGGGGGGAGGGGTACCCGGCGTTGCCCGAGTGTTTCAAGGTGTGTGTGCTCAGGCGGAGTAAATATTTAAAAAAAAACGCAAAAAAAACTAACGTAAGACAAATGAACGATGTTAGATGTAAAAAGAAAACAGAAAAACGAATGTTAAAACTTCTTTAAAAAATCTGAAAAATAAACCCCCCAAAAAAACGTGAAAAATGGCTTAAATAACCTTGTTACAATATTAAAATTTAAAAAATCGAAAAAAAAAAAAAAAAGACGACATCTCACACCAGGATTCGAACCCAAAACCTTTAGATAATGAGGCCACACTCTAAGCAACTGAGCTAAGACAACATCAACGAAATTGTGTTGGTTTTTCAAATATTTAAAGTAAATAATGTTCCGACATCATATGACGCATGTGTAGAAGCGAACTTGTCATGAGAGGACGGTTTTTGTTGACCCCTCCCTGTAGAAAACTGATGAAAGAAATTAATGTTTTTGGCCAATTTTTCGATATTTGTCAGGCGAAGGTTGGAACTTTAAAATGATACTGATCTCGTGAAAATCTGTGACCCGTGTCGAAAGTTTTTGCGAGACATACAAACACACATACGTACATACAAACATACATACACACATTTTCGCTTTTATATATATAGACTAGTGGGAGTACCCGACATTGCCCAGGTGTTTGTAAGTGTGTGTATGGGTGGGAGGGTTAAGTAATAACCCTGTTTAAATATTATAAAAAAACGATGTTAAAAAAATCGGAAAAACCAAAACAAAAAAAAAAAAAAAAACAGCAAAAAGCAGAAAAAAAAGGCATAAATAACCCTGTCGGATCGAACCTGCAATCTTAAGATAACAACACTGTGTGTGAAGGGGGGGGGTAAACTAAAGAATAAGCGAAGTAATAACCCTGTTTAAATTAAAAGAAAAAAAAAACGTTGCCCGGGTGATTAGAGATATAAAAAAAAAAGAAAGAAGTTTTGGTCGGGAGGTAGGCTTGAACCCGAAGCCTCAAGGCTAAGGCAGAAAAAAATCCAACACGTTACACCAACGCCAAACAGACAAATAACTAAGAACTGACAAAATTAAATGTTTAAAAAACCAGCAAGTTAAACTAACATCAACGTTTTCTAAGTCAAACATGACGTCATCGTTGCAGTAGTCGTAGAAAAAGGGAAAATGAAGGAACGATTTTTTGCTACCCCCTCCCTATACAAAACCGGTCATTTTAGGGTGAAGGAATTAATGTTTTGGGCCAATTTTTTTATATTTGTCGCCCAAGATGCCGGGCTTCAAAATGATACCAATCTCATGAAAATCCATCGCCTCTGTCAAAAGTTTTTGCAAGACATATAAACACACATACATACATACATACATTTTCGCTTTTATATATATAGATTATTTATTACAAAATTATGTGATAAAATTTGTGAAAATGTTTAATTATTTCCATGCGAATATATTTTATATATTTAGAAAATTATTTACAGAAATGTAAACTATGAAAGTTTAAATTACTTTTTTTAAAATAAAATATTTCCATATTTTAAATATTGAAAAATATTCATAGAAATGTAAAAATTTAAAAGTTTTTTTTGTTTTTTTTATTGTTTCATGATAAAACAAGAAGTGGTTCCATATGGTTTCGTTTTTCATTTCATGCTTAGTAACTTCCATTCCATATTTAGATCAACCGAGTCCACTTTTGGTGTTTTAACTTTGCATATTGAATTTTTAGACATAACTTCTTCCTTTTCATGGTTTAAGGTCTTAATTTAAACTAATGGCATTTATTGCGTTTTCTATTTGAACTCTTCATTGGAGAAACTTTCATTTGAAACTTTTAGCATCTTTCATATGAAAATATTCCTATAAATGAATTCTGTTTATCTTATTGCTACCATTAATATTAACACTAACAGGAAAAGGGTGCTTTTCCAGAATTCCACCTATAAAAAAAATAAAGAAAAAATCTTCATGATGTATGTACTCATGACTGAAAGAAAATATCGTACACCAAAAATCACTGAAATTGATCAAGTAGTTTTATCTTTAACTAAGAAAATTCTGTGGCGAAACAAATGATGACAATATCACAACACCATCTTGAAAACAAGGGAAATAACTCCAAATAATTAAAACTTGTGAGATTTTAGAAAGCTATTTTTAACATGGAGATATTGGAAAAACTCAAATTTGCTTAAAAATGATTTTCGCTATAAAAATAAAACTACTTGATCAATTTACGTGATTTTTTTAATCATTTTGTCACAGGTACATACGTCATACAGATTTTTCTTTATTTTTCTTCCTTGATATGAGAGGAATTCTGAACAAGGATCAAAAAGGGTTGCACGGGCCCCTAATTTATTGACCCCTTTGGCATCTGCCTAGTCAGCCCTATAAATAATATCGTACTGCATGAGTTGCCTCCACGCACACATACCAAATACATACCAAATACATGACGCAGGATACCAACTCTAAACAAACCAATGTGTTATTTTCTTTAATTAGCAAAAATTAGAATGTTCAGATTTTATTAAATTTTAGTACTTATCCATTTTCCACCCAATTTTGTCAGCGTTTTCCAGCAGATTACGTAAGTAGCTGCAAGATGCTGAAGTGCATTGAAAAAAATTGAATGGAGGATATTTTAAAAAGGCCTTTTGTTGTGAATTAACCCTATTTTCGAATGTGATAATAATAATAAAAAAAGAAAATTATTTGAAGTTTGATAGTGAGTAGAATAAGAATTGAAGTATGATATATCTAGATTAATCATGCTTTCTGTGTGTGTGTGTATATATATATATATATATATATATATATATATATATATATATATACACACACTAGCAGGGATACTTGACTTTGCCTTGGATTGAATGATAATCAACAAATATTTCACACTCTTATATTTTTATTGTCAGTAAAATCCATGAAATCACCTGGGAGGAAGCTTCACATGCCTCCATGCAGTAACTTAGTCCAAAATATATGTTATTCTACATTGCACTCTAGAGAACCTACTGTTTCTTTTATAAAATTATCTCTTATATAAATCTCACCTGTCTGTTTCAATGTATGTATGTTTGTATGTCTGCCTAAAACTTTTGACAGAGGCGACGGATTTTCAGGAGATCGGTATTCTTTTGAAGCTGAACCCTTTGGATGACAAATATCGAAAAATTGTCCGAAAACATTAATTACTTCACCCTCAATTGGGCAGTTTCTACAAGGAGGGTCACTTTTTTTGCTGACATTTTTTGCAAGTTATTCAAACCTCGCATAAACAACGTTGCATAAAAGGCATTATTTTGACCGCCCGTGACGTCACAACTGCGGTAGGCGCATCGATAAAAGCATTTTATTTTTCACCTCTCTTTCCTCTAGCACGTTACAGGTTCAAGCCTACTTAATACTCCTAATATTTTTTTTTTTTGCTCAACACACACCTCCAAACGCCCAGGCAATGCCAGGCACCCAGGCTAGTTTTATATAAACTTCTTTCCAGTTAAGGAAAAAAATAAAAACATTAAGAAATTTACGTGCAGGGTTTGAACCACGTCATGCAAAAAAAATAAATAAATAAATAAACATGTAAATTTTCAAATTTTATAAAATTCTTTGCAGTTAATGAAAAAAAAAATTAAGAAATTTACATGTGGAGTTTGAACCTACCGACCACGTCATACAATAAAAACACACACTATCAACTTGCCCTCCATAGAATTTTCACAGCCCATTGTTCTATCATTGTTGCTAAGTGATGACATGGGAAAAATTACTTTACCGAGGATAAATTAAAATAACGGTTTCAATTATCGGGTGTATTCTGAGACAAAATTTAACTAAGATCACTTCCACTAAAATTCCGTAAATTTTAAAGAAAATCTGTTTAGCTGTTTCGGAGTCTATAATGAACAAACTCACACACACACACGCACAAAGTTGTATTTATATAATTGTAGAGATATATGTATTTATTTATATGGGCGATTTTTGAAGTAAAACAAGCTTCGAGGCGAAGACAATGCTTAACCATATTTATCGTTTATAAAATCAACAAGAAATATATATATATATTTTTTTTTAAATCAACAAGAAATATATATATATATATATATATATATATATATGAAAAGGTGAGGAGATAAGGATTTAAGTTACATAAGAACTTTATTACATTATCATATCAATAAGGTTAAAGACCTTTAAAGTGAGGGAAAAAAGACGGGGGGGGGGGCCTCTTTAGGCCATGGCATTTAAAAGCTAAATGTTTCTTCGTCAGAAGAGGAGAAAAAAATCAGCAGTATGAGCAAAATAAGCAACACTAATTTTTTAATACATTTTAGATTAGAAATGGAAAAGTTGGGGTAAAGGTTAGAATATGAATGGGGAGGCAGTCTGTGTGTGTGTGTGAGTTCATTCCCTATAGTCTCAAAAATGGCCTGGACGATTTTTATGAAATTTCACACAAAGTTTGTAGTGGAATGTCTTCGACAAGTGTCGATAATCGAAACAATCCGATGAAAGAAGAAACAAGTGAGTTTGACCAAAGTTAATACTTTACACAGCCTAACATCACAAGTGCATTTGAGAAGTTTTATTACCACACAAACTTCTACAAGTTCTCTACAGTGCAATGTAAACTACAATGTATTGTGGACTAAGTCCCTGCAAGAGGCATGTGAAGATTTCGTCATGGTGCACCACGATAGCTCCTCAACTAGAGCAAGCAATCAATCAATTTGATTGAAAAATGGGCGATTTCATCGATTTCGATAACTATAAAAAAAATAAGTGTGAAACATTCGTTGATCATCATTCAATCCCGGGCAACATCGGTTCATTCTGCTAGTATAATATATATATATATATATATATATATATATATATATATATATAGAAGCTATATGATATTTATTTATCTATATATCTATAAAAGTAAAAGTGTCTGTCTGTGTACATTTCCCTACACAATAACTCTGTCAATTTTCAGTCTACAGACTCGAGATTTGATATAAGAGGTATTGAGATTTGAGAAAATCTTTTTAATCGGTTTTCGGCCAGAAATGTGACTGTTAAGGGGTCAAAGTTCAACGATTTGACCTTTGAAAACTCTACCAAACTCCTCCACCAATTTTAGGTCTAAACACTTGAAATTTTAGATATAGGTTACTTGAACATGGATCAAACTTTTTAAATTGATTTGTGCCCAAAATAATAAATGTTAAGGGGTATAAATTTGGTCAAAGTTTTAAAATTTTTTACCTCTGTGGTCTCTACCAAATTACTCGTCAAATTTTTGGTTTAAACATTTTAAATTTTACATAAAGTGTATTCAGACATAGGGAAAGCTTTTTAATCGTTTTTTTGCTGAGAAGTTGGCTTCCAAAGGGTCAAAGTTCAAAAGATTTTACGTTTGCAGTCTCTAGCAAACTATTCAGCCAATTTTGGGTCTAAGCATTTGAAATTTTACATAAAGCGTATTCAGATATGCAGCAAGCTTTTTAATCAGTTTAGGGGCGGAAATTTAGCTGCGAAGAGGTCAAACTTGAAAGAGTTGACTTTTGCAGACTCTACCAAACTCCTCCGCCAATTTTAGGTCTAAATATTTGAAATTTTAGATGTAGGTTACCTGGACATGAGTAAAATTTATATATATATATATATATATATATATATGCACATAAAGTTATGAACAGTACATAGGGCCCAAGCAAAGCCAGACTGAATTGCTAGTATATATATAAGGAATAGAAGTGCACAAATTGTTTTACAACATTATTTGTTTATTGGTCGTAGCAGGAAGGGAATTCCAAAGTATAGTTGTTTGAGGGAAGAAACTATTAGCTCAGAAAGCTTTCTGGTATTTAGTGACCTCAACAGTGAAGAAGTGTGATTTTGTTGCTAAGCGGGTTTGTCAGGATATGTTCATCGAGGGGGCACAAGTGCAATGAGTTCATCAGAACACATTCTATTAAAATATTTGTAAAACTGGCTCACTTTATTTATAAAAGTTTTAAAAAATAAATGATCTAGTAATAGAGGGTCCAGGCAAGGCTGGTACCAAAAGTAAGTGGGAGCCTATACCTACCTCGTCAGAATTGTGGTTGTCTGCTCAATCAGGTTGATAATTCATTTTCGGGCTCTCATGTTCTTTCTAAGTATCTTTGTCAGACATCACTCTAGGCAGATCCTCCAGCTGTTTACCACAGTTTTCTGCAAGTTGGTCAATGTAGTTGTCATGAGTCCTTCCAAAATTAATACTTTACCAAATCTGAAAGCAATCTTTATACAGATATGTAAGCATTAAATATGTGATGTTGCCAGGTTGAAAAATAGTAGTTTCTCGTCAGCTAAGAAAAGAACTTGCAACAAAAAATCGCTTGTTAGAAAAATATAAAACACTCGTTTATTTCTCACTTTGTGTTGCGTGCTTCTGTTGATAGACAGGAGGGAGGAGCAGGAGGTGGGCAGATTTCAGTGGTGTGACTCGTGGCTGCCATCGCTCTTTGACTCTCTTCTTTCTGTCATCTCACTTGTTTATTTCAATCTATTCTCTTGCAGGTGTTTAACCCTGGCAGCTGTGATCTTAACTACTTAACCTATTCACCCCCAGTGACATCAATTTTGACAGATCTGCACTCATGGGCCGGTTACTTTACCCTGTAGACCGCCTGTATGTATGTATGTGTGTATGTATGTGTGTGTGTGTGTGTGTACACAGTCTCAACACACGACAAATAAATATTCTACAAAAATAATTCACGTTTCTTTAAAGTTTCTGCTTCATTAACGACCAACTCTTGGAGCCACACAAAGCAACATGAAAAGTCTGAGACATGGATATATTTTTTTTTTGTTTTTTAATGGAAATTGCTTCAGACAAAATATGAAGCCACTTGATGTAAGAGCCAAGTACGATAACCATTAGACCAGTGTAAAATGATCTTTAAAAGGTGTTTTGAAACCTACTTATTCTTAATGTAAGTAATCTGTAACGTGAACCGTTCATGCATGTGTATTCGTGAAACAGATAAAAATGGAAAAATATCCAATGACTCCCATGTACCAATTTTTCAATTTTGACTCCTAAGCAGCCCTTTTTTCCGGATGAAAATGGATTAAAACGTTTTTCACATGTCTAAATATCCTATATACCAAATTTCACATCTGTAGATAAATTATTTTTGAGTATATAGGTTAAGAAGTGTTCTCGCGCATACATTCTCACTTTTATAGATATATAGATTTTGTTTTTGTGAGGTGTGTGTGTTATGTAGTAGGTCGAACACAAGAAAGTATTTGTAAGTTGTTTATCTGTCTATCTATTTACGTATGTGTATTATCGATATATCTCTCAATCGAGTTATCTATTTCTGTATCTATCTATCTAACTGGAGAGATAAACAAGAAAAGAATATGAAGAATGTTGATAAAAAGTGTCAAAATATAATAAAACCATATCATAGACAAGTGTCACCAGAAGCATCTTATCAGCTGACGGAACTAGTGTATGTTACCATGTAATCAAGTTAGCTGGAGATCACATTGGAGTTGGAATTGTAACCTTGAGCAGGGCAGACGGTTTAACAGGTCATTCCCACCCCTTCACCAGGGAGGGAGCTGACGTGTCTCAGAATGGAGACCTAGAATTAACACCTCAAGCAAAGATATTCACTTTCCATTCTTCTGCGTCAACATTCTGGAAAGTGAAATAAAGATAATATAAAATACAATCAGCGTTTTTAGAATGAATGCATATTCGTTCAAACAGGTTTCAGTTCCCCCCCCCCCAAGAACAAGATAAATTCCAGATGGACCAAGATCAAGGACACATGAAAATAAGGTATGTCCAAAATACATGTATGACACACACACACACACACACACCCGCATATCAATATTTAGCGGATCATAACATTGGTACATAAATAGACTGCAACAACATAACTTTGGGTTCAGACAGTGAAGAATCACCATAGCCATTTAGTGACACGTACACACATAATAATGAACCCTTCGTCACAAGTACATATCATATAATGTTGGTACCCCATTATATAACGTGTGTGGAGGGGGGGGGGCAAAAAGTCATCTATAAATATAAAAGAGAAAATGTATGTATGTTTGTATGTGTGTTCGGTTTTTCTGTATGTCTACAAAAGGCTTTTTTCAGAGAAGCGGTCGCTCGCTTCACAACTTTTTAAAACTTTTTATATCACATAAATCGTAATATCTCACAGTTAACAACGAAGCTCGCCTGTCTATTTAATTTGCTCAATTTTGGGAAGATAAATATTCAACATTTGTCGCTCGCCGCATGTGGGTTAGTCTTTTTCCTATAACATCTTGGGAAAATAAAAATCCCGCAGTCAAACTTGACCTCATTAACTCATTAAAACGGGCACCTGCCAAATCCAAGTAATTAAATAAATTCAAACGTGTTTCCATTAGCATCTCGCGGTGGGGCAGTGGTTAACGGCGCACATTTTTTTTTTTTATCACACTTTAATTTACAACTTTGCCTCAACGGTTCGGGTTCGATCCTCATACTTACTTTTTATTTTTTAGCCCCACCCCACCCCGGAGTTTCCACACACACCTCCAAACACCCGGGCAATGCCGGGTACCCCTAGCTAGTCTATATATATAAAAGCGAAAATGTTTGTTTGTGTGTGTGCATTTTCATATATGTCCGAGAAAGGCTTTTTTCCGAGAAGCGATCAGTCGGCTCCCTCGTTCTTAAAACTTTTTATATCGTGTCTAGATCATAATATGTACGAGTTTACTACGGGGTTCGCCTGTCTATTTAATTTGCCCGACTTTCAAAGCCTAAATATTCAACATATTCGGATCGCTGCATGTTGCTTTCACTTTTCAGTATAAAAACAGCAAAACTGGATTCGAACTAGATGTAAATGTCACTGTCGACTATCCTGCAGTAAAACTACGGAATAACGTGATGTTTAAAATTCACTTATAATACTGCCCCACAGTCAAAGTTGACCTCATTGAGTCATTGAGTACAGACACCTGCCAATTCTTAATTCTTAAATAAATTCAAACATATTTCCATTACTATTTCGTGGTGGCCCAGTGGTTCACTTTTTTTTTTTTTTTCACAATTTACAACTTCGCCTCAACGGTTTGGATTCGATCCTTCATACTTACCTACCAAAACTTTTTTTTTAACCCCCCCCCCAACACATTTGTTTTGATTTACCTAAAACCACACACACCTCCAAACACCCGGGAAACGCTAATCTAGTAAAAAAAAGAAAAAAAAACAATGAACATGTTGCATAACAGTGAATGCTCTTTCATCCAACTGCAGCGCAGAAGGATCTACAATATGAAGTCTAACCAAACCCAACATATCAGGTCAGAAGAGGTTTGCTGAAAGCAGTACATTTGTCCAGCATAGAGGTTTATTCTGAGGATGAATCGATTAGACTAGTATTGTCATGTGCAGTGTTCACCCCCCCCCCCCTGAATAAATCGTTGCAGAAGCATGGATATCTTAAATTGCAGGAAGATTGGCCAGCCAAGGAAGATTTAGAACTAAGTGATTAGACAAGACAGCCCCAAGTGAAATCCGGAGGTAATTTAACTACTGAGAACTGGGGAATGAGCTTGCATTATGTCAGCTCTGAACAAGAGAAAAATGACATTAAATGAATTGAAGAACAAAAAATAGAAGCATTTTATTATTTTATTTTAATTTAATTTTTTTTTTCATTTGTTGCTTAGTTATTATGCTGGTTATGCAGTCTGTATATAAATGAACATTTTCTTTTAATTAAAAAAAAAATGAATACAAACGCAGGTAAAGAATCAGCAGTCGCTGTTGCTTCATTTTTTTTTTTTTTTTTTTTTTTTTTTACATCATCAATTGGATTATGATAACCCAAAAAAAAAAGTCGATTAAAAAACAAAAAATATTGTTGAGATGTTGAGTTCACACCGGGAAGAGTTGATAAATCTTTTTCTTTTCTTCACATTGTGATAAAAATCAAAGGTTGTGGGATAAAAAGTGTAAAAGAAAAAATTTTATTGAATCTGCTGTATATTTAAATTATGTCCTTGGAAAGTAACCACTCAACCATACAGGAAAGAATAACGGGGGTGGGGAAAGAATAACGGGGGTGGGGAAAGAATAACAGGAAGTGGAAAGAAGTTTGCTGATCTCATTTTTTTTTTTTTATCAGTGGTAAAATGCAAAGTAAATGATATATATATATATATATATATATATATATATATATATATATATAAATTATTCCGGCGTAACTGTTTCTTTAGCCGAATATCTGTATCTGGAAAGAAAAAAAATGGTTTTATTATCAATTGTACGTTTGGAGAAATTGAACATCAAAATAGGAAATAGAAATACCAAAGAAAGCCGACATCTTGTGAGGGGAAAAAGAGACAAGAAGACAGACTGAGAGTTAGGGGGGTGTAAAAGTTATACAGGTAAACAAGATGTGAATGAGAGATTATTAGATTCGTAGATATTGGGATGATGTCCATCGTTTTACTTTCTTTTTTTTTTTTACATTAAAATAAAAATATTCATCTTTAATTCTCATTAGTTATGTTTAATTAAAGAGAATTTCCAAGTTTAGATCTAAAAAACTAAAAGTAAATTCTATTTATTTCAAAATCAAACGTTTTGTTCAGTAAAAAGAAAAATATATTTTGTTAGTGATCACCATTCGACCATCCAGAAATAGACCTCCCGTAATATCCACTGAAGATGACATTCAGAAAGTCCATATCCATCGGGGTTTATCTACAGAAAATTTTCGCATATCGTTTTTCCACAAAGATCGATCCAGCATGACTTTCCTATTCAAGGAAGTATTATTTTTTCAAACAAAGAAAATATCTCTTGGTTGGTCGGACTCTGGACAGATATATTCTCAGTTCTTTGTATCCCCCTCTCGTCCTTTGGCCAAGCATCTGCTATTCGCATGCACCACTAAAATGTGCTGTGCATGTTTATATATCTATAAAACAAAAAGTAAAGTCTGTCTTTCAGTGTTGTACGAAATCACTCCCAACGTGCGTGTTACTTCCTTGCAAACGTCAAAAGCTTAGCTTACTAAAAACAAAAGAAAAATATTGATAATGTTCGGTTTTCTTTAAATCATTCTAACATATAAAAAAATAAATATTTTTTAAATCTTTTGAATAAACAAAAGATGTGTGTCAACTCGACATCAAACACTTTCGCTTTTGAAAACATTTATTC
Organism: Euprymna scolopes; assembly: GCF_053919585.1. NCBI lineage: Eukaryota > Metazoa > Mollusca > Cephalopoda > Sepiida > Sepiolidae > Euprymna > Euprymna scolopes. The sequence continues at coordinate 43,863,494 of NC_136491.1, read as the reverse complement.
ATTTAACAGAAACTTTTGGAGAATGAAGAAATAAGACTTTTTTGGTGCTTACGAATTTTGACACAGCGCTATTTTTAAATAGTTTTTTCAGGTTAAATTCAACTTTCACGGTATCTTTTATTATTATTATTATTAAATTGTTAGGTGGAAGCACAAAATAGTTACAAAACACCCTCCCCTCGTCATGTTAAGAATAGCTTTCAAAATAATAACATCATTTCAACACGACGGCAAAAGTGCACACATACTCTTTTTTTTTTTTTTTTCTTGACTGATTAATGGTTACTTTACTAAATGAAACACATTTGGTTGTTGTTCATTGCAATTAATAGACACAACAGATTGTAATGAGTGATCATCTTCCTTAATTCACATTTTATGGGGTGAACGGATAAAATTGTCGCCCTAGAAAAGACATGATTCCATTTCCGTTTGATGAAAATCGTTTTTTATTTGTAGACCATCTACTAGTTGGCCAGTTGTGTACATATCTCCAGAGCGATAGGAGCCTTCTATCATGTTTGAAAGTGACACAATATTCAACAAATAAGATTGGAGATGCGCCGCTGTACAACTCATGCTCTCTATCGATCCAAGTTATGAAAACAGGACCATTGCCAACACCCTCAAAATACAAATTCAGGTGGTTCAACGCTTGAAGGCAGAGCTCATCAGTTTCCGGCCATGGTTATGGTCTTCGGTGTGGTTTTAAGTGAGGGCCACATCATGCCATTTCATATTTTCAAAGTCGGCTTGAAAGTCAACACCAAATGTACCTGGATGTACTGATAAATGTGGTGATCCCCTGATGCAATCAAGTGGCTGCTGGAAGACCCTAGGTGTGGCAGGAGGACTCGGTGCCGGCCCATAAGTCCAAAGAGACCCAGGCTTATCTTCAAAAGGAGTGCTATGAGTTTGTACTCTTTTCTCACTGCCCCCCCCTCCTGTTCCTCCAAGCTGAACCAGTTGAACTACTTCGTTTGTTCACATGTCGAGAACATCACCAACATGACCCCCCACAGCACCAAAGCCAGCCTGATCGCTGCCATCTACCAAGTATTCGCTGAGCTCCTACCGGTAGAAAAGGCATGCTCCCAGTTCTGGACCCGTATCGAGCTGGTGATTTAGGCTGAAGGCAGCTACATTGAATAGATGTCAGCTCTACTACATAATCAAGTTACCTAAATCGAGTTTTTTTTTTCAATAAAAGTTTTAAAATAAAGCTGTAGTGTTTTTTTTCATTAGGGCGACAAATTTATCATTTCACCCTGTAATGATGACCAGAGCGGATAAAGAACTAGAGATAGCATGCCATCTATGTTATGTCTAAATATACAGTATAGATAGTATAGCAAACTTATATAAAACATTATTATATAATAAAAAATTATATATTAAACATCAAAATGAGAAATAGAGATACAAAAGAAGGATATTTTATAGAGAAAAAATATGAAGTCTGAGAATTAGGAGAGTCTAGTCAAACATGGTGCAAATGAGAGAAAGAGGCTGCTTGTGTAATGTTTATTAGATTTGTAGAGGTGATGCTCAACAGTTTATTTTCTAGATTTTTTTGGGTTTTTTTTTTTTACATTAAAATAAAAATGTTCATCTTTAATTCTTGTTAGTTATATTTAATTGAAGAGAATTTCCATGTTTATGTCTACAAAACTAAAAGTAAATTTTATTTTATTCCAATGTCAAACATTTTGTTTAGTAAAAACAAAACAAAGACATTAATAATGTTTAGTTTTCTTTAAATTACTAGCATGCCATCCGGCCTTGCCCGGTCGTAAAATATTCTTAAATGTGTTTTGATTTATGCAGATCTCATATTTATTATTACAGAGTCAATTCTACATCGATTATTATATTGTACCCAATATATAGTAGTGATGTAAAAAGTAAACAAAAAAAAATGACTTGGGTGCCATCAGCTAGAATTGAAACCAAAATATATAGCTCTCTAGCCTTATTCATTACCCTCTGATTCACGTCCATAAGCATATAAAAAGTTAAAAAGTCACTATAAATGTATGTTCGCGCATGTGTAGAAGAGCACTTTAAGTTGACTTACGCCTGCAAAGTTCTATATTTTTTTTCAATTTTGGCCTCTTAGCAGCTATATTACCGGCTTCCACAGATCGCGCTGATCAGCAGGTGTCTTTCAGCTTCCAAAGTCTATTCCGACCTTTTTCATATCTCTTGAAGATAAGGGCGACCCCATTTTCCTCTTACCGATTATCAATTCTCCATAGAGAAGGTCTTTATATATATATATAGGAGCAAACAGTTAATAAAACATGTTAAAAAACACTTTGAAAAAGAGTTAAAAACATATTTAATCTGAAAAGGAAACACTTGATAAGTGGATAGTCTTTAATCCGCGGAGTTTCAAAGAAATACTTTCCTTCTCATCAGAGGGTAGGAATTAGCAAAATGCGGGATCGGATTTTGCATACAGAAGTATTTGATGAAACAACAAGTAAGTCAAAGATCTTACTTGATAACAAAAAAGTGAAGCAGAGGGAATATGGTGAAGAAAAAGGTGATTACACGTGAATGGATAGTCTGGTGAAAGATAAATAATCCAATGACGGTAAAATCCAAAAATATAACTTCAAGAAAGTTAATTGAATTTCCATTTGCACAAGTAAAATCCAAGGAAATCCCGTAATGGGAAGATGATCCAAAATAATCCAAATAAATATATATATATATATATATATATATATATATATATATATATATATAAATATTTTTTTAATCTTTGAATAAACAGTAGATGATGTTTTATCAACTTGACATCAAATATGACGTGACAACACTTGTTTTTTAAGAATATTTATTTATTTGACAGAAACTTTTGGAAAATGATGAAATAAAAACTTTTTTTTTTTTGCTTGACCGATTGATGGCTACTTTGCTAAATGGAACATTTATTAGTTGTTGATTGCAATTGATGGCTACAGACGATTACGATGTTGGCATCTTATTCCTTCATTCACATTTTAATGATCTCTAGAATAAATAGAAGTATAAAGATAGCATGCTATCGTTGTTTTGTCTAAATAAATATTCCCACGTTTTATTCCAAACCGTTTTGCTGACTGACCCCCCCCCCACCAATGTTTTTTCAATCACGTTACATAATTTTTGTGTTTTTTTTATTTCGTTTTGTCGTTTTCATATCTGTAAGAAAATCTTTGATTCTACAGAAGATAATGATTTTTAAACACGATGATCATTTTTTTTTGTTTTTTGAGAATATTCATTTATTTGTCAGATCAAATAAAAAAAACATGGACGAGAATGACTTTATGTGACTTTTAAAGCCAGATAAACAAACAAAAAAATTAAGTTTCTCATGTAAATTACGAATAACAATATAGAGATAAAGCATACCTACAAGGGGGTGGGGTGGGGAAATTTTCAACATTTTTAAAAATCAATAACGTCCATGCAAAAAAAATTTGGATATTGGCGAATAAGTAGTAATGACACTAAAAATGAGATTTCTAAATTTTTTTTTTTTAAACCAATTTGTTTTTAGTTTCAATTCGTTTTAAAAAGAAAACTTTGGAAAGTTAATGCCAGTTCTAAAATGAGGGGTCGTTCTATAATAAAATTTCACAGCAAAAGGAACCATTTCCCTCATTAGGAAAGAGAGTTCAACCATCTAAAGTTTGCCAAACAATTGGAAAAATATGATGACTATTTTTTTTTTTGCTTGATCGATTGATAGTTACTTTGCTAAATGGAACATTTATTTGTTGTTAGTTGCAATTAATAGATACAGATATGTTTTAATGTTAGTAAGTGTTTGTTTATTTAGTAGAATCGAATTCTGAAATTTTAGAATTTTCAGCACTCAGCCAATCAGAAGTAAAAATTCCATTATTTATTTTGAAGGTTTCAACTAAGTCACTATTCATTCTTTCTAGTAAAATAGTTAAACCTAATTTATGTAATCCTTTCATGAAATTATTTTTATTAGTTTTCTCGCTGTTGCCTTTGAAAACAATGATAACAATAGTTTTTACTTACGCAATAATTCTCTTTAATTGGTAAAGACCAGTTAGTCCAACAAACATATTGACAGCAAAGAGACTGTAGTTTTTTGGGATGATTACCAAGGAGTACCGAGACCAGATGAAACCTTCAAGAAAGATAGACAAAGGAGATTGTACTTACAACATAAATAGCAATGATTTTTTTTTTTAATTCAATTTTTTTAAAATCTCTTTTATTAACCTTTGAAACTTAATTTGTTACTCTTAAAAAAATAAAATTATTTTTTGTTTCTGATTCATACAAAAAAAGTTAAAAATACTCAGTCATTAAAATATATGGTTGGTTGTTTTGTTTTATGGCATATTAATCCTTTTAGGATTATTTAATGCTGAATCTAGTAATTTTGAAAAAAAAAAGTTTGTCACTTGTGCATTACTGTTTTTTTTGGGGGGGGGGACAAATTTATGTTTTCATTTTTGAAGAACTCCTTTCAAGGGTACACCATTCAAAAAGACCCAATCCAAAAAATGTCAGTTTCATGTACCTTTTAGTTAAAAACAACAAAAATACACTAAAGTCACACAAAGTAAACCATTATTTATCTGAATATTTATTGAATTAAAATAAAATTAAGGAAATTCTGAAATTAATGAAAGTTGTCATTATATGAAAATGTATGACTTTTAAAATTTATAAATAGTTTTGAAGTCATCATTGAAATGTATGTGACTCTTTTTTTTTTTTTTTTTTTGAGAAAATGAATTTTTCTTAATTTTCTTATTTTTTCTTCTTTTTTTTTGTATAGGGGGAATTCTGGACAAGAACCGAATTCTTCCATGCATAAAAATAATATTAAAATATAATAAAATAAATATCTTGATAGAAAGGCAATAAAAAAAACCTTGAGAATGTAAAAATAATAATCACTAATTTAAAAAAAAAAAAAAAAAAATAGGTGCCCGGAAGACTCGTCCACGGAAAATTCGTCATTGGAAGACTTGTCCATGGAAGGCTCATCCATTTTTGCTAGGGAAGAAAATTGGGTTATTATTGAATAAATATAGATTGAAAACATTTTATGGCCGTTCTTGAAGGAGATATTGTTTTTAAAAGAGACTACACTTCCCCTATAATATTTAAAAAAAAAAACTATTTTTACTTGTTTACTGTTGTTAGAAAAAAAATAAAATCGATTTTTCTACGTGTTCGTTTTTTACCTATCACAATAAGTTTTTTTTTCGGTTTAACTTATTTTAAAGCGTCTATTAGGTTAAAAAAAAAACAAGTAGTGTCAAGTGTTATGTGAGAACAAGAAAAAAAAATGTCCAACATGAGAGGATCACATCTTGGAAGTCTCGAAAATCGCTCAAAAATAGAAAATTAAAGAAAATACTAAGGGTGATATAGTTTTAAAAAAGTCCCTGCCACCTCTCCAAAAGAAAAAAAAATTTAATATTTTTTAAATATAATTGAGGGGGGGGGTGACTTTAAAAAAAAATATCTCGTTCAAAAACAAAACAATAAGCAACAAAAAAAATGAAATTAAAAAGATTCTTGAATAACAAGAGTAGAGTTTGTAAATTAAAGAAGATGAGAAATCTTATTTTAAAATTTAATAAACAGCATTATTGGCCATCTTCGTTATAAGTAAGAATAAGGAAACGGGTTAGTTGTGGAAAGAGTTTCTGTGTAGAGACGTTGATGATTATACAGGCCTGTTAAAAGAGAGAAGAATGCATGAATATGTGTGTGTCCGTGTGTGCAGATAGCCATGCTGGCTTGTTTGTATTCATGTCTTAGTTGAACCCCAGGCCCAAAGTCCGGGTGTAGTTCTGTTGAGTCTCAAGAGAGAAGTTTGGGTGAGGGGGACAGGTCCATTCAATGTGGAGTTGTTGTCAGTCTAAGATCTAGGAAGAAAGAGAGAGAGAGAGAGACAGAGAGAGAGAGTGTGTGTGTGTGTTGCCGGTTTAACCTTTTATAAACTCGGTCATGTGACTGAGAGCTGGCTTCTAATTGGGCAAGCCAGGAAGGAAGTGCATTCAAAATCTCCAGCCGCGAAAATTTGCTCCTGCTTATATTTATTGCAATTTCGTCTGCTATACATCTTCCTTTCTTTTACGCAACAAGAACGACTCGTTTCTCTAACAAAATCTGTTATTTTTATAATTTTGTTATTAAAAATGCAAACAAAGATTGTGTTATTTTTATCTGTGTAATTTGGTTATTATTGTATATTTTACAAAAATGTCTTTTTTTTATATTTCATTTAAAGAAATCGCTTCAAAATACAAATACTGAAGAACTATAAAAGTGAGGAGACTGTTTCACCTCTTCACCGGTTCCAGTAGCAACCATGCAGAAAATTAGGGAAGATGTTAGCTGACTATAACCATCAAGTCTAACTATTTCAAACATGCCCTTTCTCCTACCACGTGATCTAGTTAAACCAATCAGAGCTTCTAACATTTCTCAGCGTCCTTTCTTTGTGCGACAAAACAGGGGCAACATTCTGATGATTCTTACCTGTCCCTGACAAGGCTGCAGATTGGGTCGGACTGAGTTTTTCAGCAGGTCTTTGAAGATCCCCAATTGCCGCAATCACAAGGGACTGAAAAGAAAAAGAAAAAAAGGTAAAAGTTAAAAACATCGAAAATAAATCGTCTTGATTGTACATCTAAGTATTGTTGTATTAGTTAAAATTTGTGATCTTTCAAACCAACGCATTTCAGGTGAAGACATTATTACGTTCTGTCATATGTCGAAAACCGTATAAATTCAAAAAATTATGAAAAGTGATCCAGTAGATGTGCAAAATGTATTTTTAACAAAATATCATTTACAATTACGCTCTGAGATATTGTATTTAAAAAATGGCAGATTTTTAATTTAAGTCAAGGGAGATAAACCCTACTTACTCTTCCATATTAAAACATATGATAAAACTCGATAATTTGATGATTTCTATTTTTACTTGTAATTAATTTTCTATTGGATCATATTTCATAATTTTTGGAATTTATACTAATTTCAGCATAACACATAAGTACATAATAATGTTTTCACCTGAAATGTGTTGTTTATTATATCACCAATCTACACAAGCACTGTTAAATACTTTGCAGACCAGTGGATTAAATAAAATGATTCGCTTTTAAATTCACAAAAGTTTACTATGACAACAGGCATCTGAGAAGGAGTGTCAGAGAGTATAAGAGAGTTAGTTAATACCAAAAGCATACCTGTTATATACAATAAATTGAACATACGTTCAGATACATAACATGTATCATCAAACAGACAGGGATGTACATTTTACTCATTTTCCCCTGAAACAAGGCATATTGTCACCTGGAACGTAACCAACAATGATAAGATAAATAAATTCCTGTTTTCTGAAGAGTCTATGATGAATATATTCAGTATTGACATACTAATAGCTGATTGGTTCTATGTAACGAAACAGTTGATATAAAAAATATATGAAATTTGTGACATGTTGAAAGAAATAAAAAATAAGATGCATAAAACTTTAGAATTTGGAATGTAGCTGCATTGTTATCCATTTATAAATATATGAATGAGTTAAATCACAGATTAAAAATCAAGTGAATTCCTCTAAAAATCATATAGAAGCCCATATTTGTGGATATCAGACTGGAAAAAAGCTTTTTCTGAATGTTTACCAGTTCAAGACCTGCTGAATTTGGGGATTCTCGTATTCTAAATTTGCATATACGATTTGACGTGTGAAGCTCTGGAGATTTGTACATCAGTATACGTATTGTCATTATCGGTGGAGATATATGCAATGAAATTGAATATTGATCTACAATTTTATGCAATGTCTCCATACCTCCAATGATTCTGGATTTGCTGTTAACCTCAACACCGACAAAGACGATGACCATTTCGTATGCCCTTCGAAATCACAATATGTGACTATCACATATTCTGAATATTACCTCAAATTTGGAACATGCTTCAAATGTAACAAATTACTCGATTATCTCTGATTTTCCCCTCTGATTACTGCTCGTCCGACCTGGCAGAAATATTCCGGAAACTATTAGACTCATCCTGATATTGGACTGCCCAGGTTGTATGATATCCATTTAAATACCTTTTAAATAACATTTTCAATGTATGTGCTGAAAAGCAAAATATTTGTTTATTCATAACTGAACATTTTACTAATTGTATTTCATTTTCCTCTGATGATATGAGCCAGTATTGAAAATTCATGGATTAAGGAAATAAATATCATTCTTCTCCATACATTCTTGTTTCAAACAATAAATTCTTAACTTGAATATATTTTAATGTATATTTTAATCTGCAGAATTTAACTTTAATATTCTTTTTCTACAAATCCTCCTGCTACAGGACTTCTGATAAATGTATTATTTTCACTTTGACTTTCCATGTCTCACTGACTTTAGCAAATAGGGTGCATACCTTTATAAGTATTTGCTACTATTTTCTCTCCTCTGATGAGATGGTAGACCTCGAAACCCTATAGGTTAAGGAGATTAATTTTCTAAAGCATTCTTTGTCTTGCTTAGAATAATAAAAATTCTTTGATATGAAACTCAACCACTTCATTTCATTTCAATGAGAGTTTTTTGAAATTCATTGAATTACAATTTAAATATATATATATATATATATATATATATATATATATATATATATATATATATATATATATACGTTTGTGTGTGTGTATGAGAAGAAGTATATGAAGGGATAATTCTCTTAGAATTTCAAATATACCATATTTTTATGAAATTTATATCATAAGTATGAAATTCTCTAGGAAAGGCACTATAAGTGGTCTTGAAACTCTATGTTACCTTCTATGTAATTATTATCTATGTACACCCACCTGTAAGAGACCTATGGAAACAGATTTCCCTCCTGGTTGACTTTGTGACCGGGTTTGAATCCTTCAACCAGCAGTAATTATCACTTCCTACACTGATGATTGCGTAAGTATGAAACACTAGCGTCTGTAAGTAAAAATAATTGATATTTATTTATAAAAGTATTATTATGAGCCCCTTAAACTAGGATTGGGGCTCTTTAAGAGAGTTATAATTAGCTGTCAATCTGAGTGTAATGCAATGTTCCAGCATCTGCTGTTGAACACTACCTGATTAGTTGTCTGCATTTGCCCACTTGCCTCAGCATCTTTTATCTATATATATATAAAAGGCAAAACTGTGTGCGTGTATTCGTATGTCGGGCAAAAAATTTTTGACACACACAACGAACACTGACAAAATCGGTATTGTTGGAAAGATCGAACTCCCGGATGACAAATAATCAGAAATTTTGTCAAAAACATTAGTTTTTTCACTGTCAACTGGGCTGTTCTTTGCAAGGAGTGGTCAGTTTTTGTGTCGACCTTTTTGCAAAGTCAATCTTGCTTTGCGATCTTAACGTACGTTTTAAAGGCATTATTTTGAAGGCAAGTAACATCGTAAGTGCACCCTGGGTCAGACGACTAAAGCATTTCCTTTTTTTCACCTCTTTTTCCTCTTAGTGTTACTGGCTACTGCGGCTAATCTTTTTTTTTTTTTTTTTTTTTTTTTTGCACTCGCATGGGTATTTTGAGTGAAACAGTATTTTAAATTACTCAATACTCTTATGATAAAACCTCTCCACACCCAGGCAACGCCAGGTACTCCTGCTGGTTATATATAAAACTTTTTTTTTGGTGATAATTCTTGACCTACGGGTTGAATACTTTCCTCCAGAATCAAAGGTGACTTTGTGACCAGGTTTGGATTCTTTGACCAACAGTAATTATCACTTCCTACTCTGATGATTGCGTAAACATGAGACACTAGCGTCTGTGGGTTAAAAATAATTAATGTTATATATATCAATAATAAATGATAAGATGTACTTAGCTTTAAAACTCGACTGTAGTTTCACAGTATCACCAATCATCAAAAATGTTCCATTTTACATTTTTCTTATACTATAGAGTCACCATTCATCAAAACGGTCCTGGATATGACCTAAAACTATATCCGATGGTGAGGTCCCACCTTGCGGGCCTTGGGGAGTGTGGAGCCACCCTTTAATTGCCATTGCTCCCAGGTCCACTCTGACTCGGAGTGGTAGTACCTGTTAGGGTCCCAACTATGGGTTAAATAGAATCTGACTTAAAAAAATATATATATACTCCATTAAAAATCGTTCCTCAAAATAACTAGATTCGGTATTAAATAACCTGAAAAAGGTTGATATGCCGTAAAACAAAAACAACCAACCAGCCAACCATTCATCAAAGCCCAGAGGCCACTCAAGGATAAGGGTCAATGATTGTCAAGTGAGACAACATCGTGATGATAGGCAATGGTGGAAATTGGATAGGAGTTAATTTATTTTCGAAGACAACTCATCAAGAACTTGTTTACGTTGGACTTGAAAATGACTGTGATAGTCAGTTGGGAAGTAACTTTGTGGTATTATGTTCCATAGACAATCCGTTCTGGGAAAACCCTCTGCTCATGAAACTGATGGAATTTATATTCAGTTTTAGGCACGGATAGAGAGTAAAAAATTGCTGATAATGTGGCTGTAGCTAGGTGGGTGCTTGCCATGAATGCCTTGGGGGGGGGGATAAAATATCAATTCTTGTGATTTGTTACATATTAAAACATAAAATCCAGAAATAGGCAAATTTGGGAAGAATTTCATTCCTGTTAAATGATTAAAATATTTAATAAAATAGTATTCAATGACACTGTAGATCACACTATCTGAAAAGTGTATCAGAAAAAAAGGGCTACTTCCATTTTTAGTTATTTTGATCTGACAATTTTGAGAAAGATCGTAAGTCTAATAAAATCTTTAAATACAGTCAGTATTTCATGTAAGAAAGAAAAGAAAGAAAAGAAATTTACAAAATTGCCTGCAAGTCCAAAATTCAATTTAATTAAAAAAAATATTGGAAAATGCTCGTCATGGAACAAAAATGTCATTTTCCAATTGTTTTTTTTTTTAACTAAGAAAATCAAATTTTATAAAGAAGCGAGAACTATACCTCACTTCACCATATTTAAAATTCATCATTGGTTACCTCCCCTTAACAACCTAATGTATATAGAAATCAAAGTAAACCTTGTAATTTGCAATTAATTGCAAAAAATAATTAAAAAAAATGATTTTCTTTATTAAAAAAGAACTACTTGATCAATTTATGTGATTTTTGGAATATGGCATTTTCATTCTGTGACAGAATGTTCATCATAAAGATTTTTCTGTATTTTTTTTTTAATAGATTGAATTCTGGACTTATTCCAAAAATTGTAATCATTTTCAAAAAGTGGAGTGAGGGGAGAAATTGATCATTGGTAGAATTGAAATTATAAACTACAAATGACCACTGCAGCGAAAGACGATATGCTTACCCATTTGAAAGTTGGGGCCCAAAAGAATATTGTTTTAGGACCTGTGAATGAAAAAAAAAATAAGAAAGAAAATGAATTTTTAATTTTTTTATATTTAATATATTGCGAAAATTAAATTATTTTGAAATTATATACAAATACAAAAATTCAATAAATTAAAAAAAAAATGAAGTTTGTACAGAAATCCATGTGGGATAAGAAATCTAAAAAAAAAAAAGAAAATGACAATAAAATTCAAGTTTCAAAAAAACAACAAAATAATTTAAACTTTAATTGCTGCAGAGGGTCACCGTTAGGATAGCCGACTTCTGTTCACTTTGAAACACCGCATGTATGGGGCGACATATCTTCTGCTTTTCTGGATGTACTATATCCTAATGTCGACCAACATCATCTTACTTGGATTCACGCAATTCTCTCTTTAGAAAGAGGGACCTTATTAAACGATGACTCACTGCAGACTGATATCTCTCTATATCTGTCTTGAAATCGAAATTTAGCAACAACATAAACATTTTTGTGAACATATCATTGACAAATTTGGGCTTCACACTTTGTTTTGTCGGTTGAAAGTTGACTGGATACAATTCAAGTTTCATAAAAAAAAAATCTTCATCTTTAGTTGCTACAGAGAGTCACAGGATAATGGCCTCCTGTTCAACCTGAAAGACAGAATGTATAGGATGACATCTTTTGCTTCTCAGAGTGCACTATGCTGCAATATTTTTTATATAATGGAAGAGCATAATTAAAAAAAATATTAGAAGGGTATAATTATAGACGCTAGCAACAGGAACTGACCAATGAAATGGAGCCACATTCTGCTAGCAACCAATCAGAAACCTGAATTGTTCCATAAAATACTGAACCTTTTAGCATTCCGCACATTATTTTTTCATATCCGCACGGCAAAGATCTTTACTCTTTGCCTACAAAATTATAAAGTCCAGGACCTGTACAGAACAGCTACCCACTGAAAATTCTTTTTCATTTCCAGAACTTGTACAGAATAGCTACCCATTGGAAACTATTTTGAAATTAAACATCGCTTTCACTCCAAAACACTATGAGGGGCGTGCAATAAGTAATGCCCCTGACCCACTTCCCATAGCAGTAGAGCAACGAAACTTAGCACAGTTCTTATTAGTCTTTCTCTGTGTAGGAACCACCCAGAGTTATGCATTTCTCCCATCGTTTGATGCAGCTCTGGAGACCGTTTTTGTAGAACACCCCAGGTTGGTCCTCCAACCATTATGTGACTTCAGAAATCAAGGCTGCATCATCTGGGAAACGCTTTCCTTTCAAAAACAACTTCATGGTTGGGAAGAGGTGAAAGTCAGAGGGTGCAAGGTCAGGAGAGTAGGGAGGATGGGGTAGGATTTCATAACCACGTGCTTCTGATTTGGTGACATGTAAGTTGTGGAGCGGAGCATTGTCCTGCAGGAGGAGGGTATCTTTTCTGATCTTGCCCTGCCTCTTGATTTTGATAGCTTCCCTTAATTTCCTCAAAAGTAAAGCATAATAGGCTCCTGTAATTGTGGTACCCTTTGCCAGGAAATCTGTCATCACTACTCCGTCCTGGTCCCAGAAGACTGTGAGCATGACCTTGTCAGCGGAGGGCTGCATCCTTGCCTTCTTTGGAGGTGGTGAGTCCAAGTGCTTCCACTGCATTGACTGGGCTTTGATCTCTGGATCATAGTGATGGACCCAGGTTTCATCCTATGTAATCAGTCTTTTGAAAAATTTTGACTCATCTTCTTGGCTCATCTCTAAATTCATTCAACTCGATGTGTTCTCGCTTTTGGAATGGTGTGAGCAACCTTGGAATCCATGTGGCAGACACCTTATGCATATGCAAATGGTCATGAATGATAGTTTCCACAGACCCTGTACTAATCTTGACATCTTGGGCTATTTGGCGAATAGTAATGTGCCGATCTTCCAAAATGGCAGCCTCAACTTGACGGACAGATGCTTCATCAATGGCAGAAGGGGGGGGCGGCCAGGTCTGGGAGCTGTTTCCACAGACTTCCGGTCATGTTTGAATTCACGATGCCAGCGTTTTACAAGGTCATATGATGGGACATTATCATCATAAGTTTCTTTCATTTCAGCAAAAGTCTCCTGTGGTGTGCATCCTTTCAAATACAAAAACAGGATCACTGCTCGACATTCAACAGGCTCCATTTCACACCTGACTCAGTTCAAACACCTGTAAAACAGAAACCCCAATTAGTTTAGAGTTGTAATTTGCCACATAACCCGTAGAGATATAAATGATTGCACATGCAAAATTTCAGCTAGATCAGACAACTGGAAGACATTACTTATTGCACACTCCTCGTATATCCTAATTGTGACCAACATTGTTTCAATTCAATTCACACAATTTTTTCTTAAAAAAAAAACAGGAACCTTATTAGACGATTACTCACGCTACAGACTGGCATTTCTATATATCTGTCTTGAAATCAAAATTTGCCAATGGCAAATGTTGTTGTGGACATATCGTTGACACAATTAACCTTCACTTTTTTAATTGTTGTTTAAAAGTCGAATGGCTACCACACATTACAGTAATTCATGAAATTTCATCTTTAGCCACCTGTGCTAGAACCACCCGCTCCCTCCCACCATCACCAACACTACCACCAACACTTAACAACAAGCTTTTATGGTTTTCTCCTCTAGCTTCCATTCCTGTTCTGACCATGTCGTCATGTCTCATGTTGGCTGCCGAAGATGAGTTCATAAGTAAAAAAAAAAAAAAAATGAAACAACCCTAGAGAAACAAAAGAAAAACACAAACTTCAGCATATTCCGGAGTTATCAGTTGATACTCTGGGTGCTTGTGTAACACGATTGCAGAAAACGACTCTCTGAACGTTATCTTCATATTTTAGTTTTCTGTCAAGGCCGTATTCGTCCGTTAAAGTCCGCTTATCTTGATCTGCTCCAAGCTACAACCTGCATTCAACTGTCCCAAACTAAAAACTGCACTCAACTAACTCTAAATATAATAATATCTATGTCATGTTCCTTGTCCCAATTGTTATATTATGTGGCCTGTATTAGTAAAGGGTTAGTGATAACATGGAGAGAAGAGAGAGACACACGTGAGGACGTAACAGAAGCTTTATTAACACTAAGAAGGAATAGTAGTTTTTGCTACTACGATATACCACGTGATTGTGTGGTGGGAGGTTGCAGGCAATAGTCATGGTGGAAGTAATCCCAGTCAAGGGGAGATAACTCGTTTTACTTGACAACAATCACCTTTCATACCTTGATTAACAATCCTATTTTATCTGCCTTTGTGTACCTTGGTGAACAACTTCTTCCCTATTGTATTTCTACTTTGTTTCCTATAATCTTTGTTTTGCTGATCAACTTATTTCCTCTATTTTGTCAGTTTTTTTTCTCTTTCTTTATTTCTTAACATGAAGTGGAGGGAGGGCTCGATAGTATCACAGACCAAGGGAGATAACTCCTAATTTTATACAGACCATTAAAGTCCTTTTAACTACAAGTTAAACAATTTGTAACTTAAGCAATGGTGCTTATACAGTTCTGGACACAGATGAAAATCGCAGTTCCACAGGTGAAAAATGCAATTCCAAACTCTTTGATATTCTTGCATATCAGGCAAAGATAAGTATCTACAGTAAAAATAGGAATAAAATTATCAAATGAAAAATAAAAATCAGTTTTACTATATTTTGTCAATCTGCCATTGGTAAAAGTAGAAATACCCATGATAAGGAAGTGTCGCGGTTTCAAAATCACCGCCTTCATTTTTTCTTTCTTTGTTCGCCTCACTGTTCTCTTCGTCTTTGTGAAAGGGGTTTCCCGCTCAGATCAGCAATTGACCTCTGGCCTCCTCGAAACTATTGGTCATGATCGTCTATTCTGTCGGGAGGTCATCACATGGGTTCTCAGCGTCTCAGCTCCGTGTTGATTTCTGCTGAAAAGCAAATAGCTCTGCATGCACGACAGAAAAAGAAAGACAAACTGCGAAAAAAGTTAATTTCATGAAATTCAAGTTTTTACATATATACAACGTTCAGTTCAATTACATCAGAAAATATCAAGATTCTCCAAAAATCTTATTCTTCGTCCTCACGATGACGGTCAGGATGGATGGAGAGGGGGCGTTCTCCGGGAATGTGTGTTTCTCTCAAGATTTGGCTTCAATCTGTCTATTTCGACCCGGGTATTGGTTCTTATAATAAGGTGACGGGGTGGGTCTGGTGATTTGCTAAACCAATCAGGCTCCGAGACGTTTTCTGGGAAATCCCCAGATACATTTTGTGTGTGTGTATTTCAGCAATTTGTCCGCAGTTTTGTAAATCTGTGACCAAAATGAAATCCTTTTCACACGACCTCAAAGGGTCAAACCATGTCAATTTCTCGACTCAGAAACCCAGAACGTCTGAGCCGGTCTTCCTCAGGCCAAACGAATGTCATTGCTCCTTATTCTGACATTTCCTGTCATTGTTTTAAACAATAAAAAAAATTTGTTTCTGTCATTGTTCCAAACATTAAAAATATCTGTCTGTTTCTTTACCAAACACAATAAACTTGTCCCTTTTTATAGGCCACCTGCTGTCCGGGATTCAATTAATGTTTAACAGACAATCTCAGCATATTTACCCGGTCTTACTCAGGGTTTTAGGGAATTTTAACTTCCCAATGGGAAGCAGTATCGCTCCTCAAGACAGTCACGTCATACCTTCCCTTACCTTAAACAAAGGACGTGATTGGCTAACGTGAACTAACGTATGAACAATATCCAGGTTCAGTGAACACATTCACGTTCCCTTTCTTTTAATCCTTGACTTTTCTACATATGTTGGAATTCAAATATATCAAACAAAAACGCTAATAATTCAGGCAGTTGATTTTTACTTTTAGACGAAATTAATTTGAATGGAATCAACAAACTCCCAAGCTACTTTTGATTGCATAAATTTCGTTCTAGAATTAATTAGAGTCGTTTGTTTGTCTTATTGGGAGCGACGCCTCTAACATCACGCTGGCCAAATGAATACAGCCAGCCTTGGACCAACCAGGCAGTATTGGCCGGGCGCCAGTCTCAGCCAGTCACGTTAACTGAATCCACCAGCTGAAGGATTCCATCAGCGACAGCAGCCATCTCAGCAGCAGTTCAAACAGCCCTTATCAGGGCTAAACAACTAGCTCTTATTAGGGCTAATAAGTTTTTTCACTAATGCTTGCCTCCTGAGACCCATCAGCAGCGAACTTCACTCCAAGTCTCCAGTGGCTTTCTGCGCATTCCCACAACCTTCCAGCCCTTGGTGCCTTCAGCTCACTCCAGCGCCTCCAGCTTTCTCCTGCAGATTTTCTGCAACCGCACCTACACTTCGCTCTTCCAACCTGTTACTTCGCTCGCACCTTGTTCCTTCAGTCTGCAACCTCGCTTGCACCTGGCTCCCTACCGACCGTCCATTCCTTAACACTGATCCTCCATTCTTAGTGTCGTCCATTTCTTAACACTGATCCTCCGTTCTTAGTGCCGTCCGTTCCTTAACACTGATCCTCCATTCCCAGTGTCGTCCGTTCCTTAACACTGACCCCTACGTTCTCAGTGTCGTCCGTTTCTTAACACTGACCCCCCCCCCGCTTTCTCAGTGTCCACTGTCCATTCCGGATCACCCTGACAACCAGCTGATCATTCCAGACCCAGCGAGAAATCCTGAACCACGCTACATCTAGAGTACCTTTTCCAGATCTCCAGACCTTAACCTCCAGTGATGTGCAACCTTCCAGGCGACCAGCATCCAGATCATACGATTTTTCACTTCTTTTGCAAATAAACGGCGAATCCTCGTCTTTAACCAAACAACCTGTGTCTGTCATTCTTCTTTGCCTTTTTTGTTCTGTTTATTTTTTGCCTGTGTCTACCTTGTTAGTTGTTGGGTCGATTGTCCCCGGACGACCGGCCCTGCAACAGAAGTATTGATGATCTTTTGATATGCATCACTTGGTTTGGTATTTTTTACAGACAAATAAAAAAAAAAACAGTAAAAAACTTATGCATGCGACTAAAGAATTCTGTTATTTTATATTTTTTATCAAATATTTTAGGTTTTAGAGTGAAGAATCACTTTCTGATATAAATTTGATGTAAAATGATCACTCATCACCTGACCATCTTCAATTTTCGGACGGAATAGTATGTAAGTGATAATATGACATAATAAAATTAATTTTATTATGTCTATGACATAATAACATTAATTTTAATTTTATTATGTCTATGACATAATAACATTAATTTTAATTTTATTATGTCTATGACATAATAAAATCTATTTTAATGTTATTATGTCTATGACATAATAACATTAATTTTAATTTTATTATGTCTATGACATAATAACATTAATTTTAATTTTATTATGTCTATGACATAATAACATTAAAATTAATTTTATTATGTCTATAACATAATGACATTAATTTTAATTTTATTATGTCTATGACATAATAACATTAAAATTAATTTTATTATGTCTATGACATAATAACATTAATTTTAATTTTATTATGCCTATAACATAATAACATTAAATTAAATTTTATTATGTCTATGACATAATAACATTAAATTTAATTTTATTATGCCTATGACATAATAACATTAAATTTAATTTTATTATGCCTATGACATAATAACATTAAATTTAATTTTATTATGTCGATAACATAATAACATTAAATTTAATTTTATTATGCCGATAACATAATAACATTAAATTTAATTTTATTATGCCTATGACATAATAACATTAAATTTAATTTTATTATGTCGATAACATATTTAAATTTATAAAAATTTGTTGCAAAGAGAGTGTATCAAAACGAACCAGAGAAAGAAAGAGGGTAAAAAATAAAAGCCATTTGAGTTTTAGCATCCATTCAATTCGATGACTGATTTACCACAATAGCAGCTTTAGATAGGGGTGACCAAAAATCATGAATATACGGTATTCAGTATCTGTTGGGTATTGTAACTACGTTTAGCATGCTACAGACACCGCATGGTCTCCAGTCATTTTTTCTTTTTTTAGAGACAGTCACCATTTATCAAGACTCAGAGGTCACGCGAGGTGGCGTGTAAGATATCACCGTAACAGAAATTGATTATTTAAGGCAAAAAGGCATTTTTTTTACGATTATGACATGACAAACATTTTATGAATTTATTAATACGTAGTAATAGAGAAGAACACATTTTTAACATTTTAAAAAAGGTAAATTATTAGACAAATAATTATAAAAACTATTTATTTTTATATAAACACATTATAAGACCCACAGGCTGAAATAAAACAAAAAAAAAAAATCATTTTTATTATTTTTCATCATTTTTATTAGACTACATGTACTGTTGGTACGGGTTTAGGTTCTTCCAAGTCCCAAAACTACCGACCAGCTTTAATAATTACTAAACGTACAACAAGTATAAACGACAAGAATTTATTAACAAACATGAAAACATGACAACACTGCAATTCAGAACATTAAGGTAAAAAGATTACTCACTTCAATAGTGGGGTTTACGGGAGGAGTGAGGACGGTATTCTAGAGTTGTACTCTGCCTGTCCAACATTGTCTTTTAGGAGAAGGACTTTTTGCGTCCGTGCCTCATGTGTACGGACTCTCCTCTTCTTTTTTCAAGGGACCTCACTCCTTACCCTACACCGGTAATCCGGTGCTCTTATTTATTCCCCTACAGTACTCCCCCCCCAAATACAGAGTACCTGAAATAAATGGGCAACATTTTTAATTTTATTTAAACCGTCACAAAATTTTTTAAATGTGCTGGCCATCTGACATGTCTACCTGACCGTGTCTTTTTCTTTTCTACTTTCTGAAGCGTCATATCTACCGGCATGGCGTTTGGGGGTGATACTTTCAGGTATGTCTCTTCCAGTGCTGCGGGTTTTAACCTGTCTACCGAAATGTTTTGTTCCTCATTCTTGATAAGCACCTTGAAAAACTTATTTTGTCTCTCCACAACCTTAAAGGGGCCACGATATGGCGGTTGCAGGGAATGCCTCCTTTCCGTATCACGGATAAAGACGTGCATGCAAGTCTCTAAACCCTTAGGTACATATGGGACCATGTTCCTATTCGAGCCTGAGGGAGAATATGCCATCTTGGCCATTTTTGTTGTTAGCCGGTCGACAAACGCTGTCATGTCCATAACTTTTTTTGGTGCTTCAAAAAAATATTGTGCTGGCAACCGCAATGTGGTTCCATATAGAGCCTCCGCTGCTGAGCACTCCATATCTTTTTTTTTTTTTTTTTTTACATAGGCATCACCACATTATCAAGGCCCAGAGGCCACTCAAGGATAAGGGTTAAAGAGTGTACAGTAGAAATTGGACAATATAGTAATCATTAGTAATGAAAATTTGGTAAATTTGATAACTTATATGGAACGGCTCATCAAGAACTTATTTACTTTAGACTTGAACACAACCATATTGTAGTCAGCCGGAAAGCAGGAAAATGGAAGACAATTCCACAGGCGTGCAGTTCTAAGAAAGAAGCTTTGTTCATGGAATCTACGTTTAGGTTTAGGCACAGATAAAGAGTGGGGGAAATTATTGATAGTGTTTACAGCTAGACGAGTGTTTCTTGTGAAAGTTTGGCGAGGGGGGACCATAGATTGAAGCTCAGTTGAACACTTTCCATGAAAATAACGATACATCAGAGACAAACTCGCAACATCTCTTCTGTGAGATAGAGGTTGCAAGGAGGAGAAAAGGACATCTCCTACGAGGCTACGAAGTCTATTTTGAACTCTATCAAGGCAGGACAAGTCCTTTCTAGCAGCTCCTGCCCAGATGTGGCAACAGTATTCCATCCTTGGACGTACCTGGCTCTTATATAGATAGAGAATAGCATCAGCAGTGAGATATCTACTGGATCGATAGAAAGATCCCACCATTTTTCCAGCGGCCTTGGCAACAGATTTGATATACGTGTTCCATTTAAGATCAGGAGTAATGGTCAAGCCCAGAAGCTTGTCAAAACTCTTTTCACCGTTGTCCGCAGTCCCAACAATATTAGTGGCAGATGTTCTAACCACCTTGTATTGTCCGTAAGCTGTGCCCGTAAGGAGGCTTTCAGACTGCGATGTAGTCGCTCGACCATGCCGTTTGCCTGGGGGTGATCAGCCGTGGTGTGTATACTCTTGGTGCCCAAAAGTTTTGCAAGTTTATGAAAAAGGTCTGACTCAAACTGTCGACCTCTGTCTGATGTAACATTTTGTGGTACACCGAATCTGGCCACCCAGCCAGCAAGGAATGTCCTGGCAGTTGTGTATGCCGTCATGTCTGGCATCGGTAGAGCTTCAAACCATCGTGAGAATCTGTCGATACATGTCAGCAGATAGCACTGACCTTCACATGTCGGAAATGGTCCGGTGATGTCGATATGAATGTGCTGAAATCTCTCATCTGGAACTGGAAACGTGCCTAGAGGAGCCCGCGTGTGACGACCGACCTTGGCTTTTTGACACTCCACACACGTTTTCGCCCACGCTCTTGTATCAGCTTTTATTCGCGGCCAGACATGTCGGTCTGTTAGTAGCCTTACAGAGGCATTGGCCCCTGGATGCAATAGACCGTGTACTGCCTTAAATATGTCTTTGCGTAGCGATGCTGGAACGTATGGTCGCAGTTTGTTTGTGCTTGTGTCACACACAACTTTTGTGTGGCTGGTAGGGTTGGTAATTGTCACTAGGTTCAATGAAGTTGGATTATTCTGCAGGAGATTTTGTAAATGTTCATCCTTCTGTTGTTCTTTAGACAAGGTGTCGACGTCAATTGCCGGCTGCAACAGGAAGGAATTAATTCCCCGCGATAAGGTGTCTGCTGGGATGTTGTTTGCTCCCTTGATGTGTCGGATATCCGATGTCAATTGAAGGATATAATCCATCTGGCGAATCTCTCTGGGAGAATATTTGTCCGAGGAAGACTGTAAAGCGCCTAACAGGGGTTTGTGGTCTGTGAGGATATGGAACTGCTGACCTTCCAAGAGCTGCCGAAAATGGCGTATCGCGGAGAATGCAGTTAACAGCTCTCTGGAAAATGTACTATAGCGTTTCTCAGTCTCTGTTAATTTTTTTGAGAAAAAGGAAATGGGTTTCCAGTCCACATCGCATTTTTGTTGTAGGACCGCTCCAATTCCGATTGCGGATGCATCCACTGCTAGGCACAGCTCCTGGTTGGGTTGGATGTGAGACAATTTTGCAGTCTCCTGCAACATAGCCTTGATCTTGTTGAATGCTTCTACCGCGTGCTCTGAAAATACAATGTCACACTTCCTCACATTTGTCAACAAACTTGTCAATGGTAAAAGTACTTGTGCACAGTGAGGTAAGAACCTACGATAAAAGTTTATCAGCCCCAAGAATTGACGCAGCTGCCTCATTGTGGCAGGGATAGTGAAATTTTGAATGGACTTGACCATCTCTGGTGATGGGGATATTCCCCCCTCTGAAATATGGTGTCCTAAAAAAATTACTTCGGATTGACCAAAAGCACATTTTAATGGGTTTAGGACTATCTCATATTGCTTCAAACGTTCGAAGACCTGTCGCACATGACCGATGTGTTCCTTTCTAGTTTGGCTAGCAATAAGTACATCGTCAATATATGCACAGACGAATGGCAAATCTGACAACACCTGGTCTATGAACCGTTGGAATGTTTGTGCTGCATTCCGCAACCCAAAAGGAACTCGCATGAACTCGAACATCCCGAATGGGGTGATGATAGCCGTTTTAGGAATGTGTTCGGGCTTCACCGGTATTTGGTGATATGCTCGAATTAAATTCAATTTTGTAAAAAAACGGTTATTTTGAGCCACTGCTGTCACGTCCTGGACATGTGGTACTGGGTATCTATCTGGTTTAGTGACTGCATTCAGTGCTCTGTAGTCCCCACATGCCTGCCATGTGTTAACACCTTTGTTGACAAGATGAAGAGGTGAAGCCCATTTGCTCTTTGAAGGGCGAACTATGCCTAACTTCATCATTTGCTGAAATTCAGCCTTGGCTGCTGTTACCTTTTCTGGTGCTAAGCGCCTAGCTTTGCTATGAACGGGCGGACCATTTGTTTCGATATAGTGTGTGGTGGAGTGTGGCAAAACGTCCCTATGGAAAGAAGGCACTGAAATTGAAGGGTATTCCTTCAAGAGACTCAGAAAATCGTTATCCTGGTTTGCATGTGCCACTGCTGGACACAATGGAGTACCAGTCCTAACTACCCGACACGCTGTGAGATGCGTTTCTGGATCTTTCAGACACTGGCCTGTTATATCCACCACCAAACCGAACGCCTGTAAAAAATCGGTACCTAAAATAGCACTTGTTGGTACGGGTTTAGGTTCTTCACAGTCCCAAAACTACCGACCAGCTTTAATAATTACTAAACGTACAACAAGTATAAACGACAAGAATTTATTAACAAACATGAAAACATGACAACACTGCAATTCAGAACATTAAGGTAAAAAGATTACTCACTTCAATAGTGGGGTTTACGGGAGGAGTGAGGACTGTATTCTAGAGTTGTACTCTGCCTGTCCAACATTGTCTTTTAGGAGAAGAACTTTTTGCGTCCGTGCCTCATGTGTACGGACTCTCCTCTTCTTTTTTCAAGGGACCTCACTCCTTACCCTACACCGGTAATCCGGTGCTCTTATTTATTCCCCTACAGTACGACATTTGAAGCCACCATATTGCTTTTAAAATTTGGCCTTGCTAAGTTTGACAGATTGACCTTTCTACGGCCAAATTTGGCCCTTTTTTTTTTTTTTTTTTTTTACACTCTTTCATTACAAAAAAAATACGGTGGCCAAAAAGAGTTCCATGAAAAGCGTAAAAAAGGCCAAATTTGGCCTTAAAAAGATCAATCTGTCACCCCTTAGAAAGGCCAAATTTTAAAAGGCAATATGGCGGCATCGAATGTCGTATATTTAGTCTAATAAAAATGATGAAAAAATAATAAAATGAATTTTTTTCTGGTTTCATTTCAGCCTTTGGATCTAATAATGTGTTTTATATAAAATAAATAGTTTTTATAAATTTTGTCTGTCAATTAATTTACGCCGCTAAACTACACATTTACCAAAAAAAATGGTCATGGTTTCATGAGCGAATCAAAATTTCGAAAGTAAACAGTGTGTGCTAAAAAGAAGTAACGGTACTTGCGCACTTTTGCCAACGTGCTGAAATAATAACATTATTTTGAAAGCCATTCTTAACATGGGGAGGGGAGGGTGTTTTGTAACTATTCTGTGCTTCCACCAAACAATGTAATAATAATAATAATAATAATAATAATAATAATAATATCGTGAAGCTTGAATTTAACCTGAAAAAACTATTAAAAAATAGTGCGGTAACAAAAGTGCGCAAGCACCGAAGGAACAAATGCAAATATCAACCTAGTTTTTCTAAAAGTGCTCCCAACTTTTCAGGGCAACTCCATTCTGTCTTTCACTTAATAACCCACTTCCGTTAAAGCATAATGTCACCTTTGAAAAAAAAAAAAAAAAAAAAAAACGTCGATAGTGCACGCACTGCACGCTTACTTATTTTAAATGTATTTCTCCAGATTTCCCGCGTAATATGATTTTAACATTAGCCAAAAATAAATAAATACATAAATAAATAAATAAATAAATAATAATAATAATAATAATAATAATAATAAGAAGAAGAAGAAGAAGAAGAAGAAGAAGAAGGCGGTTATGCAATATAGAAAA
The DNA here is from genome assembly GCF_053919585.1 of Euprymna scolopes. Taxonomy (NCBI): domain Eukaryota; kingdom Metazoa; phylum Mollusca; class Cephalopoda; order Sepiida; family Sepiolidae; genus Euprymna; species Euprymna scolopes. Next base: position 43,839,246 of record NC_136491.1, on the reverse strand, counting down.
AGAAATGGGAGGAAGAGAGAGGGGGATAAGGTCAGATTGCAATTATTCAATTTTTTATATAGTAACGTATTATTATTAATACTAGCGGGACCTGTGGAAATTGCACAGGAGACTCATTCATATGTAATATATTGATGTTGGCATTCTGTAGATGTTCAGCGTAAATGGAGACGCTCTGATATTACTGTAGCTCTTTTGTTAAAATTGCAACTGTATTTATCGAAGTTAATAGGGACGCCCGACCTAGCCCGGTTGTAAAGTACGCTGAAATATGATATTTTAATTCTTGCAGATGTCGTATATATTGTTATAGAGTTAATGTTCTATCGAGTTTTATATATTATTAAGTTGCAATTGCACAAAAAAAAATATATATATCCATATGACTTGGGTGCAACAGCTTGAATCGAAACCAAAACCAAAACTCATATATAACTACTTAATTTACTCACATAAAATTAATATGCGAAAGTATAAATTTATGCTAAACTTTAAGTATTTACTTCAAAAGTGCTCAATACGTAGGTAGAGCTAGTTAGTAAGTTATAAAATGTATATGGCGATTAAGCTACACTGAATATTCCGCGTTTCATTCACTCTAGGACTCTTCAGACTTATGCGCAAATTTTGTGGTTGTTTGTCGTTTTTATATACGTATCTTCTATAGAGATTTTAGTTAGCCAATCAGCTTTCTAGTATCCACCGCGCCCTTCCTATCAGCCAATGAGCATGTACTTATCGGACAAAGGCCTATTTATCCTCTGGTTGACCTGTTCCTTTGTGTGTGCATCAGATCTTGTGGGATTATTCATTCTATATACCCTCACAAGCATATTTGATACTAGGGATATCGGCTTATATAGAGATGACGGACTAGCTATAATAAAAAACTCCAACAAAGTCAAGGGAGATAACTTTAAGAAAATCATACACAAGGAAATGAAAAAATTAGGCCTAAAAGCAGACGTATCAGCTAACATAAAAATAACAAACTCCTGGACGTCACGTTAAATTTAGATAAAAACACATATGTACGCTACTTAAAAGATAACGCTACTCCAATATGCGTAAACCCTAAGTCCAATCACCCACCATCAATTATAAAACACATTCCTAACTTGATCGTAAGTACACTCAGTAATAACTCAAGCGATGAAAATGCATTTAACAGGTCAACCAATATGTATGAAACAACCCTAAAAAATAGTGGATACAAAAATATCAATATCAAATATAAGCAACAAAACACCAATAACTATAATAAAATTAAAAATAGAAGAAAAAGAACTATAATTTGGTATACAACCCTATACAATCAAATGTTAAAAACAAAACTTGGCAAGAAATTTGTAGATCTTATTGAAAAACACTTTCCCGCAACCAACCCCTTACACAAAATTTTCAATAAAAATACCTTAAAGTTATCCTACAGTTGTTGCGAAAATTTAAAGATGATAATTAAAGCACATAATAATAAAATATTAAATAAAAACAATGTAAACAACAAAATAAACAATAAAAAAAGTAGACACCATGACAAAAATAAAACTAACACTAGCAGAAATAATAATAATAATAATAATAATAATAATAATAATTATTATTATTATTATAAACCAACCCCGGACAAGAACAACCACACTATAAATAAAAATACTAATAACGAACAAGGTAAATGCAACTGTAGACACCGCACACTTTGCCCACTTCAAAATAAATGTCTAACCAAAAGTGTAGTTTACCAGGCCACAATATTTGCAAAAGAAAACCCGAATAACAAGAAATATTATGTAGGTATGACTTCCTTAGATTTCAAAACTCGATATTATGACCACAAAAGTACATTCAACAATAAAAAACACCGTATGAAAACAACGCTAGAACTGGGAACTCAAGGAAAGCGGGCATTCGCCAGTAGTCGAATGGAAAATAATGACAAGCTACTACGTGTAGGGACCTAGACGACCCATGTAGATTATGCCTTCATGAAAAATTTGCTATCCTGTACTTTAAAGAACCCCAACATCTATTAAACTGTAGAAGAGAAATAGCAAACAACTGTGTTCACAAGATAAAATTTACTCTAGGATAGCGATACAAAATAGTTTTAAAACTAAAAAAACAATAGAAAATAAACAAATAAATAAATTAAATAAACATGAATATACATAAACAATCACACATATATGTATGGGTATATATATATATGTATATATATATGTGCATATATGTATGTACATATATATATATTTATATATAAACTAACGAAAAAAAAAAACACTAACCTAGATTTAAAGCAGATCAAGAAACTAGATATCCAGGCTAAATAGAGCACACACAAAGGAACAGGTCAACCAGAGGTCAAATAGGCCTTTGTCCGATAAGTGCATGCTCATTGGCTGATAGGAAGGGCGCGGTGGATACTAGAAAGCTGATTGGTTAACTAAAATCTCTATAGAAGATGCGTATATAAAAACGACAAATAACCACAAAATTCGCGCATAAGCCTGAAGAGTCCTAGAGTGGATGAAACGCGGAATATTCAGTGTAGCTTAATCGCCATATATATTTTATAACTTACTATATATGTATATATATATATTAGTTTTAAAATATAATTATCCACTGACACGTGTTTCGTCGTCTACGACTCATCGGAGTGGCTGAATCTAGCGAGATTCGAAATATATTTATATAACTTCAGTTCCTTCAGCTATAATTGAAACTGAAACCAAAACTTATGAAGAATTCTTGATAAAAGTATTTATAAAAACAATATGACTTAAGTACCATCAATTATAATCGAAACCGAAACCAAAACTTATGAAAAATTCTTGGTAAAATTATTTATTACAAGAAATGGAAGTCCATAACAATTCAACGACAGTCACTTGAATGTAAGCGTGACACACAAAATAAATAACACACACGCTAGCCTGTTATATATATATATATATATATATATATATATATATTTGTAGTCATCGACATACAGTCCTGTTTCATTGTATCACAACTCATCAGTGCCGCTAGACTAACATCTCTCCCAAGCCAAGATTGAACCTAGAACCGTCGTGTTGACAGTCGGCAGTTCTCCCACTCGACCATGGAATCGACACCCGTAAATAACTCGTCGGAATGTCTATTTAAATAGACACCCGCCACCACTTTTATAGTGCTCAAATCGCCTGTTCGTAAACAAACAAACAACGAGCTTCGCATTTTCAGCCAATTTAGTAGCGGGTGAGATTATTTACGACAGTGCTCTACCCAAAGAGGGGGGGCGTATATATATATATATATATATATATAAGTGAAATTGCCTGTGTGTGTGTGTGTATGTGTCTGTATGTGTACATTTCCCTACCAAACTATTTCTGTTAATTTTCAGTCTACAGACTCGAGATTTGACGTAAGGGGTATTGAGATTTGGGAAAATCTTTTTAATCGTTTTTTCGGCCAGAAATTTGTCTGTCAAGGGGTCAGAGTTCAACGATTTACCTTTGAAAACTCTACCAAACTCCTCCGCTAATTTTGGGTCTAAACACTTGAAATTTCAGTTGTGGGTTACTTGGACATGGATCAAACTTTTAATCTGATTTAAGCCCAAAATAATAAATGTTAAGGGGTCAAAATTGGAGTCAAAGTTTTAAAAAGAGTTGACCTTTGCGGTCTCTACCAAATTACTCGGCCAATTTTTGGTGTAAAGATTTGAAATTTTACATAAAGTGTATTCAGACATAGGACAAGCGTTTTAATCGGTTTGGGGCTGAAATTTGGCTGCTAAGGGTCAAAGTTTAAAAGATTTGACCTTTGCAGTCTTTAGCAAACTATTCAACCAATTTTTGGTCTAAACATTTGAAATTTTACATAAAGGGTATCCAGACATGCAGCAAGCTTTTTGATCAGTTTTTAGGTGAAAATTTGGCTGCCAAGAGGTCAAAGCTGAAAGAGTTGACCTTTGCAGACTCTACCAAACTCCTCCGCCAATTTTGAGTCTAAACATTTGAAATTTTAGATGTAGGTTACTTGGACATGAGTCAGACTTTTTAATATATATATATATATATATATATATATATATATATATATATATATATATATATATATACATATGCACATGAAGTTATGAACAGTACATAGGGCCCAAGCAAAGCCGGGCTGAACTGCTATTATATATATAATAATTTATTTAGTAATGTGAAGAATTGAATAATTAAATTAAATACTGGTAGTTCTGTAGGAAAGGGGGGGGACACATATCGACCGAAATGTTTCCAATTTCACTTTACGGAACAGACATGAAATGGCTGAGCAGTCGCCGAACAATCAATTAGTACAATGAAACAGCCTTTTCATTTATTTCCTTAAGAGTAGGGTAAATCAAGCCCCCTTTCCTCCATGTTCGGAACAGGTTTAATAATTTTCTTCAAATCATCAAGAAAAAATGGCGGACATGAGAGGGTCACACCTTTGGTTGGTTGGTTGGTTGTTTTTGTTTTACGGCATATCAACCCTTTTCAGGTTATTTAATGCCGAATCCAGTGAATTTGAAGAAAAAAAATTTTTAATAGAATATATTTGTTTTTTTCAAGTCAATTTCTATATAATCTATAGTTGAGACCCTAACAGGTATTACCACTCCGGGTCAGAGTGGATCTGGGAGCAATGGCAATTAAAGAGTGGCTCCACACTCCTCAAAGCCCGCAAGCTGGGGTCTCACCATCGGATATAGTTTAAGGTCATATCCAGGACTGTTACACCTTTGGAATTTCTATAAATACTAAAAAAATTAAACAAAATACAGGTAGAAACCCATCTAATAAACGTTACCTTAACATTTATTGTTTAATTTTTTATTTTGGTCGATTATCGAGATTCTAAAGATGTGACCCTCTAATGTCAATAATTATGTCTTGTTCTAACGTAACAGATGGCATTACTTGTTTTTAAATAAACGCTTTAAAATAATTTAAAACACTAAAAACTTATCCAACTATGTAGAAGAATAACTTATCTTGCCTTTGATAACATTTATTTGTTCTATATTTTTTTTTGACCACTTTTTAATTTTGTTTTTGATACTAGGCTATTCTTCTGAAAGAGAGAAGGTAATACCTAGGCAGATGAATCCTATGCCCCCCCCCCCCTCACAGACTAGCTGGACAACAACAAAGCCATTGTTGGACTGATTATCGATAACATATCTTCAACTGGTTCGAACACCACCTACCTATCTTCTGCTTTTCTGGATGTATTATATCCTAATGTTGACCAACATAATCTTACTTTGATTCATGCAATCCTTTCTTCAGAAAAAGGGGCCTTATTAAACGATGACTCACTGCAGACTGGTATCTCTCTATATCTGTCTTGAAATCAAAATTTAGCAACAACAAATATTTTTGTGAAAGTATGCTCAACCTATATATATATATGTGTGTGTGTGTGTGTGTGTGTGTGTGTGTGTGTGTGTGTGTGTGTGGCTGGTGTTAATCGTGGCACCCTGCACTGAAGATTCCCGAAAGGATGAAACACTAGTGTCTGTAGGTATTTAATTATTATAGTAAAAAATAATTATGACAGCCTCTTTAAGAAATTCGTTTCTTATCGTTGAGCACTTTCAGTTGAATTAAAGTCGGTCAATTTAGCTCTTATGCGTAGATCATCATATAATGATTAGATCACGTAAAGAACATTTTAAATTAAAATGTTTAAATTCAACGTTATTTCACGCGATTAATGGTAACCGAATGGATACGGTCTTTCCTAATCGAGCCAGAGATGTCTTGTGTTCCCGAGTTCGAATCGTTCGACTGGTGTTAATCGTGACACCCTGCACTGAAGATTCCCGAAAGGATGAAACACTAGTGTCTGTAGGTATTTAATTATTATAGTAAAAATGTAATTATATATATATATATATATATATATATATATATATATATATATATATATATATGTTGCTAAATTTCGATTTCAAAACAGATTATATATATATATATATATATATATATATATATATATATATATATATATATATATATATATATATATATATATATATAAAGTATGCTCAACCTATATAAAAGAAAAAAAGACAAACAATTTAAAATGGCATGGCTGCCAGCGATTAAAATTTTGACATAAAGTTCGATTTTCAAGACTTTAGAAATAAAATTAGAATTTTATTTTGGTACAAAAATATAATTTAAGTTCAATTTTATCAAAAAAATATGGGCGAAAACCATACAAAATGGGGGAGATATAAGTGAACGAATTAAGGAAAATTGGGCAACGGAAAAAGGCAACAGAAAAAAGGGCAACGGAAAAAAGGGCCATGAAAAATGCCAATTTTGACAAGATTACTAATTTCCTTTCAAATTTTGAATAGTCATGAAAGAATTAACAAAATATGAAAATGTTTGACTTATTTATGAAGAAACCGACATGCATTATGATGAATTTAATCTTGTGATAGTATTTTAATTGGCGCTTCTACACTACCAGAACGAAATTTCGGAAATTGTAATACTGAATTTCTCCATGAAAACAATGGTATCTACGTATTCCTTGTGTTTTTAAGATGATTATATCCAAAAATCATGAAAATCGAATTTGAAGAAAACAATCGTATTTGCTTATGTAAGACACAGGACAGTTCAAATTTTCCGTTTCGATTTAAACAAGATGGCCGCAATTTTTCATCTGCTAACACGATTAAAGTTGTTTTTTTTTCGGTAATTTCAACTGCATAATTTGGAAGCTAACATTGTAACTTATTAGAATTGATAAAAAAAAAACTCCATTTATCGACTACAAAATTTCGTTCTGATAGTGTAGAAGCGCATTTTAGTTTACTACTTTTTATAACTGTAATAATTGGAAAAGATTATGAATAAGCACATTCTTAGAATGACCACTTAAAAATCGATTCCATTTTCTCTAAAATAGCCGTCAATACTTTAGAATATTTATTTTTAAATATTATTTGCGAGGTCTTAGCACATTTAAACCATATCACTGCAAGTTTACTTTCAATCGATATTTATTCCATAATTGACCAATTTTTCTACTTTGGTAAAATTGCCCTTTTTTTATGTGCCCTTTTTTCCGTTACCCAATTTTCCGGACACCAACTGAATCTATTAAATACTCGCCGATATGGCAATATGAAAAAAAAAAAAAAAAATGTTTACCTGCCGGATGATTCCAAAGAGGTGCAAATTTGGCAGGAACGAGTTTATCAAGGGATTTAATTACAGATCGATAAGCGGCAGCCATTTTGTATATTTTTGATTAATCCAAAATTGTAGTAGAACCAGAAAAGATTGAATATATTTCCAGCTTTGCTAATATAGTGTTGTTGCCTACTTTGGCACCCTCTTTTTCCAGCAGAGTAAAATGAATCCCTCGTTCACAACAAAATCTCTGCAGAGTGTCGTTTGTCAGCATTAAGTAATTATTTTGGTTTCAGGAAAATTACCCCCTCCAATGTTCTTTTTTTCTTCTTTTTTTTCTTTACTTCTTCTTTCTCGACACAAACGCAGTTAGAAAATATGGCACACTGAATAACATGGTGTAATTCAACACTTACATTATTAACTTATTTTATTCACAGTCAGCCACAGAACTGCCTGCTTCTATTATATAAAGAGCATTTGTCTGTGTGTATGTGTGTTTGTAGGTCGAGCTAAGACAAACAACTCACAAAGTTGGTATTTTCTTGATCAGCGTTGCCCTGAATGTATAATATATAAAATTTAGAAAAAATTATTCATTCTCTGGGGATCAACTGCGCCAGTTTTCAGTGGAAGTAAGGGGAAAGAGTCGGATTTTCAATGTCATCTATTATATAAATCTCACCTGTCTGTTTATGTGTATGTATGTATGTATGTATGTATGTATGTATGTATGTATGTGTGTGTGTGTGTGTGTGTGTGTATGTATGTATGTCTCGCTAAAACTTTTCTCAATGGTACTGAACAGCGTTGGAAAGAGCAATCACTCAGATGAAAAATATATAAAAGTTCTCTAAAAAAAGGTAATTCTGAGTGCGCCAACTGGCCTTTTTGTTTGTTTGTTTTTTCTTTTTTTTGCAATGGAGGGGTCTAAATTTTATGAAAAAAAAAAAGCAATGTTATTTCTATGTAATTTGAAACATATTCGATGTATTTTTATACACAATAGAAAAAAATTCTGGTCACCGGAAAATGACGTCAGCTCTCTTTATTAGATACTAGAAGAAGACTTGATATTGCTTGGGATTAAATAAGATGGATGGAAATATATACTTGCTAAAGATCTGACGTCACCCAGGATTTAATGAGATAGATGGAAATTTATACTAGCAGAAGACCTGATGTCGCCAGGGATTTGATGATAGATGAAAATACATACTAGCAGAAGACCTGATGTCACCTGGGATAAAATGAAATAGATGGAAATATATACTAGCAGAAAACCTGACCTCGCCCGGGATTAAATGCGATAGGTGGAAATATATACTAGTAGAAGACCTGAAGTTGTCCAGGATTAAATAAGAGTTGTGGAATATAAAATCTGTCCTGGAAATAGCTGAAACAATTTAAGATCTCAAAATTACTTTATTTCATGTATATTTTTAACAGTGGGGGAGGAGGAATATGAAGTCAGTCCCAGAAATGGCTGAAACAGTTTACGATCTCAAAATTACTTTATTCTATGTATATTTTTAACAGTGGGGAAGGGGGAATATAAAGTCAGACCCATAAATGGCTTAAACAGTTTATGATCTCAAAATTACTTTATTTCTTTATATTTTTAACAGTGAAGGGGAATATGGAGTCAATCCTGGAAATGGCTGAAGCAGTTTACGATCTCAAAATTACTTTAATTCATATATATTGTTGGTGTTCTGTGAAGCTGAACTGGGTCAGTTTCTGTAGAGGTGATCCATATTTTTCTAAATTTTCAATGTTATCATCCGGAAATGACGTCACGGTGGTAGTGGTGAGCAGAAAGAAGCATGATTATGTTGCTTTTAAAATTGCTTTGGAGTTCTCTAGGAATTACCAAACTTTCTCTTTTAGGGTGAGGCTGGAGGGAGTAATGCCCATTTTAGGGTCACAAAGAAATCTACCACAATGTCATATTCCAAAAATATAGAATACCTGCAGAATTATATTCCGGAAATGACATCATTTCTCTTACTATTATGTTGTCAGTGGTGGGGAGGGAAGAACTATAACAATATTGAAATTCATGGTAAAGTAAAAGTTGTCTAATCACCCTCCGTGTCAATGCATTTATGTAATTATTTGGAAAACCTGCTGAGTTATGTTCAAGAAATGATATCATTTCAATAAAAATAGTGTTGGTAGTCAGGAGGGGGGTTGAAAAATACAGTAATGTGGAATTTTATAGTGAAGCAACGGTTGCCTAATCACTAAGTTTCTCAAAGTATTTATGTATTTATTTGTAAAACCTACTGAGTAATCTTCCAAAAATGGCGTCTTTTTTCCAAAAAAATTTTGTTGTCGGTAGTGAGAAAAGAAAATGAAACACAGTAGTGTGGAATTTTATAATGAAGCAAGAGTTGTCTACTGACTAACTGTGTCGATGTATTTACATATTAATTTGAAAATCCTGCTGAGACATCTTCCAAAAATGACATAATTTTTCTTAAAATTAAAGTGCCGATAGTGAGGAAGGAAAGAAACCCAGAAATGCTGAAATTTATGATGAAGCAAGAATTGCATAATTATTAACCAAGACAATGTATTTATGTATTAATTTGGAAATCCTAATGATCCATCTTCTAAAAATGACTTCATTTTTTTTAATAAATTATGGTGGTCTTAGTGGAAAGAGAAATTATTTCATATATGTTGTACAATACCTGTCGAGAGTATGTTAAATTGTTTCATATATGTATTTACATTACCTGTCTAAGGGTAGGTAAAAATTTTTTAAATATGTGTTGCACATTACCCGTCCTAGCGAAAGTAAAATTATTTCATATATGTGCTGTAAATTACCTATCCTAGGGAAGGTACAATTATTTCATACATATATAATACCCGTCCTAGGGTAGGTAAAATATTCTTTTGCTCGAGATAGCAAATGATACATAAACATAAAAAAAATCCTCTATCCTAAGAATAAGCAATCCTAGGTACCCCCGCTTGTCTATATATATAAAAGCGAAAATGTATGTGTGTATGTTTGTGTATCTGCTAAACACTTTCGACAGACACGACAAAAATTCACAAACTCGGTATCATATCGAAGCCCCATCCTTTGCTCGAAAAATATCGAAAAATTGGCCAAAAACTTTCATTTTTTTCACCTTGAAATCGACAATTTTCGAGAGGGGGGTCAGCAAAAACGGTCTTCTCGTGATGACGAGCGATTCTACGCATGCGCCAGATGACGTCATGACCTGATTTACTTTAAATAGTTGAAAAACTGAAGAAATTTCATGTACGTCGCATTAGCTCAGTCGATTGGTTCATTATCTAAACGTTTTGGGTTTGAATCGTGGTGTGAGATGTCTTCTTTTTTTTTTTCGATTTTTTAAATTTAAATATTGAACCAATGTTATTTAAGCCATTTTTCACGTAACGTTCGTTTTCCTGTTTTTTTTTTTACTTCGCTTATCCACCCCCAACCACACACCCAAAAACACCCGGGTACCCACCGATTTTTTAAATATTAATATCGAAACAGGCTTATTTAAGCTATTTTTCACATGTTCGTTTTTCTGTTTTCATCATTCGTTACCTTACGTTAGTTTTTTTGTGTTTTCATCATTCGTTACCTTACGTTGTTTTTTGTGTTTTCATCATTCGTTACCTTACGTTAGTTTTTTTGTGTTTTTTGCACGCTTAAGTTTTAACATTGTTTTCTTTTTTTACTTTGCTTATAACAAACAAACCTGGCCGTCATCGCCGTCGTAACACTCGATGACTTCCGAGCGCGCACCTGTCAATTTGGTTCTTAAATAAATTCAAACATCTTTCACTAACTCATTCTGGCTGGCCAATTTTATTTTCAAACTTCGCCTCAGGGCTTCTGGTTCGATCCTACCCCCCCCCCCGCCCGGTTTTTTTTTTATTTAACACCACACACACCTACAAACACCCGGGCAACGCCAGGTACCTCCGCTAGTCTATAATATAAATCTCACCTGTCTGTTAGTGTGTGTGAATATATGTTTGTATGTCTTGTTAAAACTTTCGTCAGCTGCATCGGATTGGGTCAAAACCAGTACCATTTCTCGAGCGCATAATATCTGAAAATTAGAAAAAAAGATTAATTCTGTGGTAGTATACTGGGCCATTTCTTACAAGGAGGGGTCTGTTTTTGCGTTGAGATTTTTGCAAGTCACATACACCAAGCAAAGTGAATGTATGTTTAAAAAACGTTATTTTGCAGTGTCATGACGTCATAGGTCGTTGTGGCCGTGACAGCTAATGTGTTAGCTTTATTCCTTTCTTTTTCTCTTTCGTGTTTCAAGTTCCAGCCTACCTACTGTGGCTAAATTTTTTTTTTCATTGGTTGCATAAGCACTCACTGCTATTTTGATTGAAAGAAAACTTGTTTTGATTCATTTTTTTTTTTTTTTTTAAGGGATGGGTTCCAGTGCACGGGCTGCCGAAATTTTCTTCCATTCTTTTCTAGGGGTTGCTCAATATCCTCAGTATAGCAGCTCTGTCCAAAACAAATTTCATGTCCACCTGAGTAACGCCGGGTATCCATGCTAGTTATGTACTAATTAGGAAAGAAAAAGCCATTGTCTGTGTGTGTTTGTATGTTCATCTAAAACTTGAAAAATTCTAAAGAAACACCCACAAAGTTTATATTTTCTTGATTGGCATTGCCCTAGATGAACAATATCTAAAATTTAGAAAAAAAAAAAAATTCTTTGACCTTAAATTGGAGCAGGACGATAACAAGAGAAAGATAAAGAAGTGGATAGAAGTTTTGATAGAAACATTTTACACTTTTGCTCCAAGTAATGCTGAGTAGCCCCGCTAGTATACTACTAAATAAATGGAGGTAAATGAGAATACAGATATGGATAAAGTATATTTGGATGACAATGCTATTAAAGTTAAAAACATTAAATAAACAGATAAAACTGTTTTTAGAACATGTTAAAGGTGCAAAATATTTTTTTAAAAGACGGAATAAAAATTTATTTATTTCCTCTTTTTTTAAAGTTGAAATATTTCTGATTAATTCTGGACTGTAATAGGTTCATCTTCAGAGAGTGAAAGAGTTCTATTGCCTGTTTTTTTTCTCTCTTTTTCCTTACAAGTAAAATCAGTGTTGTTAGATGTAGCACTCTCCCTCGATACTAGTGCACAAGTATATGTATTTGGTGACTTCAATGTCCACCACACTAACTGGCTTGGATTCTCTAATTACACAGACATAACTGGTAGCACAATACATAGCTTCTCTATATCCCATTCCCTATCTCAGACGGTTACATTTCCGACACGTTTCCCAGACCAGCAAGATCAACATGCCTCACTTCTAGATCTATTTCTGACCACAGTTTCCAATGATTGTACAACAAATGCCCACAGCCCACTCGGGAATGCTGATCATGCTGTGGTAATGGTAGAAATCACCCTAAATTCTCGCCCTAAAACTGAAGACCCACTACTCAAAACAACGAGGTATTACAAAAAGGCTGATTGGGAATCCATCAGGGAACTCATCAGAGATGCCCCATGGTAAAATATCTTTTCTCTTCCAGTGGAACAGTGTGCCAATGAGACCACTGAATGGTTCAAAACTGCAATTGAAGCAAATATTCCCAGACGGAAATTCTATAGCAAGCCCCACTCTCCCCAATGGTTTATTGCTCAAAGGCAGCATGTGTTCCGCAGATTCAACCGACATGTCTAGTTCAAACCGACAGAAGTATATAGAAGCTAGAAATAATTGTAAGAGAGTAATAACGACAGCTAAGACAGCTTAAACCACCAGAAAACACATCGAAGCACAGAAATTAGAAACCCGTGATTTTTGGAAAATCTACAACAGTGTGGTAAATAATGAGCAGTCAACGATTCCCCCACTATCAAACAATCATGAGGTTGCTTGCATAGCAACTGACAAGGCTAACCTGCTTGTCAGTCGATTTGCCTCAAACTCCACACTGGACCCGGCACACCACTCCCTCCCCGACTTTTCTTTACAGACAGACACCACACTAGACAATTTGAAAATCACCCCTTCTCAGGTACATGGTATCATAAAAAACCTAGACACCTCAAAAGCATGTGGACCAAATCTCATCCCGGCTGTGCTATTATAAAAATGCTCTGCTGAGGTTGCTCCAGTTCTCTCCAAACTTTACAATAAATGCCTTAACGAATCTTGCTTTCCCGACTGCTGGAAAACCGCTTCTGTGGTACTAGTCTTCAAGAATTCTGGTGAAAGAACTGACCCACTAAATTATCGCCCAATTAATCTCCTCACACTTTTCGCCAAAATATTTGAGTTCTTAGTTAATCAAGCCCTAGTCCAACGCCTAACAGCTGCTAAACTCCTGACCAACAAACAATATGGATTTAGGCAAGCCCGTTCAACAGCAGATATCTTAACTGTAGTCTCTGAACATATATACCGTTCATTGGACAAAATAGAGGAGGTTAGAGCGGTAGCCCTTAATATATCTAAGGCTTTTGACAGGGTATGACACGATGGTCTTCTAAGGAAAATAAGCTCATATGGTATCACTGGAAGAATACATAATGTAATTAAATCCTTCTTAAGTAAGAGAAAAATCCAAGTTGTCTGCGACGGTCGTACATCTAAACAATATGATATAAATGCAGGAGTACCTCAGGGGTCTATCCTTGGACCTTTATTATTCCTAATATTCATAAATGACTCTGATAAAATTGTTTTGGAGATGGGTAGATTTGACGATGACACCACTCTCTATAACAGGCATGAGAGGAAAACAAATGAACACGTATCTAAGGAAATGGCAGAAACACTAGAGGATGACTTCCAATCTGTAGTAGAATGGGAACAAAAATGGATGGTCACATTCAATACTGACGAGACTAAGCTTGTTTCCTTCAATAACTACAAGAAACCTTCTCTACCACCAATAGCAATGGCCAAGAATACATTGCCTGAAAGTATTTCTTTTAAACTCCTCGGCCTAACGTTTACAGGGAACATGAATTGGAATAGATACATTGAGAGCATTGCTAAGGCTGCTGCAAAGAAGGTGGGCTCTCTCTACCGTGCTAGAAAATTACTTACGCCTGAAAGTATCCTGTACCTCTATAAGGCCACCATTCGCCCATGTATGGAGTACTGTTGTCACATTTGGGCTGGTGCATCTGCTGCTTGTCTCTCACTCCTGGACAGGGTTCAAAAGAGAGTCGCCAACCTGATAGGTCCTCTGTCTGTTCTACACATACTTTAATGGTAAATGCTCTGACGAACTGCAAGCACTTGTACCTCCTCAATATGACTACCTCTGACAAACCCGACAAGCAACTAAGTCCCACCCCTTTACAGTAGAGATCCCTAGGTGTAAGAAAGCCTTTTACTTCAATAGTTTCTTCCTCAGAACTGCAAGTTTTTGGAACTCCCTTCCGGGATTCTGCTTTCCCAACTGTACTGATATGCAGAAGTTCAAGTGTAATGTGAACAAACATCTTGCTACTCATCTCCCTTCATAATGCCCCCGCAAATTATATCCCCGATAGTAGCCCCCTACTTCCAAGTGGCACTGTGCCTTGTTTGGGGTGAAAATTGAATAAAAAAAAAAATTTTTTTTTTAAAGTTCAAGGCAAACTGCTGTTGTCGTTGTTGTTGTTATTGTTGTTGTTGATAAATGCACGAGGTGTAAACGAACTTTCTTGTGAGCTTTTTTAGTGTGTGTTCGCTTAAAGGTATAGGAATTAGTATTAAAGCTCTTGGAAGCATCATTAAAAATGTAAAAACATTGAATAAACAGAAAAACTGTTTTAGAACAGTTTAAAGATGCAAAATATTTTATTAAAAGAAGAAAAATACGATCCAATTTCTTCCTTTCTTTCTGTTTTCTTTTTTTAAAGTTGAAATATTTTTTTATTTATTCTGGACCGTAATAGATCTATATTCAGAGAGTTAAAGATTTCTATTGCTTGTTTTTCTTTCCTTGCAAGTAAAATCCTTGCATTGAGCACAAAGTGAAGCAGATGCTAGTATGGTTATTAAAATTAATTCAGAGAACCTCTACTATTACTAACCGCAAGAGCGTTAAGATTGTCAATTAATATTTTCAATAATTACCTATAGCATTTCCAAATGCATGTTTCCATAAAGTATATGTACATTATTTATTCCTTCTTAATTTCTTACATTTATTCTGGAACAGCTGCTTTTCTCCACTTATAATTCCTCCAAAAATGTAATAGAGATTTTCACTTACCTTATTTGTGTGTCTTGGTGAATAACTTCCTATACCTTTGTTCTGCTGATAAACTTTTCTTTTTTTTTTTTTCTTTTTTTTTCATATTGTTACCATTTTCTTTTTTTTTTTACTTCCTAACATTTGAGGGGAGGGGCAACATTGATAGGATCACAAATATACTTATCTACGTTTAAATTACTGTTATTAATTAATTTTTTTGTGTTATTATTTTATTATTATATGAAATTTTAAATATAAATGACGAAGACTCAATTTAACTTTTATATTCTTCCAGTAGGAATATCGGATTGGATACCAGAGGACACGAGTTGCATGAAAAGAAATGATATGAGATTAGTACGGTGTGTGCATAATGTAAGTTTTAAAGAATTCCTCTAGTCTGGTGGAGTGTCCTGCTTCGTGCAATTACTTGAGGTAACATCACTTGGAGAAGGCACACCTATACTTGTATAAGCCAGATTCTTTTAGGGCTTTGAATACTGTAATAATGTTATTTTATCGAAGTGTGGTAAATTGTCCTGTTTGGTCCTGGGTGTGAAATAAACTACATCCGGCATCGAGGTCCTGGTGCGGGACCTCCAGGGTTTTGGGGAGAATGTCACTACCCCTTAGTCATTGCAGTGCTGGGTCACCCTTGGGCAAGGTGTAGTACCCACTAGCCCCCCTATTTAGGGTCACAAAAATTCAAGCCTGGTCAACGATGCTCTTGGTGGATGAGGAAGGAATCCCAACGGCTTGCACAGCAGATGAACCACAACCGCAGTGCCGACGTGGTCAACAACTTAACTCGGGTCTGCCTCAGCCATCGGTTGCGACTGATGGCATGTGTGCAGACTGTCCTGGCCCATCCTTGCCTCTGTACTTTTGCTTTCAGCAGAGAGGGTGCTAGCAGTACTGGGCAAGCTGCTTATTCCTACTTTGCCTAGGCTGGGAGAGAGGTGAAAGCCGCGGCGTGATCTCTTCACTCAGGCTATTGGAGTATGATGGTCGTGCTCTTGCTGAAGATTTCCTGCCATCAGGTGTCACATCTGCAGCTGGGGTTTCAGAGCTCTGATCGGACTCACATAGCACCTTCGACACGGACCCTAACCAACCTCCGTGTCATCGTCGAAATCGACAGACTGCCCGAGAGAGGGGGGTAAATTGTAACCGAAGCATCATTATGTGATTCAATGTTTTATTTAACATATATACATAAGAAGAGACATGGATTATTTTAAGACAGTGTACATACCTACGCCACGTAGTTATATTTATTGTACATATGAAAATAGTTCCATGATATTACTACGCCTCCTTACTAGATAGAAAAGAAAAGATTGTTTCAGATAATTGTTGTGTTCAGTAGTACATTTGTTGCTTATATCACTTTGGTCTACGTATTTTTGTTGTGTTGTATGCTAATCATTTTGGGGTTAATTGGTGTGAGATATTGTTTGTATTGAGTGTGTCCAGTTTGTGATGTGATCGTTGAAATAAACCTGTTTATGGGTTGATGCTCCATCTGCTTTTAGTTGGACTCTGCTTCATCTTTTGGAGATTCATCTTGTAGTTGAAGGATGTACGATGTCGGTTCTGTACATTTACTCAGAACCGTTGCTGGTTTCCATTTCCCCATTTGGCTATCCAGTATACATACACATTGTTCAGTGACAACTGCTGGTAAATTATTAGCTGTTCTGTCATGATACATTTTCTGCATATCCTGTCCATGTTCTAGTTGTTCGTGCATATGGTCAGGATTAAGAAATCTTGGCTTTAGAATTTTTGCAATTATGTTCGATCCCATAATGCAATTGTTTAAAAGTTCATCTGGACTTGGAAGTTTGTGGTTGATTGGTTTTATTCATAGGCAAAGCATTGCTAAATTAGGATCTCTTCCTGCTTGCTTTGCCTTAGTTAATGTTTTTTTTTTATTGGATTTGTCGTTCAATAAATCCATTCAATCTTTGGAACTTTGGAGATAACGTTTTGTGATCGAATTGCCATTGTTGAGCAAATTATTTGAATGCTTCACTAGAATATTGTGATCTGTTGTCACTAATAACTCTGATGGGTATACCATGTTCAGAGAAAATCTGTTTCATTGCTGATATGACCGTATTACGTGTAGTCAGGCCAGTTATTTTCTGTATAATTGGAAATTTGCTGTAATAATCAGCAATTATTAAGTATTCTTGATCATTACAGTGAAACAAATCAGTGCTAACAACTTCCCATGCTATGCTGGATATGTCATGTAGATGCAAAGCTTCTTTTGTTTCTGCTGGGAGGTTTTCCTTAGCATATTGATCATTTCTTGATCATGTTTTATATCTCCTGTTTTATGTTGCCTTTTAGAGCAATTGGGGGTTTTCTAGGTGCATCAATGTGAGGTTGTATGGTTTTGTTGATCAATATTCTCACAGACCCTGGCGTAAAGCCAATTTAATCGAGCCAGTCTGGATTCATCTGTATCAGATCCCTAATTGCATTGATTGGTTTTACTGCAAGAGTTTAGTGTGCATCTTCTTTTTTGACTGTGCAGTGAAGGGAAATAGCTTGAGTTGTTCTAGTGAGGGTAGATATCCCTTGATGCCGTAAAGCCTTCTATTTGAGTAGCTTTTTTCCTCGGATTGCTGCACTTTGGAATTTTCACCCTGGACCTCTGCTGTACTGACATGCATGAAATTCGGGTGTAATTTGAACAGCCATGACTCTAAGTGTTTGTTAGAAGCTTCATATGTTTTACTGGTACAATTAGTTTCTTCCAATGTTTTGTTGATACAATTAGTTTTTTCCAGTCTTAAGGTATTATCTTTTCTTAACAACTTTTTTTTTTAATCTGGAATTGGAATGCTGCCGATAAAAGGTTCAATTATTCGTTGTTGTTGTTGTTGTTGTTGTTGTTGTTGTTGTTCAGAATCAGATAACGAATATCCATGTGAGTTGTCTACATCTGTTTACAAAATCATCCAACGACTCTTGTTTCTACTGTTAAGACATACGTTTTAACCGATTGATTCTGAAATTTTCTTTTGGTTCTATCTGTTCTATGAACCAATACAAAACAATTTCAGGGTAATTTTTTTCTTCTTCTGAGGAGCCTTTTCAATCACCCGTTACCAATTTGCAATAAAATGTAGTTTACTTGATGTTGTTTTTTTTTTTTTTTTTTTTTTGTTAAGAATAAAATACAATTCCAAACGTTGTTTAATTTTTTTTTTCAATTTCTGCCGAATTTGGGGTCTCTCAATCCATTAAAATATTATTATTATGAGACATCACAGATAAACAGTAACACTTTATGTAGGTTATGAAAGGAAGTGGTAGTAGCAGTTTAAAGTAATCGATCACAAAAAATAAATAAATAAATTAATTAATTAATTAAAAGTTAAAAAGGATTGAATTAAATATGTTGTTTGGGTATCCTGTGAAAAACAAGATGTTTTTACAAGTAGAAGTTTTTTTGTTTTTTTTTCTGTTATTGGTTTATTTTGCTTTGAGTGGAAATGTTTTTTGTTTGTTATTGCAAATGAAAGTTTTTTGAGTTTTTTTTTATGTTCCACCGCTTCCACCATGTAATAATGTTATTTTATCAAAGCATAGTAAATTGTAACAGAAGAATCGCTTAGGGATGTGGTTGCTTGCATTTATTTCGCCCAACTAACTTTTTTCCTCACGCTTCCCCATAATTCGTTTTTTTTTTTTTTGCGCTTTTTTTCATTTAGGTGTGGGGAGATTGGATGTCTGTCTAGCTTCCTCTCATTGTTTGACGCAGCAGATATTCCTTTTTCAGACACTTGATCATTGCAGTGAAACAAATCAGTGCTAACAACTTCCCATGCTATGCTGGATATGTCATGTAGATGCAAAGTTTCTTTTGTTTCTGCTGGGAGGTTTTCCTTAGCATATTGATCATTTCTTGATCATGTTTTATATCTCCTGCTTTATGTTGTCTTTTAGAGCAATTGGGGGTTTTCTAGGTGCATCAATGTGAGGTTGTATGGTTTTGTTGATCAATATTCTCACAGACGCTGGTATAAAACAAACAAAAATAATAATAAAAGAAAACATGTAGACAATTTCCAATGGGTCAAGAAGAAACATTAAACTAATAGAAAGGCCACCAAATAGCAACAGTTACCTAAAACATAAAGAAATTTTGGTAAAAGAGAAATTGGAAAAATATGTCATTTTATAATAAAACATTTTTATACAAGGAAACAAATTTTTAAAAGTTATTTTTCAATAATGAAAATATTCATAGTCCAACATGTATTTAGGTAAAGAAGTTGAGTTAATAATTGTTCAAGTCAAAATGTTCATTGTGTGAATATATGCATATTTAAGTATTTGACAGTGTGGCATTGTGTATGTATGTGTGTGTGTTTACCTTTGTTTTTCTTGTACGTATATATATGTACATGAGTGATGAAAGTCTGGATACATGAATCACTGAGTCTTTTCTCTTCCATATTAGCCACATACCAGAATGTGGTGTTGAGTAGACCATCTTGGGTTTCCTTTCATTCTGTCAGCTGGTGGAGTCTCTCCTAAACTGATTTTCTTGACAAAGTCTTATAAGAATTTACAAGTTCATACTGACTTATTACATTCGCATATAGGTGTTACTTTTTGAGGTTTGGAAAGATTTCCATTGACTGAAAATTCTTTGATTTAAGACCTTCATGTTAATAGTTGGTAGCTTTAGAAAGTGACAATGAGAGTGTATCAAAATGAACTGGAAAAAGAAAGAGGGTAGACAATTAGAACCATTTGAGTTTTAGCATTTGTTCAAATCGCACCTCGATATCGAATCCACCACAACATTAAACCTAATACTAGATAAGTGCACACTATTTTGATACCATTTCAGGATGACATCACAAATGATGAAGATCTAAAATACACAGATTGGTAGAACTGAGCAAACACAATAGTAAACGGAATAGTTACAGTCACATAACATAAAAAGTATAATTATGGAACATATTTCTCTATCTCCTCCCAAATCATTGGTACATCCTCTGATGGATGCGACAAGGACTGATTGTAGATGACTGTCAATGTACGTAGGTGAACAGACAAAAAATTTCACACTGCCTGGTCGAAAAATAGTGACAAAAACACTTCATGCGCCTTCACTGGGTAGACTGCCCTCTAGCCCGGGATTATTCTGGCTCAACTGTTTGAACATAGTCTTGTGAATCATATGAAACCTGTAGTGCAAGGTCTTTTCTTTCAGGTTGTACAACCGAGCAATGGATATGTCCTCAAGTGATATGTTGCCAAACATTTTCACTAGTGGTTTGCGGTCCACAGCTATTGTAAGGCCATCATACCCGAGAACGAAGTACCTGACTCTCTCCAATGCATCAGCCACCACTAGCACCTCGCCTTCAATTGGAGCATAACATGACTCGACTGACTGTGTGAAATGGCTGCCAACAAGGATGACAAAGCAGGTGGGCTTGGACTTGTCAAAGATATGGACGCCCTTCTCAATCTCACTGAATATGACTGCTTTGGACTCTAGGAACAGGTTGTCAAGGTAGACATTCCATACAAATGGCGTGCCCAGCTGCTGAGAAGTCTGAAATATCTCTTATACAGCCAAACGCTGTCGAGTGTTATCTTGAATCCAATGCAGTCCACTATATGCTGGACGAAGACAAACTTTTCAGAGTTGAAGATAATGCCATTTCTGCCGCGAATGTCCAGCCATAGGCATGCAAGGAAGAAGCTGTCTTTGATGCTGTCCGACCACAGGAGTGTGTTTTTAACGCAACTTATTTTGCATGGCACATCGGCAACAATCTCATCAAAATGCTACATGTAGCCATCCCCAGAGGAGATGTGCTCCTGTGAGACAGATCGATATCTGTATCTCCTCTAAGGAGTAATGAAAGCTGTGAGGTGTTTATCTTTGTTGCAGATTAGCAAACTGTGGTAACCATTCCAGGCATCAAACACCATCTTTTTTTACCATGGGACACAGATTTGGCCTGGTGGAATGATGAATGGGTATGGTGAGTCTCTCTTGTCGCATGAGCGTTGATAGGTTAGAAGTTGACAGTACGATGAGGTTTTCCATTCTTTTTTTCACAGATGACCATTCTATGGCACCACATTACCGGATCACCAATTGGCACTGGTTCGATGATCTTGATCCAGACTTGCCTTTACTTCATCTTGCCAGTGCAGTGGGATGGGGGTAAATGTGTGGTAGGCGACGGGTGTAGCATCAGTGCCAACTATTAGCTTCATGTGTTGGCCCTCCATGAAGGGGAGGGGCTGGTGCTCGCATGTGTTGAATGTACTCATGCTGTATAGATTGTGCAAATACTCCTCCAGTTTCCTACAATTTTCTTCAGTTGTGGGGTAGGGAAGACTTGAAAGAACTGGTGGTAGCAGTGTGTGTTTGGGACGGTTGCAACCAACATCATTGGGGTGTTTTGGCATGCGAGTTTCCTGCATTAGCACTGACAGCATAATTTCTGTTGTATGTCACTCACCAATCGTGGGAAAGTTCTCGGTACTCAGGCCAAGTGCAACACAAGCTTCCCTGCTAATAAAGAATTTGTCCGCACTGTTAGTAACACACACTATCTGACGTGTTACCTTGTTACCTTCAAGGTCCTTGCCAGATAGTCGAAGGCCCATTGCACCAAGAATGTTGATACCTTTATTGTTGGCGGTGTGCATCCGCATGGTGACAGGAATGAGGTCATACTTTGTCAGTCCCAATCGATTGAACACATTGATACTGGCCAGGCAACTTTGACAACCAGTATCAGCCATGGCAGCAACAACAGCCATTTTAGGCTGAGATATGAAGAGCGAACCAAAGCCGAGTTGTTCATAGTTCTTACGGGTGACTTTTGTCATGAGATTGATAAATGGTTGTGATCGTGAAGTTTCTTTGTCCACACATCGGACAGCTGGTTGTAGAGATGGTGGTCCAGAGTCAATTTGCATGTGTTTCTATGTCCAATATAGCTGGATACCACATACAGGGTGTCAAAAATGGCTGCTTCATGTTCGTTGCATGATTTTGGGGATGTTTTTGGTTGCTGTTTCTTTCTATTTTTATTGCGGCACACACTTTCGTAGTGATTTTCATGATCACATCCTTTGCATACATGACTGTAGGTGGGATATTCCTTTTTCGTACACTTGCAAAGGACTTTCTGCCATGTCCAGTCTTTCACAGTGATGGCATGTTTCGGAGCTGTCTGTCATATTAGTGTTAAGGCGAGCTGCACTTTTCTGTCACTGGTAAGTGCTGGTAGCAGCTGTGGCACCATGAGAATCATGAAGTCGGGATGCTGAGCATTTTCCGGCTTTTTTGGCTTCGATGAATTGAAATACCTGCTCCAGTGTCATGTCTTGATTTTTGTCACCAAGGAGGTCCAGCTGAATTTCCGTGTCCTCAAGGCCATGAATGAGTACATCTCGAAGGATAGATTCCATGTAGTTCACCTCTTCACCACAATTGGAACACTTAATGACAAATTTGCACACTCCAGCTTGTCGCAGTGACAAGCACCAAAAGAGTGGACTTTTTTGTCATGATCCTGGTGCATGTTGTGTAGAGTAACACATGACACCATGGTGTTCTACGCTCTGAACGCGAGGACTTGCATCGCTTTCAGTACATCTGCTTCTGGTGTGTCGGTTAACAAGCCGCCTGCAGTGTGAGTCAGGTCCTTGCGTAAGGATTCATCACAGCATTCTAGCAGTTGCACAGCAAGGTCCTTTCTTTTGATCTTGGTTGTAGCGACATAGTGATGAAGTAGGACCAGTCTTCACTGGAACCAGCTTCTTGCAGTAGCTGCGCCAGTGGGGGCAGCTGCGCTGTGAATGGTCGCGTGTGTTGTCAGGAGTGCTGCAACCACAACAACATCCAAGTTTTATATTCACAGTCCGCGATAGGGCATTGTATCACAGGCATTGTGCGATTGGTCTACCGGTGGATGCGAAGGCGGTTGTAGGATTGTTTTGTGCTTAGGATCAGGCCAAGTCAATGTTTATCATAAACAAGTATACAATATTTTGATACCATTTCTGGATGACATCACGAATGATGGAAATCTGAGATACACAGATTGGTACTAGTAAACGGAATAGTAAACGTTATAGTTACAGTCACACAACATAACAAAACATAAAAAGTATAGTTACAGTACATATTTCTCTAACTACAATAAATATGATGATGGAATAAAAGAAAAAATTAATCTAGTTTTAAGTATTCTTTTTACGTTTTTTAATATAGATTTATTGTGCTGTTTCATAACTCCCCCGGCCCACAAAAAAATAATCATTTTTAAACGATTAATGGGAATTCGTAGCCGCCTCAAAAGAATGGCTTTCTAAAATCTATCAAATTTTAATGATTTTGAATTACCTCCCTAGTCCTGCAAAATTTCATTTTCATTTTTTTTTAATACAAATATTTGATGAGTTTACATAATTTTGGGTGTATGATATTTTCTTTCCGTCACGTGTACGTACACCATAAATATTTTTATTTATAGTTTTTTATTAATTTATTTTTTTTTTCATAAGGACTTGCACCAAATTTATTGATTGTAATTTTAAAACTAATCATTTTTATGAGAATTATCTCAGGTGAATATTAATGAACATACAGAAAGGTTTTTTAATTTATTCTTTTTTTTTTTATTAAATAACTAGCAGGGCAAAAAGTAACCTATTTTAGAACTTCAATCTCTGTCGTCTCTCTATCCTTCTTTCCTTTTTTCTTCTTCACCTAGATTGACCTAAATATAGCAGGCAGTGTCACTAAAAGTCACGTGGTCACATACTCACAGTACTGATTATTATGAAAGATCGTTATTTTCTGTTTCAATTCTCAAAGAAATTGGCGCAAGAGTCATAAAATCGGTCCAATAGTAACGATATTATTTTACAATTAATGCACTCGTCGCACTTGGTTCAAGGGAGATAACTCTATTTTACTAACAGATCTATTCAGTTCTTCATACTAGAATTTGGGACGCTATTAAACAAAACTTGTAAAATGCGACGATATTGTAATTTTTATTAGACAAAGCATTCGAGTAGTTTCCAAGATATGAAGAAATGTTAGTTTAAAGAAAGTGGGGTATCACTTTTCTATAATAATTTAACGTATAATGATCACCCACTTTATGATCACCACTAGTGTAAATTTTACACTGTAAAACTTGAATTTACGCCGCTGAAATACACATTTGCCGAATTTTGGAGGAGCGTCAACATGTGGGTGCTCAATTTATGTACAATTCTTCATATCTTGGAAACTACTCGTTTGCTGGAATTTTAAACGTTATTTTCGTTTTCAACATCCTCAAAAACTTATAAATGTCTTAATTTTCCAAGTTTTTTTTTTCTATAGTGTGAAAAGTCGATTGTCTGCCTCTTGCTCATCTTATATTTCAAACATTGCCAATAGGTGTCGCTAGCAGTGTATCATTCAAAAACAAGATGGCGTGAAGTTTTTCTTCGATAAAATGTCTCATAATATTTGGGTTTCTTAAATAAAAAAAAAAAAACCCTACTTGATCGACTTACGTGATTTTTGAAATATGACATTTTTATGCAGTGACAAGTACGTACATTATAAAGATTTTTTTCAGATTTTTATAGTAAAAAAGATTACCTGTGGACCTTAAACTAAAATTATCATTTATTACTTCCAGAAACTTGCTAAACCGATATTACTGGAGAAAATGAATCTTGACAATTCAAAAAAATGTTTAAAATTATTTATTTGTTCGAAAAAAACAAAACAAAAAACCCAACAACAACAACAAAAACAACAACAACAAAACTATTCTATAAAAGTCCAATGTTGCTTTAAAAGTAAATAAAGAACATATATCCGTAATTGTTTAATTGGAAATGTTTCGATTTAAGTAATGAGAACGGGAAGGTTTTTCATGGAACATTTTTGGTACTTGTACAGTTTAATCAAGACATTAAAAAATGAAAATATCGAAAAAAGGTTATATTTCACGTATCCGTTATGAAACGAAGTTCTCCGAAAAAAAAATCACTTAAGTTCATCAAGTAGTTTTTATTTTACAACGAAAAAAAAACAATTTGTAATGATACCGAGCAAAAGGTTCGATTTTTAGGAAGAAAAGCTAGAATTAAAGATGGAAAGGGAGTGTCGGCACTTTACATTGAGTTATCTCCCCGTGGCATGTTGTTCAACTTCAGCAAATTTCACAATGGCTGACTTCAACGTCTTCGCATAAGAATGTGTTTTTCCGCTGTAAAAAAAAAAATACTCGATCAAATTAAATTAATTTTTTTTTCGGAGATCTTCAGTCCAAAACGGATACGTAAAATATAACCTTTTTTCGATATTTTCATTTTTTTAATGTCTTGATTAAACTGTACAAGTGCCACATTTTTTTTTTTAAATAGAAAATTGAAATGATATTAAACTGTTTAAACTGGGCGAGCGCCATTTGAAAACCAAAACAAAACCAAAACATTTTTTTTTGTTTGTTTGTTTGTTTATTTTTTCGTTTGCGTGTGTGGGGGTATTTTTTTTTTTTTTTTTTCGAACAAAATAAATAATTTTAAACATTTTTTTGAATTGTCAAGATTCATTTTCTCCGGTAATATCGGTTTACCAAGTTTCTGGACGTAATAAATGTTAATTTTGGTAAATTTATTCTTTCCCTTTCTGGAAGAAGTCGTTCGGCCATATAATGATGTCTCCCCTAGATTTGGATAGCAAGTGCATGAAAAAAAAAAAAAAAAATGGCGTCTCCAATTTCGGCAATAAAGTGTAGAAGGACCAAAAATACCCTGGAAAATTCACTTCTGATAATTGTAAAAAGACAATGATTTTAGACTACTTTTTTTTTTCAAATACTTTTCTTTTTTTAACATGGTAAATATTTACTTTCTTTCAAACTTAACACTTACCTTTAAAATGACGATGTTTAGAGGATTTCATGTATGCTGAAAACGAATATCACATTTAAATTTTGCATAGACAAGTAGTTTTACGGATATTAAGACCTTTATTATGCAATGTAATCTCTTATGTTTTTAAAAATAAATGACACCTAATTTTACACACACATATCATCGTCAGAATCAATAAGGAAAAAAAACATGTAAAGGACGATATATAAACATCAAAATGCTGAATATATATGATTCAGCAAAACATGACTACACAAAGTTTTGTTGATCTAAAAGAGTTGCTGGATGTTATATATCCAACTCACAATGAATTAAAAAATGAGATTAATATAAATCTAAGATATCCAAGCAGGCAAAGAGACTAATTCAAGAAATTTGTATATTTCTGGCTTTTCTCTTCTTCTGGTGAGAAGCATTTAACTTTAAAATGCCATGGTCTAAAGAAGTTCTTTTTTACACTTTTTTCCTTATTGATCTCATGCCTCAATAGAGTTTTATTGAACTTTTAATTCTTGTCTTTTCGAGATACCTTGTATACATCAACGTTTCATCTTTATTTCAAGGCTTTCTCAGGATGATTGATTCAGAGAAATAAAATTCAAGTACAATAATTTAAAACATGTAGTGCGTTTGTGACGTGAAAATAATTTTATTTATTACAGACAGAAACCACACTCGTAGATCTGAAACTTACCCATTCTTCTGTCTGTGATATCATAAAAAACCTAGACAATTCAAAAACGTATAAGCCTGATCCCATCCCTGCTATACTAATTAAGAAATGCTCGGCTGAGCTACCCCCGTCTTCTCCAAACTCTTCAAAAATGAATCTTGCTACCCTGATAGCTGGAAAATTGCTAAGTGCAAAGCTTCTTTCTTAGAACTGCAAACCTGTTGAACTGTCTTCCGTTTGTCTGCGTTCCAGCTGACTACGATATGGTCGTCTGCAAGTCCAACGTAAACAAGTTCTTGATAAGCCGTTTCCCTTAAGTAATCCAATTTATCAAATTTACGCTACTAACGATTACTATGATATTATCCTATTGACTACTGTACACTCTTTAACCCTTATCCTCGAGTGGCATCTGGGCCTTGATAGTGGTGACTCCAATATGAAAAAAAGTGGTACCAGTATTCAAGAATTCTGGCAAAAGAACTGATCTGAACAATTATCGCATCATCAGTCTCAAACTTAATAGGTCCTGCACTATCGGCCAATCTCCAACCTCTATCTGGTCATTTTTACAGTTACTTTAATGGTCTGATGAACTCATAGCACTTGTGCCCCTTCAACATACATATGCCAATTAACATGACAAACAGCAAAATCTCACCCCTTCACTATTGAGATCCTTAGATGCTGGAAAGCTTTCTACTCTAATAGTTTCTTCCCTTGGACTGCGAGACATCGGAATTCCTTTCCTGTTTCCTGCTTCCCTGACTGTACTAATGTACAAAATTTTAAATGTACTGTGAATAGACATCTCGCTGTTCAACTCTCCACAGATCCCTGTTAGATACAATCCCAAATTGTAACCCTTTACCCCCATGTGGCAATATGATTTGGCACAATCACATTGACGCATCGGTTCCAACCAGATCACTGAAGTTAAGCAATCATGAGCCTGGCCAGTACCAGATGAGCGACCATTTGGGAAGGCTAGGCGCTGTATGTACCATGCCAAATCATAAGAAATTTTCAGGTTTGTATCTGGAGGCACATTAATTCACTGGGAGAGATGTATCCCCAGTCTTTGTTAAGACATGCATCTAGGAGAAGGTAACTCTGATGACATCGGCAACAGGATGTTGGATGGCCATGGAGGAGGATAAATCTCTAGCAGATCGACGGTTCTATGGTATTAAGAGTTATGTTATTCGACTGCAGCTATGTGGCTGATCTAAGGTCAACAGATAGGTGCAAACAGGTAAGTCAAATGCCACTGCGCTGGGGAAGGTAATGGCAAACTACCCCATGTATTCTGCTAAGTTGATGTCTTCAGAGGAATCGGACCAAAAATAGACCAAAGCCTATGGAGAACACTAACCATAATTTCATCTATGGCATGGAAAATTCCACAACACAAAAAGAAGAAGAAAAAGGAAGAGGAGGAGGCAATATGATGCCTTGTTTGAGGTGAAAAAGAGTTTTAAAAAAATCGTCTGCTACGATCCTCAAAATGGTTAATTTTTGTTTTGATTCGGTTGCTTAATTTGTTTATACAGTAGAACCCCGGGATACGGCATTAGAAATTAGTGACAAAATCCAGTACAGTATATAATACACATATATATAATCAAATATTATTAGTAACACCATAAGGTGGGGGAAGGGGAAAATACCATAACCAGGGGCCGAAAATCGTATTCTACATCATAACCTGAAAACAATGGATACTGGGGCTACCGTATCCCAGAGTTCTACTGTAACAATGTTCATTTGACTAAAAAAAAAATTCCAGTTTGGCATTTGAATTAAAATTGCTGAAAACTCTTTGGACTTGTGGGCCAGCGCCAAGTCATGCTGCGACACCCAGGGTTTGCCAGCAGCCATCTAATTGCACCAGGGGATCACCACACTTTTTAACACATCCAGGTGCACCTTGGTATTGATTTTCAAGCCGACTTCGAAAATGTGAGGTAGCATGATGTGGCCCTCATTTGAAACCACATCAGAGACCATAACTGTGGCCAGAAACTTTGTTGAGCTATGCCCTCAAGCATTGAACGTCCAGATTTGCATTTTGAAGGTGCTGGCAATGGTCCTGTTGTCATAATTTGGATTAGTAGAGAGCATGAGTCATACAGCGGTGCATCTCGCTCATTGAACATTGTGTCACTTTCAGACATGATAGAAGTTTTATTGCTTTTGGGATTTATACATAACTGGCCAACTCGTGGATGGTCTGCAACACAAAAAAGAAAACCGGTTTTCATCAAATGGAATCATGCCGTCTTTTCTATAGCGACAATTTTATCGTTCCACCCCGTATTTATTTTTTAATTGTTACGAAATCATAGACAAGAGAAACTGCTGTTATATCTTCATTATAACTATGGTTATATCTTCATTATAACTATAGTTATAGCTGCATTATAACTATGGTTATAGCTTCATTATAGCTATGGTTATAGCTGCATTATAACTATAGTTATAGCTGCATTATAACTATAGTTATAGCTGCATTATAACTATAGTTATAGCTGAATTATAACTATGGTTATAGCTTCATTATAACTATGGTTATAGCTTCATTATAACTATGGTTATAGCTGCATTATAACTATAGTTATAGCTGCATTATAACTATGGTTATAGCTGCATTATAACTATAGTTATAGCTGCATTATAACTATGGTTATAGCTTCATTATAACTATAGTTATAGCTGAATTATAACTATGGTTATAGCTTCATTATAACTATGGTTATAGCTGCATTATAACTATAGTTATAGCTGCATAACTATGGTTATAGCTGCATTATAACTATAGTTATAGCTGCATTATAACTATAGTTATAGCTTCATTATAACTATAGTTATAGCAGCATTATAACTATGGTTATAGCTGCTAACAACAAATAAAAAGCAAAGACAGCAGGCTGTCTACTTACAACGTGTCAATGAGACTGTAGCTCTTTCTGCCAAGAAGATGATACTGAGCAATCGGAACCAGATTACTCAGTATCATCTTCTTGGCAGAAAGAGCTACAGTCTCATTGACACGTTGTAAGTAGACAGCCTGCTGTCTTTGCTTTTTATTTGTTGTTAGCAGCTATAACCATAGTTATAATGCTGCTATAACTATAGTTATAATGAAGCTATAACTATAGTTATAATGCAGCTATAACTATAGTTATAATGCAGCTATAAAACATTACGAATGACTTTTTATTGTTGTGACATTACATTTGGACATTTAAAAAATATTTGGACAGTTTAAAAATTCCAATAAAAAAGACAGACAGCGAAAATTCTGCAAGAGTCTTCCTATCTTATGAAAATAACTTTGAGAATATAATGTTTAAGAAATGTGATGTAGTTTGACCGACACTAAATCTCCATTATAATAACATTTATATAAAACATAGCAATATAGCCTTATCTAAGTTGGATAAACAATAGTTAGCTTTATAATAGATAGCAAGTTAGCCATATCTAACTTGACCTTTCTTTGCCTTCTTTTACTGTTCTAGTTTTTGTTTTTATCACTTCATCTGTTTTTCTGCTGCCCTTGGGTCGACATATGTGACATACAACTGAATGTTTTTACACGTTCATCTCTCTTATCTATATTGATTCGTCTAAGTCGGATTTTGGGCGAGCGGCACCTAAACAGATACCCATTTTATTGAAGTTAAAAGTCTTTATGTAAATTTTCAGATCGAATTATGCTGATCATGTTCAGATTGTGCTCTACACAAAATGTAGCGTCCCATGTACAGGATGGCAGGCGCATTTATTATATATCTGAAGGTTTGACACACTTGCTATGCCTAGTCACATTGGTGAGTAATAAAATAATAAAACGACTATCTGTGGATGACATATATATACACGGTCTCATATAGGTGGCGCTGCGGTGGCTGAATTACAAAGTGATTACTATGAATGCTAAAAAGCAAATGGTTATAATTGCTCACACTCTTTCCTTCACTGCTTCATTAAAATTTGCTTTCTTCATCACTCTATAAAGTTTCTTAGCCTAGTGGAGGATGCCCTTTTCTTTTCTCTGCAACCTCTTCCCCAAGAAGAGACGTTGCATGGCAAGTGCTCGTCTGAGCTCTAATCTATAGCCCCCTCCCCGGCCTGACTTTCATAAAAAACACTTGTCTAGCTGAAACTACTATCAATAATTTTTCCTACTCTTTATCTGTGCCTAAACCTAACCGTAGATCCCATGAACAAAGCTTCTTACTTAGAACTGCACACCTGTGGAACTCTGTTTCGTTTTCCTGCTTTCCAACTGACTACAATATGGTCGTCTTCAAGTCCAATGTGAACAAGTTCTTGATGAGCCATCCCCTTAAGTAATCCAATTTACCAAATTTCCACTACAAACGATTATTATGACATTTTCCCATTGACTACTGTACACTCATTAACTCTTATCCTCGAGTGGCTCCGGGCATTGATAAGTAGTGCTTCCTTTGTAAAAAAGAATTGCTTACATTCTTTTCTTCAGGTCTTTCATTAGAATTTGCTTTCTTCATCACTCTACAAAGCTGGTAAATTTGACATGAAAAATATTTAAAATCAAACACCCTAAAATAATAAGTATGTGCAAAAATAATAAGTCAGCGCAAAGTTAGAAACCCCTATAAAGCAAAGAGACAAACAACCAAAAGAAGAGAGGTCCTTCAGCAGTAGCCACCCAAAAGAAACCCAAGAATGTCTACTCAACACCCCCACCCCAGCCTTTGTGCAAAGGTGGCAAGGCGAAAGGACCAAGTGACTCACATACCAGCTTCAACTCACGCACAGCTATCTGCACACTAATAAGAACAAAGGTAACCTTCTTTCTTAGAACTGCACGCCTGTGGAACTCTGTTCCGCCTGCCTGCTTCCCACCGGACTACAACTTGGATGTCTTCAAGTCCAATGTTAACAAATTCCTAATGAACCGCCCCCTTAAGTAAACACTTCATCAAATCTCCACACTAACGTAATGTACTTGCAATAACCCTTATCCCTGAGTGGCTTCCGGGCCTTGATAAGTGGTGATCACTGTGTAAAAAAAAAAAATAAAAGAAAGAAAAAGGTAACCGCACAGACATACACAATGTCATGCTGCCAAATATCCAAATATGCACATATTCACACAATGGTCCTGGATATGGCCTAAAACTATATCCGATGGTGAGGCCCCACCTTGCGGGCTTTGGCGAGTGCGGAGCCACCCTTTAATTGCCATTGCTCCGAGGTCCACTCTGACCCAGAGTGGTAGTACCTGCTAGGGTCCCAACTATGGGTTAAATAGAATCTGACTTAAAAAAATATATATACTCCGTTAAAAATCGTTCCTCAAAATAACTAGATTTGCATTAAATAACCTGAAAAAGGGTTGATATGCCATAAAACAAAAACAACCAACCAACATATTCACACAATGAACATTTGGACTTGTAACTAGTGTTCACTCAACCTCTTTAACTAAAAACGTTTTGTACTATGAATATTTACTTACATGAAAGTAATTCTTATATTCTTATTTCTTATATAAAAATGTTTTCTTATAAACTTTTGTAGTTTCTACATTTTGCATTCATAAAACTGTTTACGTTTTAGATAGCACTTACTACCTGGCGACCCTTCCATTATTCTAATGTTTCATTGCATCTTCGTTTCATTATACATGCATGTTCAATATAAATTATTTATTTTCTTCTTTTGCTAAAACATAATTTTTATACCATAAATCATATTTAATGTCGGCGTGGTTTTTGGTCCTAGCCAAAGACACTTCAAAATAACCTCTACCGAGTCCAGGAACCATGCCACATATTGGTGACCCCAACTTTAATTTGATGTTATAGTAAATGTTCAGCCACCACTGAGCACTCTGGCGAAGAACATGCTGTTTTTTTTTCACTTTGCATAATGCAATAATCTTCCATAAAACTAATTAAGTACTCCTAGTTACAAATATTGTAAACAAATGAAGAAAAAAACAAACAAATAATTTTGAGGTTGGTATATTTGCCACACTGATGTGTCATAAAACGACAAAACAGCTCACTGTGGATGATTACATTTTCTGATCGAATTATGCTGATCATGTTCAAATTATGTTGTATACAAAATGTACAGGGGTTAATACCACCATCAAAATGAAGAGAAAAAAAAGACACAAAATCTTTGATGGATAAGTTCTTTTACCAACAAAAGTCTCAGAAAACAAATTTTTTTAATCATTTAATAAAAATTATACGACATTATCCGGTTTTGCTAATTTTCAAATTAAACTTACAAAATAATGTTTTCACAGATGTTGCCAAGTTTCTCTATTCAAAATTTGCACCAACCACACAAACACATTGATTTCAAACTTGACAACAATCATCAATAACAACAATATACCTTTTCTCTCTCCTCCAAAGAACTGACTACTCAGTTTTAATACTACCAGCAAAATTAAGAGAAAAAAAAATCATAAAGTGATTTTGCTGCGTGTCAGGTTTGTTAGGGGTATCCACTAGTGATGGGACGATTCCAATATTTTTCCTGATTCTGATGCAATTACCAATTCCATACTAAATTCCTGATTCCGATACAATTACCGATTTCGATTCCGATTCTTCATAAATCTCTAAACATTTAACTATTAAATAGTTATTTTGTCCTAATTACTATAAAAACATATCTTAAATGCGCATGTATTTTCTCAAACGTAAAGACACACTTGTGAGGGGGCAATCTATAGATTCCAGTTTTGCTGGAAATTTAAATCAATAAATATACATTATTTTGTTATTACTACCACCAGTGGAAGAAGTTGTTTTAAACAAAATCAAATAAAAAACATAACTAAAGGAATCGTTTTTGGAATCGGAAAATAAGCACACATTTTCCCAATTCCAATACCAGTTCCGATACTCCAAAAAGTTCTGATTTTTCTGATTCCCGATTCTGATTAATCGTCCCAACACTAGTATCTACATCGAGGGGGCACCGGAGCAGCAAGTTCGTCTGAACACATTCCACTGAAACGCTTGTAAAACAAGTATAGGGATGCAAAATTGCAGCAATATGACAGTTGCTGGGGCTCGATAGACAGTGTGGGATCTATTAGGTTAGGAACTATTTTGTACTTTGTCCAAGAGGGGGAGACTAGTGATTGGTGCACCAGCCCAGATGTGGCTGGTGCACCAATGCTCCATGTATGGGCGAATGCAACAATACTTCATGCATGAGTGAATAGTGGGTTTATAGAGATACTAGCATGGATACCCAGCGTTTCCAGGGTCGACATGATGTTCGGTTTGGAAACACCTGCTATACTAAGAATAGTGAGCACTTTTTCATTATTTTATGTCAACTCCATCGTTACCCCAACAAAAATTTCGAAAATAAAAGAACGGATGAAAACATGAAAATGTAATTGCCCCCAAAATGTATGTGACAAACTCTCCACCACATATTTCGGCAGAAGGGATACAAAAAGAAGCTATTCTTAGGATATTGAGTATCTTTTTTATGACTTTATACCAGTTTAAGTGAATTTCATTAATGCTGCCTCAGTCTAGAAAGATATGTTTTACAGTCTGTTGCAACGAAAACAAACTGTAAATAATTCAGTTTCAAAAATACCTTAATAGAATTTGTTTTAATCAAAATAAACGTTTTTATATTATAAAAATGATGAGTTATGACTTATTGTGTTATTAAAAGAAAATTTTTTTAGCAATTACGATGTCAAAAAAATGTGAAGAAAAAAAACTGGTAAAAAAATGTAAATGATTTTTTTTTTTCGCTTTTTGTTTTAAATAAAGAATCATAGCTGCATTGGATTGTTTGTTTATTTTAATATAAAAATCCACTGGACCACAACGTTAATTGCGAAATCATGTTGGAAATTATTTTACTTAAACTAATTCCAAAAAATAATGCTTGAAAGTTTGTGTGAATTATTTTTAGTTTGATTATCCGCTGAAAAAAAAATTAAAAAAAAACAACAAAAAAAAAAACAAATAAAACAAAGTTGGTTCCCAGGAGAAATAACTCAAATCACTTTATAAAAAAATTGATGTCGGTAAAAATAAATTAAATACGCTATCAATATAAATTGAATTTTAATAACAAACTTAAATGGAACGCTTAAAACAATTCTCTCACTATAAACAATAACTAACACACTGCTATTTAATAAAATCGATTTTCCTTAATGTGATATGCAAATGAGGTCATCTCTTAATTGTTTATTTTGCAAGAATCACACACTATATATAGGAATGAATGAAATAATAAAGTAATGCACCTTTTATATATATTAATCAAAACAAACAAATAAACAGGCAGGAATACGAATTTATATATATATAGATAGATATATATATAGATAAGATACTGGCAGGTGTGAGATGTTTTCTAGTTCGGTAGAGGGAGTCTATCTCCTTTGTAGCAGACTTGTCAGTATTTTCTATGTATTCATTCGCATTCATATTGTCTTGGAATGTTAGGCTAAGGCTGAAAAAAAAAAAAATACGTAAATAATTAAGGTTTGATTCGTCTGTTTTATAGCATGTCAATTTTATTATTTAATGTGTAGCAGACGGATTTGCAACAAACACAAGCAGTAGCAAATTCTCGCGGCTGGAGATTTTGAAATACACTTCCTTCCTGGCATGTCCAATCAGAAGCCAGCTCTCAGTCACGTGACTGAGTTTATAAAACATTAAACTGGCAACACACACACACTCTCTCTCTCCCTCTCTCTCTCTCTCTCTCTCTCTCTCTCTCTCTTTCTTTTTAGCACTTGCTGACAGCACATTTTTCTGTTAGAGTGTGATTTCGACTGGGCCCTTCGGCCCCGGTTTAGCATGAATACAAACAAGCCAAAATGGCTATCTTCACATACGGAGTACTGTCTGTAATCTTTTGTGATGCATGCTTCTACTACTAACTTTTAGGAGACATATAATCCATCATGGCTACGAATCATAAGTTCAACACGTATCAACTGAACATTTTTCTCTTTCAACAGGCTTGTATAATCATCAACGTCTCTCACTGAAACTCTTTTAACAACTAACCCATTTCATTATTCTTACTAATGAAAATAACCAATAAAGTTCTTTTTAAATATTAGAATAAGATTTCATGTTTTTATGTTTTACATTTTGGTGACTCACAACGTAATGGCGAACATACAACCTTCGTCGACTACTTATTCTACAATTTCCTCAAAACATGTCTGTTCATCAATTATTTTAAGGCTAAGTAAGAAAATTAAGCAAGAAGGAAATATTTTGGCCTCTCCCCTCGTTAAAAATCTTTCCTCAATAAAACATTTGAAACCACAAGTCACTATTGTTCCATGCATACGTTTTCTTTGCTGTTGATTGGCTGATTGGCAATCAACAACAAATAAATGACACAACAATACATCGAAAAACGAAAACCAAAGAATGAAAATCTTTTACATAAGATTTTATTTTTTACATATAATGCATATATATATATTTTATTTTAAAAAAAAAAAAAAACTGATTTGATCTCGGAATCTTAAGTAGGACGA
Source organism: Euprymna scolopes (assembly GCF_053919585.1). Taxonomy (NCBI): domain Eukaryota; kingdom Metazoa; phylum Mollusca; class Cephalopoda; order Sepiida; family Sepiolidae; genus Euprymna; species Euprymna scolopes. The sequence continues at coordinate 43,802,634 of NC_136491.1, read as the reverse complement.
CCCCTCAGTGTGCTTGCGGTATTACAGTGAATGAAAATTCTAGCTAGGATTAGCATAAACCAACCAAAGGAACAGTGACGAGGATGGCCATAGACCACCCCTCCCCAATTTTTGAGTGGCTTTGTGCTGAACACTTTTCTTTTTCAACAGGCCTGTATAATCATTAGGGCTATGACAACAGAATATTCTTATCATTGTTTTGACTCTGATATATAGCCAACACAGATAGACACAGTTAATTAATCGAGAATCACATCATTCTGTATAAAAGCATATAACATATCAATGAATACACACTCAAGATTCCAAACAATAAAAAGAATATGCTGTTGTCCTAGCCCTAATAATCATCAGCGTCTCTACACAGAAACTCTTAACGACTAACCCGTTTCCTTATTCTTACTAATAAAGTTGCTTTTAAATGTTAGAAAGAGACTTTTTTTTTGTCTTCTATAACTACAAATGTTAGAGTATTGATTTTTATTTGCTCTGACACACTGTGATTAAAAAAAGAATGCACTAAAAACCTTATAAATATAACAGGATTTATTTATTTATTAAACAACAACATATCAAAATGCACACATATTGCTTTCTCCATGAGAAAATAATGAAACACAAACTTACCTACAAAGAAGAACCTGAAGTTCTACCTAACTAGTATTCCTGGTAAACCAAGTGCAAAAGAGATCCAGACAATTGCGTTTAAGGGAACAACGAGGATACTAAAAAGAGCTCTCGGATGGTTTCAATAAAAACAAGGCAATGTTGGCAACTGGTTTGGCTGCCCCATACCCAACATTACAATCTTCAAAGAAAGAAAATAAAATTTAACAAAAAAAGCAAAGTTAAGGGAAATATGCTAAAAGATCTTGTCTGAAGGATGTTGTCAGATATCAGGTGTAGACTTGCTCTATACTGAACATGTTAGAAAAATGAATGTGCACATATCCAAGGCAATGTCTAAAACCTTAGAAAATGATCCCCGGTCTGTGGTGAAATTGAGACGTGAATGGATGGTAACATTTAATGCTACTAAAAGTTTGTCTCATTCAACAATTACAAAGAACTTTTTCCAGCCACCAATAGCTGGGAGCTCATCATTCAAACTCCTTTGCCTAACATTTACAGGTAACATGAATTAAAATAAATACACAGCAGACATTGCCAAGGCTGCTGCAAATAAGGTAGGCTCTACCATGCTAGAAATATACTCACATCTAAGAAAAAAAAAATGGCTCTGTTCAGTCTTCTTAGACTATGGATACCCACTGAAGAGTGCCTGCATGTGAAACTATTGTGGCAAGAGTTGCATACTCTCTAACCACACCTTTTCTGAGTCGGCATTGTTTGAATTCCAATTGCAAGTATATATAAGTTCAGAATGACTGGAAACAGTACTGGGATAGACGCAGAACATATAGAGCATCTAGCATTCCTAAATGGTTACCCATCTTATACTGACCAGGCTCATCCTTGCTTAACTTAGCTGATCTTGCAAGAACTGGTGTGTTAACCTGATATACTCACATCTGACAATATCCCATATCTCTTCAAAGTTATTATTCTCCCATGCATGGAATATTATTGCCATATATGGGTCGATGCATCAACTACTAGTCTCTCTCTATCATATAGGGTACAAAAAAGGTCTTCAATCTAATAGGTCCTGCACTGTCAACCAAGCTCCAACTCCTGTCCCATCATCGCCATGTTGCATCCTTGTGCATTTTTTTACAAGTACTTTCCCAACTAACCCAACGACCAGCAGAATTCCACCCCTTACATGCAGGAGAGTCTTCTACTCTGAAAGTTTCTTCCTTCATGATGCTTTGAAATTCTCTCTCCATAATCCGACTCTACTAACATGTAAGTGTAATGTGAACAGACATCTTGCTGCTCAACTCCCTTTAAGCATGATCCCTAATTTACAGTACCTCCTTACATCTTATTGGCAATTTGCTGTGTTTGGTGTGAATATAAGCCCCCCCCCCAAAAAAAAAGGGACTCTACTTCCAAGTGCCAAAGGACTGTCACTTAGAACCAGGGTTGCAAAGCCGGAAGGTATAAGGTCTGACCCCAATTTTGATTCTGGCTCCTTATTTAAAAATCTTCCAATATTCACTTCCTCTCATTCAATTACAAAGAACTTTTTCCAGCCACCGATGGCTGAGAGCTCATCATTGAAACTCTTTTGCCAAACATTTACAGGCAACATGAATTAAAATAAATACAGAGCAGACATTGCCAAGACTGCTGCAAAGAAAATGGGCTCCCTCTACCATGCTAAAAATATACTTATATCTGAAAAAATCCTATATCTCTGCAAAGCTACTATTCTCCCATGCATGGAATATTGTTGGCATATATGGGTCGATGCATCAATTACTAGTCTCTCTTTATCCTATAGGGTACAAAAAAGGGGTCTCCAATCTAATAGGTCCTGCACTGTTAACCAAGCTCCAATTTCTGTCCCATCATCGCTATGTTGCATTCTTGTGCTTGTTTGACAAATACTTTGCCAACTAACCCAACAATCAGCAAAATTCCACCTCTTCAATATAGATGTTCACTGATGCCAGAGAGCCTTCTACTCTGAAAGTTTCTTTCTTCATAATACTAGACTTTGAAATTTCCTCTCTGTAATTCTACTGTACAAACATGTAGAAATTTAAATGTAATGTGAACTGACATCTTGCTGTCAACAACTGTAGACAACTCTCTACTTAGAGTGTTCCAGTAGGCATGGTCACTAATTCACAGTAGCCCCTAACGACTCAGTGGTAATTTGTCTTGTTTGGGGTGAATCTATATAAAATCTATATATCTATAAAAGTTAAATTGTCTGTGTGTGTATCTCTGTGTGTACATTTCCCTACCAAACTACTCTGTCAATTTCAAGTCTACACACTTGATATTTGACATAAGTGGTATTGAGATTTGGGAAAATCTTTTTAATCGGTTTTTGGCCAGAAATTTGGCGGTCAAGGGGTCAAAGTTCAACGATTTGACCTTTGAGAACTCTACCAAACTCCTCTTCTAATTTTGGGTCTAACCACTTGAAATTTTAGATGTAAGTTACTTGGACATGGATCAAACTTTTTAATTTGATTTGAGCCCAAAAAAATAAATTTTAAGAGGTCAAAATTGGGGTCAAAGTTTTAAAAAATACGACCTCTGTGATCTCTACCAAATTACTTCGCCAATTTTTGGGCTAAACATTTGAAATTTTACATAAAGTGTATTCAGAGATGGGGCAAGCTTTCTACTCGGTTTTTGGCCGAAATTTTGGCTGCAAAGGGGTCAAAATTCTAAAGATTTGATCTTTGTGGTCTCTAGCAAACTATTAAACCAATTTTGGGTCTTAACACTTGAAATTTTAGATATTACCTGACATAAGTCAAACTTTTTAATATATATATATACATATGCACATAAAGTTATGAAAAACACATTGGGCCCAAGCAAAGCCGGGTTGAACTGCTAGTTGTAAAATAAAACAACTTTAAGGATGACCACGATGTTATTATATGAGTGATCTAGACCCAAAACGATGGAGTGATCCCTCATGTTACACTTTTTATATTTGGTACCAACATGGCTAGATGAAGCAATGGTTGAATGAACCAATGAAAAATTGGCCTGTCGTCACGTGATCAATCTTTTCACACATATGAAAAATGAACCCAATAATGGGATAGAGTCTTTCTTTTCATCTCAGTATAATCAAATCAAACCAACATCAACCACTGATGATCTATTCACCGGACTATAAAAGTGTGGGATTCTATTTGTTCTATTGTAATATTGATGGTTAAAAAAGGGAGCTAAAAACCTCACTTATTAACAGGATCTTTTCTTAAGGCCTGAAGGCTACTCGAGGATAAGGGTTAATGATTATATGGTGGTCACTGATACAACAGCATAATGATCGGTAGTGATGGAAATTAGGTAGAATTTAGTTATTTAAGGGGACGGTTTAACAAGAACTTGTTTACATTCGACTTGAAAACGACTATGTTGTAGTCAGCTGGAAAGCAGCCCCACAGTATAGAGTTCCACAGGTGGGAAGTTCTAGGAAAGAAACTTTTTTCATGGAATTTATGTTTAGATTTAGGCAGAGATAAAGATTAGAATAAATTGTTGACAGTGGTTGTAGCTAGACGAGTGTTGTGAATTTTTTGCACGGAGGGAAACATAGATTGAAACTTTGATTATAATAAACAACAATTCACCAAAAAAGTATACATCTATCAGTTCTTGATGAATTTATAGGTGATTATGCTTTACTCTTAAAAGCATGTTACAGATTTGGTTTGGATGACGAGCAAGTATTAGCTGAAAAGGAAAGGAAAGAGGAAGCGGCTTTATTGGTGCAACTTTTTATATTTAGTAACTGTGATCAACCAATGATTGAATAAACCAATAAGAGATCTTCTTCCTGTCATCACCAGACGCATATCCTCCGTGCGTAAGAAAAGTCAGACCCAATATTCTTAAACCAATGGAAAACATACGTTTTTCTTGCATTGAAGAACCTTTGTATTTTATATTCGTGTGCCTTAATAAAAATTGAACTTTGCTATAGATTTCTTTCTCATTTGCAAAATTATTCAAATTTATTCATTAAATGACGATTTCACATATATTAACCAAAGAAAACAAAACCGGATAAAAGCTTTGTAAAATTCGTGATTCCAAATATATGTTGAAAGTACTTCTTTATGAATTCTTTGGTTTCCTCAACTTCGACTATGCTTATTTAATTCTTTTTTTTTTTTAATTTCAGAATAATAATATTTCAAGAAACAATGAAAGCTATGTTTCTGAATTTTTGAGACGAGGGTTGATTATTTGGATTATTTGGATTCTTCGGACTACTGTTCTCATCTTTAGAAGGTTGGAGGTTACATCGGCTGAAACATTGTGAAAATAACACTCAAGATGGCAACATTAGTCTGAGTAATCCAAATAATATGTTTATCCCCCATTTCTCTTTCGAGCTAGTCATGCTTCTTCAATGGCTAATCCGAATCTGTTCAGCACAGTGGTCTAATGGGATCCGTGATATTTTAGATTCAGATGTTAAGTTTATTTTTAATGTCTTCTATTGATTTCCTGGCAGCATTCACCCTTTCCATGTACTTCTCCTCAAACATCTGCTGATTCTCCCGGTTCACATCGCTCATAGATTTCAGTTTCTTTGCATTCTGCCAGATGGTGGTGACCTTATACTCGGTGGTCTCCATTTCGGCCAACTTTGCTAACTTGTCGTCAATGGCCCCATCTTTACGCAGAATCTCACTGGCTTTTTCAATCAAGATTGTCTTTGCTTCCGGATAGATTTCCAATGCCTGTAGTAGATCGTCCTTTGATAGGGAGAAGAGATCGGTGAAGCCGACACTGCGGACGTTGGCGGATCTCTTATTGCCATGTTTGCTGCCGGGAATTGTTAACATGCTCAGATCGCCAAAGGATTCGCCCTCACCAAATTCTTTAAATACTCTTGTACAGTCTTCGGAAACGACCTGAAGTTTTCCTGATTTTACGATATACATTTCTCTTCCAACATCACCTGAAATTATAAAAGCCACAAAAAATCAACCATGTATAGACATTTTTATGGGTTAATAAATACAAATTATTTTATGGAACATATATAGCAGTATGAAAATATATTCATGAGAACTAAGCTACATAAAAAGGTACATGTCTCATTTCGAATGTAAGCAATCAGGATGTACACACACACACACACACACACACACACACACACACACACACACACACACACACACACACACACACACACACATATATATATGTATATATATATATATATATATATAAAGTCCTCTACAGACAGTTTCGCTGTATCACAGCTCTTCAATGTGACTAGGCTAGCATCTGTCCTGAACCAGGGATCAAACCTACACCCATCTAGTCCCTATTTACTTTAGGCATTACTAGATAATAAGGTCGGTTTTAATGTAGGAAACTCCAGTTCCCCAGAAAGGGGCACTCTCTGGATAGGAACAAAAATAAAAATTGCTTCAATCTAGAAGGATTTCTCCTCCACTTTTCGAGGTCAGAAAAGGTGGTATGTAGTATCAGAACAGATACTACACTCTGCCCACAAACGATATCATCAAATGTCTACTTATATAAATATTTGTCCACCACTTTCACAATGCTTAATTTGCTTGTTTATTTGCAAAGAGCATTGTATTACATATGCGTGTGAGAGTGTGTGTGTGAGTGTGTGTGTGAGTGTGTGTGTGAGTGTGTGTGAGAGAGAGTTTATAAGAAGAGTTTATAAGTATTAGTAATGTAGAATACCAGGATGTTGAAGTAAAGTATTAGAATATTGAAGTAAAATACCAGGATGTTGAAGTAAAGTATTAGAATATTGAAGTAAAGTGTTAGTAATGTAGAATACCAGGATGTTGAAGTAAAGTATTAAAATATTGAAGTAAAATACCAGGATGTTGAAGTAAAGTATTAGAATATTGAAGTAAAGTGTTAGTAATGTAGAATACCAGGATGTTGAAGTAAAGTATTAGAATATTGAAGTAAAATACCAGGATGTTGAAGTAAAGTATTAGAATATTGAAGTAAAGTGTTAGTAATGTAGAATACCAGGATGTTGAAGTAAAGTATTAGAATATTGAAGTAAAATACCAGGATGTTGAAGTAAAGTATTAGAATATTGAAGTAAAGTGTTAGTAATGTAGAATACCAGGATGTTGAAGTAAAGTATTAGAATATTGAAGTAAAATACCAGGATGTTGAAGTAAAGTATTAGAATATTGAAGTAAAGTATTAGTAATGTAGAATACCAGGATGTTGAAGTAATGTAATGTAGAATACCAGGACGTTGAAGTAAAGTATTAGAATATTGAAGTAAAGTATTAGTAATGTAGAATACCAGGATGTTGAAGTAATGTAATGTAGAATACCAGGACGTTGAAGTAAAGTATTAGAATATTGAAGTAGTGTATAAGTAATGTAGAAATACCAGGTTGTTGAAGTACAGTATTAGAATATTGAAGTAAAGTATTAGAATATTGAAGTAAAGTATTAGAATATTGAAGTATTAGTAATGTAGAATGCCAGGATGTTGAAGTAAAGTATTAGAATATTAGAATTTAGTAATGTAAAATAAAGTAATGCCAGGATGTTGAAGTAAAGTATTAGAATATTGAAGTACAGAATATTGAAGTAATGTATTAGTAATGTAGAATACCAGGATGTTGAAGTAAAGAATTAGAATATTGAAGTACAGAATATTGAAGTAATGTATTAGTAATGTAGAATACCAGGATGTTGGAGTAAAGTATTAGAATATTGAAGTAATGTAATGTAGAATACCAGGATGTTAAAGTAATGTATTAGAATATTGAAGTAAAGTAAAGTATTAGAGTATTGAAGTAAAGTATTAGAATATTGAAGTAAAGTATTAGAATATTGAAGTAAAGTGTTAGAATATTGAAGTAAAATATTATAATAATTACCAGGATGTTGAAGTAAAGTATTAGAATATTAAAGTAATGTAATGTAGAATACCAGGAAGTATTAGAATATTGAAGTAAAGTATTATAATAATTACCAGGAGAAGTAAAGTATTAGAATATTGAAGTAATGTAATGTATAATACCAGGATATTGAAGTAAAGTATTAGATTATATAAAATAATGTAATGCAGATTACCAGGATGTTGTAGTAAAGTATTAGAATATTGAAGTAAATTATTAGAATATTGAAGTAAATATTAGAATAATTACCAGGATGTTGAAGTAAAGTATTAGAATATTGAAGTAATGTAATGTAGAATACCAGGATGTTGAAGTAAAGTATTAGAATATTGAAGTAATGTAATGTAGAATACCAGGATGTTGAAGTAAAGTATAAGAATATTGAAGTAAAGTATTTGAATAATGAAGTAAAATATCAGAATAATTACCAGGATGTATTAGAATATTGAAGTAAAGTATTAGTAATGTAGAATACCAGGATGTTGAAGCAAAGTATTAGAATATTGAAGTAAAGTATTGGTAATGTAGAAGTTGGTAATGTTGAAGTAAAGTATTATTGGTAATGTTGAAGTATTGGTATTGGTAATGTTGAAGTAAAGTATTAGAATATTGAAGAAAAGTATTAGAATATTGAAGTAAAGTATTAGTAATGTAGAATACCAGGATGTTGAAGTAAAGTGTTAGAATATTGAAGTAAAGTATTAGTAATGCAAATGGGATGGCCTTCTTAGTGGTTAGTCCAAGGTTCGGGTCCCTGACTATCAGGCAGGTAACATCAACCCAGAAAAGCGTTTACCTCTAGCACCCTTATTAGTGAGATGGTTACAAGGATAGAAATAGAAACAGAAAATTTCGGATATTTCCGGCGACTGCTCACGCAACAATACTGCTTTCTGTATACATATTTTATTAAAATGAATTTCAATAATTATGGTATCGCTTGGTCTATAATTTTTAAAGTAATGCCAAAGTTAACTTTTTTATAGCTCCATCTAAAACGTATAAAATAATACCAAAATATGGGCCCGTAATGTTTAAATTAATACCAATCCAAAAGAAATGTTAGAGTATGGTGTCCCGGTTTCTTCTCCATATGTGATTCTAGCATCTGGAGAGAGTTTAAAGACTATTTACTTAAATTGTGCAGGGTCTATAAGATCTGCTCTATGAAAGCCAACTCCAGCAATTTCATTGTATGCTAATTCAACTTTCTTTTCCAACAAGGACATATATTGCAATTGGAAAACAGAAGCTGGTTATTTTTAATACCTCTAAAATCAAGATTTTCTCCTTTCAATACTAAGGTTCGGATCCTGATTTTGCTTTATGTTTAGTATCCTAATTACAATTTTTATCAAAAGCCATTAGATAAAAATGTCTCTCAAATTTTAGGCTTAGGTTAGGTGGTCGTAAGAAAAAATTTAACTTCAAGTAATCTTGCTCTAAAGAAACTGAAATTCAGGGAGTACTTATTAATTGATGTCTGATAGCTATTGTTAATATTTCACAAAAATTGGAGCTATATGAATTTTCATGAAGGGTTTCCATCATCTTTTTGCAATCTTTTGCAGGCAAATAAATTAAACTAAATATAAGCTACATTACCAACCTTTACATCTAGAATCGATGTTTGAAAGTTCATGATTTATGTTTAAGCTAGCTTAGAAGGAAATCATGTACATAGAGATATGTAACATACATACCTACACATACTTTCGGTACTTCTACAGTTTAAAATGATATGCTTTCCTTCAAATGGCAGAAACTACTATCCCTAAGGAAATAGCCTACCCTTAGGAAACCATAAGTTGTCTCTCCCACAAAAGTGTAACCCCAAACCCCCTCAATAAATGTAAAATATTTTAAGAAAATTTTCAAAAAGAAATTTTTGCAGAAAATGCATTTAAGAAAAAGAAGTGCCGTCATTGGCTGCTTACAAAAAAAAAAAAAAGAAAATCAAAACATTTTTTTGAAAAAAAAACTAAAAAATTGTTAAAATAAAAATACAAAAACAAATACAGCTTTTCTTTGATAACAAAAGTTTTACAAAAAATATATATACCCTCCTCACCTCCAAAAAAATAAAATAAAAAAATTGTTCTATGTTCCTTAAAACAATGCAAACACTTTTTCATTAATTCAAAGGAAAATAACTTTTTGTAAAAAAAACAAAAAAAACAAATTAGTAGAAAAAAATATTTGTTCACTAATTCCAAAATTCAAAACTTTTATTACAAAACAAAAAAAAAATAGTTTACAATAAAAAATAAAACAGTAAATTTTATGGATATATTATGGTAGGTTGTTTATTTTATCTATTTATTTTTCTTTTGTTTTTGTATTGACTTCTGTTAGCTCAGAATAATCTGGCAGTCTTCGTTATCCATCAGGCGTTGCTGAGTGAGATTCATGGAAAAATGGGATTTAAACTGCAGAAGTACCATACTTTCTATATAGAGAGTTATATCTGTTATAAAGTATGTAGCCACGGCTACAACTGTGTGTACCGAGAAATCATTTTGACATCTAGTGACAATATGCAAGAAACAACATAAAACAATTATCGAATGTACCAAAAATTCATTTGGTTAAAAATTATGAACCTGACACTAGGCAGAAACAACAAACTTGATCGATTGTCAAAAGTATAAGTTAAATGTTGGATATTTGAAAGGTTAGTTTCGGCAAAAGGTATACACAGTTGTAATCAAGTCGAACCAAAGTTAGGTCAATTAAGTGAAATGACCATTGCCAAATAAAACACCCTTGGGTGTGTGTGGCTACAGTGACAATGCTGTCTCAAAGGTGGGTTTCAGGTAGTCACAAATGGTTATATAATAGCAACATGAAATGGATATTGGAGTTGGTTGACGAATTGGGCCCAAGAAGAATCAACTCTTCAAATTCCTGTGTGTGAATTTCCCTCCTAAGAACCAACTATCCATCACTGACAATAAAGATATATTGTTATATTTTCATACATCGGTGTGTCGTAATTCATTTAACTCTGTATTACTCACCCAGATGTTCCAAGCATGGTTAGTCCCATGGGGTGTTTATATACCCCAATATGAAAATATTTACGGTCTTAATATTAGATTCAGGATATATCTACAAACCCTGGTGAACAGTTTGTATTACTTGTTGCTTGTTGATATTAATATAAAATAATACAATAAAGTAAATTATAAAACTAAGGAAAAACTAAAAAGTCTTAGATTTAGACCACATTTATTTGAAAATACCCATAGTATACACCAGTTTGTGTTATTTTTTAATATCTATGATGAACACAAAATGTTTCCATAAATTGAGGGGGTTGCTTCAGTCTTTAACAGACTATGTATACCCACGATGAGGTGCCTGCGCGTGAAATTTTTGTGGCAGGAGATGAACAATCTCCAACCACACATCTCATTAATCGACATTATTAAATACCAGTGGCAAGTGAAGTGTGTCTACAAGATGACTGGAAACAAATGCCGAGATAAGCAGAGAGCACATACAGTGCCTAGAATTCCCAAATAGTCACCCATCTGGTACTAACCAAGTTCAACATTGCTTAACTTTGTGATCTGACTAGAAATGGTGTGTCGATGCGATTATGCCGAAATATGAAATAACAAGAAAAATGATTATAAGTTCATCATATAACAATTACCTTTCAATCAAGGAAAACTGAAATGCAAATGTGCCATACCATGTGTGCTATACTCTCACTGAGTCAGGAGAGTACTGGGAGGGAAGAAAAGAAATAAGTTGCAAACTAGGAATGGGGTGACAAAACACCCTATGGGACTAACGCAGGGTTAAACACAGCAAAAATATAACACAACTGACTACCAAATGGTATGTGTAGATCGCGACCAGTTTCATAAGCTTATATGTGACTGTGAATAAAGCTTTTGACACTACTGAACTGCTTTGTGTTCTCTCTCATTTTATTAAATGGCGTGCATAGTTTGCGGATCCTTGTGTTTGCCTTACTACTCATCTTTTCACGCAGGAGAGAACTTGAATGCCTACTAGATACTGTCCTCGAGTGTCTAAGGTCTCTCTGTACAGGGGTTTGTCAGAACAACCTGGCATGAGGATACTTTTTCCATAGAAGTAAACCCTGACCAAATATTCAAAACCACATAGTATTCGCTGCCCAAATAAGATCTCCTATGGCTAACACATATTAGCTTTTACAAGGAATGGTGCACCTTCTCCAAGTGATATTACCTCAAGTAATAGCACAAAGCTGGATACTCCACCAGACTAGATAAATTCTTGTCCTGGAATCTAATAAGACCAAGACCAAAATGGAAGATATACTGCAACTTATAAAAATGGTTAATTGGAGAGAGGGAAATTGTGTTCTCAATGTCTTTACTAACTCAGTGTTTGAGAGATAAAGAACTTAAATGGAATATTCGAATATCTATGTATCTCATATAGAGTTAAAGTGTTAGCCCTAGGTTGTGGGCCCCTTGAGTTCTAAGAATTTCGACTGAAGTAAAATAAGACAAAAAAAAAAAGAAACATTTTATTAGACCACGTAGATTCAAATACACTCGGAACTGGAACATTTTTTTTTTTTTTTTTAGATATTATTTAGCATTAAACTAGACCCGTTTTAACCCTAACATAGGAAAACTATGCAGCTGCATCAGAAAGTGGGGACAAAAAGCAACAAATATACAGGTAGGAACTCTTCTTTCTGTAATTGGTAAGAAACGTTTGCAGGTGTACAAAAATCTGCCAATGCAGGCACGAGTGGACACAAAAAACATTTTTTAGAAAGACTTACAAACTATAGAAATATGTAACATACACATCTACACATACTTAAGTTTCTACATAGAGACGAGCTGGACGCCCGGCGTTGCTCGGTCATACTGCTTAAACATGATATTTCAATTTATGCAGATTGCATATGAATTATTATAGGATCAATCCTCTATTGAATATTATATATTATGAGGAATAATTTGCCCGGTGGACTAATTCACAAAAAAATATGAATAAAAAAATAAAAAGATAATAATGATAATGCCGTTCATCAAATTTTGTCTGTGTTTGTTTACAATATCACGTCAGCTGATATTTGTGCTTGACAGTGAATGGCCTGGAAAAGTCAGTTCTGACTAATGTTTAGTTTTAAAATATGCAAACAAAGAAATGATTTGCAGCGATTTTAAATTGTGCCTCTTTTATTGTAAATTGAACTCATTAATAAGAAAAAATGAAAATAAAATGGTTGGGTACACGTGGGCTTGAACGGGGATTATTTGATCTGTAGTCGAATGCTCTACCACTCAGCTATATCTCCAGATGACAAGAAATCTGTTTTTTTTAAGAAGAGATGATTTGCTGTGATTTTATTATCTCCCTTTGTCAGTGTGACGTAAATAATAATGGAATCTATAAGAAAGAAAACTATTTTTAGGATCAGATTTTTTTTTTTTTTTTTTTTTTGATACTTATCGGATGAATTTCTGTGTAAAACATGTCCAAGAACACTGCCAGACATATATATTAGGCGTGTGTGAGATTTGCAAAAGATAGCCTCAGCTGTTTCGGAACCTATGAGGAAGGGAATCACACACACACACACACACACACACACACACACACACACACACACACACACACACACAGTGACTTTTATATAATAGTAGAGATATATTGAATCTATATAAAAATTGTCATTTGAAAAAAACTGTGACTTATAACCAAATGTACACAAATATGTACAATGCTGCATGTTTTGTCAGAGTGCATAAATGCATACTACAAATGACAGATTTTCAATAGGAAAAATATTTACCTAAAAGAAGACACTACCCGAAAAATTGGTTAGGCTCTTACAAAAAAATAATAACCTTTTGAAAATAGGGGTTCATGATGAAAAATCAGACCACTTGACATCACACAGAATTAATATCCACTTCAAATAATAGACTCCCTGGTCGGTCAGTTTTTGTGTCCATAGATAAAACAACGAATAATGTTTAAGCAGGCTTGCTCTGTAGCTTATCCTAAATGACATTAATGTCTATATAGATTCTGAGCAAAACAAAAAAGTTAGGTAGAGCGGTCTCTGGACTTGCTTGTTGGTAATCTTTTGTTTGGGTCAGGCTCTGGGTGCAGTCAAGAATTTAAGCAGATCGGTCTGTTGTCTTGTTTTTAGTTATAAGTGATTGTCATTCTCATTGTAAGCTTGTCGTTTAGTAGAGAAACTCAAATTGTCAATTCTTCCTGTTGCAGATCATATAATCAATAACCCTTTTCAATAAAAAGTATAGTTTATGCAAATTGATAGCCAGAGCGACCTAGTTTTAAAAACTCCAAACAGTCAATCTATAAAAGGGAGATAAATCCTATGATTTTTCTCTATCTCTTTTCAACATCAGCTCAGTATTCTTTCTTTTCTCTACAGCCTCATGTTTTATTTTTCACGTTAAGAAATGTCAAAATTATAAAGAGGATAATCACTATTTTGTGATTGGAAAGCCATTGACGAGAGTTTTTAATTGCTTTTTTATAAAGAGAACCATGTTATGGTGTCGTCATCCTTCCACATACAACACCTGGTGGTTTGCTCATTTAGTATTCAATGTTGCTCAACTTTGGGAATCTAATGAAAACCGGTGTGTCAACAGAATATAATCCTAATATAATAATAATAATAATAATAATAATAATAAATCATGAGTGACAATTGCAGTATATGTGTAGAATATAAAATATACTTTTAAAAAAGTGATCTGTTGAGTCACCCATTAAGCTTGGGTTAAATTGTTTTAATCAGGAAAAAATGAGCTTGCAAAGCCAGTTAAATATAAACAAAATAAAGACAAAATCTAAAGTTTTTTTTTTAAATTCTATATGCATATATTTTCCTTTCCAACTATGGGTTAAATAGTATTACTGCCTATTGTGATACTCCCTTGCACACAAACGTAACTTTCAAAATTCAAGAACCATCCAGACATTTAAATGCACACATTTTGAACTTACCTTTACGACAAACAAAATCACCTGGACTGAAGACCTGGAGTTGAAGTTTAAGCACAAGTTCATTCAAAAGTCCAGGTTCACAGTCCTGAAAGAGACGCACTTTTCTCAATGTATCCAAATGAACCTGCATGGCGATTTCAGCTTGTAAATAGTAGGGCAGGCAGGTCAGAGCCTCTGTTTCATTCAGTGTTCCGCGGGTCTGAAACGTATAATTGAACCAGTTAATGACCCGGTCCTGCAATACTTTGCTCACCTTGCGGGACATCATATAGTTCTTCACATCGTCCCTCTTCATGCGGAACTCATCTTCGACCAGGTTGCTGTTGTTAATCATTGCACCGACGTTACCGAAGATCGCAGCGAAGATGAACACGCCGACCATGTCGCATAAGATGACGTAGATGTAGGCAAATGTAGTCTCAGGTGGATCGGTGTCACCAATAGTGGTCAGAGTCAACATCGACCACCACATAGACACAATGTATTTGTGTATGGTCGTTTGATAAAGGTGGTCCTTAGGAAGCTGGGCGAAATTAATGTTATCGTTTGGGTAGACCCAGTTGTCTGAACCGAGACCATGCCACAAACTAATTGCAAAATATATACATGCATTCAAGTGGATGATCAGCATCACGTAGACAAGGAGGTGGAGGATCCGCATCAGATTTGGGAATGCTGTCCGTGACTCCAGAATGTCAAAGAAGTGTTCCATTCTGGAGATTCGTAGCGTCCGGTTGATACGCAGTATAGCATAACTAGTTCCGATCTTGAAGTATAATAAATCAGTGGGAAAGAGGCTCAAAATATCAATTTTGAATTTAGTGGATTTGCGATAGTGCATCCATGTGCTTTTCGGGTCCATTACAAATATGCCGTCATCGATGAAACCTATTAAAATAAAGAATGATAATATTTTGGACAGCAAAATTTTTTTTTCATATGATCTACATATTAGAAAACTGAGGACATTTGGAAATTCAGAAAGGTTTTCAGAAATATTTGATACTAGCAGGACCCATGTACTGGTGTTGTACAGTGAAAATATGACATAAAGCCAAAATAGCTACGGTTCTTCCCCCCACCCCCCTCTGAAAACGAAACTTTGATTATCTAGTGCATTATCGGATGTGAGTCACATAAATTACTGACTATCGATAAACAGCAAAAAAAAAAAAATATTAACACAGAACACAGCGATTGCTAGTGGTGGTCATTCTTGAAAGTTACGCCCAATTACATTCCGTTAATGACGGTGAACACCTGCACAAGCTATGGTGGCAATATGAAAACCTTGCCAATATTACATTATGCATGTAAGTTTCTGAAAAATTGAAAGGAATTTGGAAGCATTTAAACTGACGAATCCAAAGTTATACATGAGAAAATCCCCTTATTAAATCAATAGCATGTCCCGTAAACATCCTGTATAAAATTGTCTATTGTAGAAGAAGAAATAATGATGGAAACAAAAAGTAGGGGGGAAAAAAACCAATGCGTGTGTCAAATAAAAAAGAAAAAGATGAAATAAGTTGGCGAAGAATATGAAGAATATGTCAAAGAAAACGAAAAAAACAGAGAAGAAGAAAACCAATAGCGTGTCCACTAAGCATCCTGTAAGAGATTCTGTGTGATCTAAATAATCTAATAATTGACCATGTATTGCTGTATCTTTGTTAATTTTTAACCGTTCAAAAATACCACAAATGGAATTGAACAGACTTTTTGAAGGGAGACTTCATTATTTCACGAACTGAAAACGAAAAAAGCTAATGTCAAATATATCTAGCAATGACTCGAATACGGACGGTGAAGTAGTAAAACTTGAAGACAATGTAGAGAACTTCCCAGTTATGAATGGAGGAGTGAGAGTAGAAAATAATTAGAGAGAGAAAGTTTTGCAACCACCATTAACTAAGATGTAGTTTGGATTGTGACGCTTCTAGGAATTAATGTAAGATTTTATTAAAACAGATAAATGCAATTGCAAATATGTGCAAAACCTACATAAGGTAATGACTAGTAGTCTGATCACAATGAATTTATACATAGTAGCTGCGGTTGCAAACCTACCTTACTTTTTTTCCAGAAAGGAAAAATTACACCTATTTGATTATGCATAGAGATTTATATGTTAAATAACTGCCCCAATGCCCTACAAATGCTCTTGCTTTCCACCCAATCTCTTTCTCTCCATTTTTCTCTCTTTCTCTCTCTTTCTCTTTCTTCACTTATATCGCTTTGTGGCTTCTATTTCTCTTTTTCTTTCTCTCTCACTTTCTCTCTTTCACCTTCTCTCTCTCTTTCTAATATCTTTTTCTTCCTTCCTTCCATCTCCTCTATTCTCTCCTCTGTCAGTTCCCCTGACAAAGATATACAAGCGACTGGAAACCGCTTGTGAATTTGATATTCACATGTAACTTCTTCCTTTGGAGGAAGCCAGTTCATGCTCCAGATTTTTTTTTATGATGAGAATCGATAATTTGGATTATTCGGACTACTTTTATCATCTTCGATGTTATTCTTACAATGTTTCAGCCGATGCAATCTCCAACTTTCTTTACGTGCACCTTGTCAAGCTCAGAAATCTTTATGCCGAACTCGGGAATCTTTATGGAGTTTCGAACAAAACTGCTTACCTAATCTACAGGAACTGCTTGTCCTCACTCCATCAGTTATGACCGGTATTCTTAAGTAATCTGCAACTTCATTTCTAACATCACCCACAATGAGTATTGAGCCTTCAACCTGCTAGATCTACAGCAGATGTGCTAACGGTTATATCTCATAGGATTAGTGAATCTCTCAACAAAGGCTTCCTTTCTAGGGCAATTGCTCTTGACATATCTAAGGCCTTCGATAAGGTATGGCATATGAGCCTACTTCACAAGATTTCCAGCTACGGTATAACTGGAAATATTTTCTCAATTATTAAATCATTTCTCTCTGATAGGCTCATAAGAGTAGTGGTTGACGGGCAGAAATCAGAGGCCCACAGTATTAATGTTGGAGTCCCCCAGGGGTTTACCCTGGGCCCAACTTTCTTCCTGATCTACACTAATGATCTCCCAAAACACATACTTAAATCATTCGTTGACATCTATGCTGATGACACGACCATCTATGGCAACACATCAAAGGCTGTAAATGACAAAGTTCTCTCTGATTCCCTCTCCTCTGATCTTGAGCGCGTGGTTTGAAGAAGATTGGAGGTTAGATCGGCCAAAACGTCGTAAGAATAATATCCAAGATGAGAAACTTTTTTTTCCGAAAGGTTTTCAGAAATGTGTAATACTAGCAGGACCTGTGTACTGGTGTTGCCCAGTGTAAATGACACAAAAAGCCAGAACTCATTACAGAGCAATGACTGCCACAAGCAACTGGCACAATCTACTTGTGTTCTGTGTTAATATTTTTGTAGCTAATAATCTACATAGTAGTGAGGGGACAATTCCAATATTTTTCCTGATTCCGATACAATTACTGTCTTTGCTAAATTCCGATACAATTACCGATTCCGATTCTGATTCTTTATAAATCTCTAATTATTTAACCATAAGATTGTTATTTTCCCAGATCTTTGTAAAAAACACATGTTAAATATGCAGATATTTTCTTAAAATTCAAAATGCACTTGTGGAGAGTAATCTATCGATTTTAGCTTTACTAATATTTTAAAATCAATAAATGTTTATTATTTTATCATTATTACCAGCAATGAAAGATTTTACTTTAAACAAAGTCAAATAAAAAAAAGACAATTAAAAGAATCGTTTTGGCATCGGAAAATAAACATCAATTTTTCCAATTCCAATACTGATTCCGATACCCCCAAATCTTTCGATTTTTTTGATTCCCGATTCCGATTAATCGTCCTAACACTATTAAATAGTACAGATTTTGTTTCCGTCATGACGTTTGTAGCGGTATGCCAGAGACATTAAAATAAATAATATTTCTGTTACGCACACATTTGCTGTATACACTCATGCAAATTCTGTGGAGATAAAAGGAAAACTTTGTCTTTTCATGTGGACGTAAAACAGAGCATACCACGTGATAGAGGGTATCCACTTTCCATCCAATCAATGCTCGAAGAAGAACACATTTCTCAAATCTTTTTATGGCAGCTTTGCTGGAGCCACCCAATGCATGTAAACGACATCACGCAAAGATCAACTGCCTCTTTTCCCTTTTTATCTTTTTGCCTGTCATTCCAGCAACATGGCGCAAAAATTCATGACCTGGTTAAAAGGAACAGTATGTTTTTGCCGCTCAACATTACTCGTCTTTCGAGCCGAGCAGAATAGCTACTTGGATAATCAACGCGGACATATTTGCATGGAAAGGATTTACCCTTAATTGGATCTGATTTATTCTAAGAAGAAATTTAATCCCTTTTTGCCCCTATTCCTTTAAAGAACATTATTCCCTCCGTCCAGAAAAACTCTCTCATTTAATTCCAAAATCAAAAACAAACCTTACCATTTTCTTCTCCTGTGCGATGACAGAGCACACATGCATACATATAAAAAAAAAATGATATTTCTTTCAATAAATTTCTATATTAAATGTTGAAACTGGTCTTAATATTGTTAATTACTGACATTTTTTTATTTAGTTGGGAGGTATTTATCTATGCTCATGCCACGGCTGTGATACCAGGCATCAGTGAATATCAACTAATACCTTACACGTTCTATGTTATTCGCCTGCCCGTAGCACAGGTGACAAATCTGATTGAAGGCCTATTGACAAATGTTAAATAGAAGAAGGTGTTGTATATTTACATTTGGAGTATGATTTTCTAATTTAATTAAAGTAATATTTACTTCATTTTGACTTATGTTTTTTATGAATTCTTTTCTCTATTGACAAATGTTAATTAGGAGGAGCTCTAACGACTGAACCGCAAAGTGATTCCTATGAATGCTAAAAAGTAAATGGTTTTGATTGCTACTGTCTTTCTTTCTCTGCTTCATTGGAATTCGCTTTCTTCCTCATTTCAAAAAGCAAGGAACCCCAAAAGTATTTTAAACCAAGGAAAATCGTTCCAAACTTAAAAAAGTAACACGACTATGTGAAAGTAATAAGCCAGTGCTAACTTCTAAAATCCTATAAGACCTGGTCAACAAAAGTAGTTTTCTCCAGACTTCATTATCTGCAACTTCGTGGAAGAACCCAAGAACGTCTGCTCAGTATTTCGCTTTAGGCCTACAGGCTGGAGGAGGTGGAAAGAACTCAATGATTCACATACCAGTTTTCTCCATCTTGTGCAAACATTTCTACACACTAGCAAGACTCAGACGAACAAAAGCTCACTCATACGCATTAACAAGAACAAGGTAAACTAATGCAAACGCATACACAATGCCACACTACCTAAAGACGCTATCATGGTCCAAGGACCACGCTGTAGAGCAACAGAAAAAAATTGTTTTCACTCAAATGTTGTTTTCGCATCTTAGCATATTTACATTTGGTTTTCAGAAATCAAAGAGACCCCTTTTAGGGCTAACACTTGATTTTCCTAGATGTTAAATTTATATATCTAAGGGTTCTCTTAAGGATAGGTGTATGAAAATAGGGATAACCCTTTTAGAACTGCTCTCTCGATTTTCATACATCGCATCTCCTTTGCATCTAAGAACTTCATTAAATTATTTACTTTCATTGGACCAGTTACCCCTAACACAACTTGTATGGTTTTTATTTTTTAGTGACCAGGACCCCCCCCCTCCTTAGTTGTCAATCTTAATATAAATATTTTTCTTTTTACGATCCTTGATTATTTTTTATATAAGTTTTTTAAAGCTATTTCTATTATTCTTTAAGAACGATTATTCCTTTACACAAAAATCTATACCTTTTCACTTTTAGTCATTATATTTTCTTATGTGTAATAGAAATTGTCATTCTCACAAACGACCTTGTGTTTGCTTAGCCTGTAAAATGACGACAGAAAATGTAGGAAAGAAGAAGAAAAGACGTAATTTTGTAGGTCGCTCATTGGAGAACGTATGCCACCAATTTGCATATGTACACAATTGGTAACTCTTAAATGGGACGAATTCTAAAGCATGAGCATTAAATTTTGTTTTTTGTTGGACAGCTTAGAACGGGAACGAACGGTGGAAGATAATATCGAATACACAAGGATTTGTTGTGAGTTGAGGAAACAAAGAAGAAAAGGATTTTCGTGCATTGTATCGACAAGAGGACATTTTGACACTGCCATTTATTTTGTTCCCTTTCCATTTTTACATACGTAAGACTAGTTCATTTTATTTCTTTTTTGTAATAATATTTTACTTGAAC
The DNA here is from genome assembly GCF_053919585.1 of Euprymna scolopes. Taxonomy (NCBI): domain Eukaryota; kingdom Metazoa; phylum Mollusca; class Cephalopoda; order Sepiida; family Sepiolidae; genus Euprymna; species Euprymna scolopes. The sequence continues at coordinate 43,781,776 of NC_136491.1, read as the reverse complement.
AATCTAAACAAATTCTTAGGACAAGTCCATGAATGTTTATGGCAGTTGTAGATGTCTCTCAATTCAGTTCGCCACTCAGTAGTCGTCAATCAAAAGCGAGCAAGAAGATTTTATGTGCGGGGGGTCCCCTAACGTTATAAATGTCCAGTGTCTGAAAGCACAATAGAAAAGGGTGGATCAAAAATTGATCATCTCTGATCAGGACGGCATGGTGAAAGGGGTGTAGTAGTCACCATAACAAACTATTTTCTATAAAATAAAATATGCATCAATTGCGCTTGAAAGCCAACTCACAACTCGTAATATTAGGAAAATAAACAAATATTTTACTTGTAAATTTATCACAAATATTTTTCTAATATTACGTTGTGATTTGGCTTTCAAGCGCACTTGATGCATATTTTATTTTATTCAAATTAAAACGACGTTTCTATATGAACTCTCATTCTTGTCGTTATTCTCGCGTTACCTACGCACAGTTCAAACATTTCAAAATACAACTGTCAGTTACAACGCGCGGCTCTATACAAACAGACTTCTTTCTCCAAATTTACAACATGGCAAGAAACAAGAAAAGAAAAAAAAAAGAAAAAAGAAAGAAAACAACACACTGAAGATGGCGTCTACCTCCGAAATATATTTGTGATATATTTACAAGTAAAATATTTGTTTATTTTCCTAATATTACGTTGTGAATGGTTTCAAGTGCATTTGATGCATATTTTTTTTATTCAAATTAAAACAACGTTTCTTTCTAATGTTCCATGCAGAGAAGTCACTGACGACACTCGCAAGTGCCCCATTATAGTGTATATGTTTGAATTTGATTTTAAGTCATTTTTAATGTTCTAATGCTTACTTATTTATTTCTATTTAGGCTATCAATGACGAGTGAAGTCCTTTCAGATTTGTTCCAGATGACAATATCTGGTTTGATGGCCTTGTATTTGTGTATATGTCTTTATCATAGAACTAGTTTAGTTTAGCAAGTTACAAGTTAAACTAAACTGCGTTTAAAATTTCTGTTAAAATGTTATGTGGAACATATTACCAAACATTTTAATTGCTTTTTTGTTGTAGAGTCGGATGGTTGTGTCAACAACAGAGGTCAGTCAGATTTTTAAATCTCCATAGAATCTACAGTCTGAGTATTGGAATACTTAAAAATAATGAGTTTACCAAACATGTTAATTACATTTCTGTTTTAATTTTGTTATAAATATGTTAGAAATAATATCTCCTAGAGTTTTGCTTGATAATTTTTATTTTTTATTTCTACTTTTAACCTAAATACTAAACTCCGAAAGTGTGTAGTTAACCCCGTTAATATCAAACATGGCGACCTAACCGGCGACCTTCTTCAGAAGGAGGATGTTTCATGGGAATATCAAGTTCACAAGCGATCCCCAGTTGCATGGATACGCTATTTACTTGCCCCCACCCTCCGAGGACAGAGTCAGACATGTCAGTTTTTAATGTGGGGAAAATCCAATTCCCTAAAAAGGGGAACTCTGGATAGGAACAAAAATTTAAATTGTCTCAGTCTTGAAGGATTTCTCCTCCGCTGACCGAGGACAGAAAAGGTGAAGTGTAGCATTAGAACAGATACTACACTGCGATCTTGGCCCGCTGGTCAGAGAAGATGGCAACATTAAGTTTTTGTAATTCTTGCAGGAAAATATTAACGTCTTCCTACATATAGTGTCACATACTCATGATATGAAACGAAATTGGAAACTAAAAGACGTTTCAATTATACAACTGTACTTATGAAAAAGAACTTTAAAAAGTACATAGCAAGCATACCCGGTGAACCAAGTACAAGTGAAATACAAACGATTGCACTGAAAGGGACGGCTAGGATCCTGCAAAGATCTCTTGGTTGGACTCACTAAAATAGGGGTAAATGTCAGACATCTGGTTGGATGTCCCACCCCCTAGAAGAAAAAGTTTAAGAAAAATGAAAAAAAAAAGAGACAAACGGTCACCCATTTGGTACTGACAAGGATCAACGTTGTTTAACTTCGATGATCTAACTAAAACTGGTGTGTCCACGTGATTATGCCCTCTCAGCTGTACTATGAAGCGATCTGTTTATAGAACGTCATACTTTAAGTATTTCATGGTGTTTTGGAAAAATCTAATGTCTGTTTAAACATCAGTCAAAACTTGTGTTAAATTTCTAAAGTGAAGAAATGTAGCAACATCTAGATATGGGAGTATGAAAATTATGTTAAAAATCGTATTTTCTTCAAATCAAGTAGTAACTCCTAAAATAATATTGAAGCTAATAGTTACATTTGTTTTATAACCATTGCTCTATCTCGCCGCCTTACCATGCATCTTGTAAATTCTAGCTCCATTTATTAACACTTTCAAAAACATAACTGACACCTCTCGGATTTAAAATTAAGCTTAATTATTAACACAGAAATAATACATTCTGAAACAAATTTTAAAACATTAAAAAATACTTGACACTATCGAAATAAAAACCCAACAACCTATAATCAATAATCGTATTTAAATCGTATTAATTAAAATTTATCTTCATCCCATACTGGTTATGTCAATAATTTAAATTTTTAATTTATCTTTTCAATTCTTATCATTATCTAAGTATTTTATTTTAATTCTTTTATTTTTTTTCCTCTTCATTATCATTCGTAAAATATTTACATTCTGTTCTGTCAATTTTTCAATTTATTGAAATTCCAGGTATTCATATTTTAATATTTTAATTTAGTATTTATTAATCACCTTTGTTTAATTTTAAATTTATAGTTCTTTTTTATAACAATCTCAGTTCAATCTCTCACTCAGTTTTCTTCAATTTTATATTTTGATTAAATTTATTTTAATCCATTCTAACCTGTTTGTTTCCATATCTTGCAGTTACTTAATATTAAATTGTTTTCCATCTTTGTGTTATTGAAATTACTCAGGTGTTATTTTATTACCCATAACGATTATCAAAGTTAAAATTACTTATATTTCTTTTATGTTGATGATCTATTAATTTATAAATTTCGTTACATCAAAAATATATTTTCAAATATTTGTACTGGTGTTTTGTTTTCTTAATTTCATTCATCCAGAAATTCTTTAAAGACTTTTCTAATGTAGTCATCGCTAGATGTCACATTTCTAATGTTACCTTACACCTTTTTTCTCTCGGATGAGAAGCATTAAGCTTCAAGATACCTAAGTATAAAAAGCATATATATCTCGCACCCCTAATTGATGTAATCTCCCTGTTGAATGAATGATTAAATTTATATGCATAACTTTTTATCGTCGTTTTTATTTTTTCATTTTCCCTTGTGTGTGTGTGTTAGACAGAGAGACAGAGGGAAGGCAAGAACTTGAACGAGACAAAATTTTGGAAAGAAAGAAAGAAAGAAAAAAGTTGATAGAGAAACTGAGATGAAAGTACACGAGAGAACGAAAAAAGAGAGAAGGAAAGCGACTAGATGTGTGAAAGAGAGACTAATAGAGGAACACCGAGCTCGAGATTGTATGAGAGCGTATGTGAATTATTACTTACCTATTCTTGCTGCCACAAGCATATCAACTAGGTAGAAAGCGTCGCTTACGTAATCGAGTATGATCCAAAGTTTAGTTTGATCTTTCTGAAGCTGAGTGTAGGTTTGCCGCGCAAGCAAGAAGAAAGCGTTGTAGAGTACAAGTAATGACATAAGTGCTGACCAATATTCATAGAATGTCATGGAATTGTCGAAGATCACTTCTTTCCAAAAACTACAAAAAAATAAATGAAAAAATAAAATAAAAGATCAAGAGGGTTGCGTTTTTCTCCTCGTTTGGTTCTTGCTTTTACAGACACGAATCGTCAAAATAATCACAAATTTATATATATATATATATATATACTCGGGTTTTTTATTCAAAAGTAATGGACTAATGAATACAACGAGGTTGTTAGATAGTGCTCAATAAAAAGAGCTGATAATACTTGTTTATTGTTATATAAACATGCTCACATCCCGCTGCTACAAATAGCCACTTGTTTCAATCAAACAACAGATATCATCAGGCAGCGACTTGACTATTCAAAAGGTTATTCATTGAACTTTTGAATAGTCAAGTCGCTGCCTGATGATATCTGTTGTTTGATTGAAACAAGTGGCTATTTGTAGCAGCAGGATGTGAGCATGTTTATATAACAATAAACAAATATATATATATATATATATATATATATATATATATATATATATATATATATATATAGTAATTTATAAAATATATAAGCCTGAAGAGTCCTAGAGTGGATGAAACGCGGAATATTCAGTGTAGCTTAATCGCCATATATATTTTATAAATTACTAACTAGCTCTACCTACGTATTGAGCACTTTTGAAGTAAATACTTAAAGTTTACGCATAAATCTATACTTTCGTATATTAATTTTATGTGAGTAAATTAAGTAGTTATATATATATATATATATATATATATATATATATATATATATATATATATATATATATATGCATTAGCATATATCTTTTTATTGTCGTTTTTTTTTCATATATATATATGTGTGTGTGTGTATATATATATGGATGACTATAATGCTCTCTATCTTAGGTTGAGCATTTAGGAAAGTGATATACAAACTGCCATTAACATATGAAATGATGCTCTTTGTGTAAACAAATTGAGCTTAGGTATTTTGGACAATGTCAAAACATTGTTAATTCACAGCCCGCATAACAGCAGCCGCAACAGTTAGAAGATCGAACTGCCATTTGGGCGATCGGGTTTCGATCTTGGCTTGACGTAGTTGCTTGTCTAGCTGCACTGATGAACTGCGAAACAGCGAAACAGTACTGTATGTGGATGACTATATATATATGGATGACTATATATATTATGATACATTTATTAAAATGTATAATAAATTATTTTATTGATTTTTAGCCGAGAGGAGATATATTTTCAGTATATTTTATTCACTGTATCATTTTTCGCGCCAAAAGGATTCAATTCATGTCTGCTCGGTCACATTTTGTAAACAAAACAGAAAAAAAAGGGGAGGAGGAGGCCTGCGAGCAGGAGGAGAAGGGAGAGACAGAGATACTTTGAACGAAGAGTGGAAAAGGAAAGAGAAAAGAAAGATAGAGAGAAATAAACCGTATATATAGAGAGAAACTGTGTAGAGAAAGAGATAGATAGATCGTATAGAGAGAGAGGGGCCTGAAAAAGTTGTCAGCAGACAGTGGAGCGTTGCGCTTCAAAGCGATAAGACTTAAGTCAGCGAAGGTCGGGTTGGCGACCCCGGCGACGACGTGGTAGCGGCGTCGCGGAGGTAAATATCAACAACACCAGCCGAGGATCAGCGGTCAGAGTTAGAATATTGACCGAATAAAAGAATGAACCCAGCGAAGGAAGGAATCATGGAGCAATGAAACTTTTACTATAAATCAAGGACTTCGATGAGCTTCGGAAACGAATATTTGGAGCAATTAATACGCACGCGCGTAATGAAACAAATCATCCGAAGGACAAAAATATTAAAATTAACCTGCGCGCGCGTAATCAAACATAAACAATTTACAGGAAAGAAATATATATATAAAAAAAAGGAGACGAAAGAAAGGTTACATTTCAAAGGACATTAAATAAGTTTTTCAATCAAAACTTTCATTTCTCCAACATCTCTCTCTTACCCTATAACCTGTATCTAATTGAGCAGACGATTTCTTGTTTTATGTGAACATTGATTGTTAATATATTTTTCTCTCGGTAGAATTTGAATCATTAAATCATTTCATTTAGTTAGGCATATTTAATTTTCTTTTCTTTTCTTGAATTTTATTGTATTTTTTTATATAAATAAAAGTTTGTTAATTTTTCGATGATATTTGTCCTCGTTATTTCTTATGTGATTTCGTTGTCCAGTACATTTCATTTTATTGTTGTCTTCGGGACGGTTGTCCCATTCCCATAACAACACATTATCAAGGAACCTGGGAAACTTTTTTTTTTTTTTTTCATATATTTCGTTACGTCACCCATCTCTACCGTCCCCAGTAGGACTGGGATACGTCGTAACAATATATATATATATATATATATATATATATATATATATATATATATATATATATATATATATATATATATATATGTGTGTATATATATGTGTATATATGTGTATATATATATATGTATGTATATATATATGTGTGTATATATGTGTATATATATGTATATATGTATATATATATGTATATATATGTATATATATATATATGATTGCTACTTCTTGACAGAAGTTTGCCATCTCTTCAAGTAAGTGTTGTGTGTCTGTGTGCACGTAGGTGACTTTTTAATCCAGCTTTAGTTCTACATGAAAGTACACATATGTGATATAAAAACTTTCCTTCTTGTAAAGGTGACTGCATTATAATATTGTGAATCTCTGAATGTCGTGTCAGGCCACTTTTAGATTTGCAGATTAGACAACAAATATGACAACTTAGTGCTGTAAAAGACTCCTCATGAGACTGTCGTTCCTGTCTTTGATTGTCTGATTTCAGATGATTTATAAAACCATCTTTTGACAAAACGTATTTGCCACATACAGTGCACTCCAATTCCTGTGGTAATTTCTATGATATTATATGTTAATCCTATTTTCTTAAAACACAATTAAAGACAGCAAGCTCTACATGCTGCTCTTCAAAAATCTTACAACTTTCTCTGATGGTTTTCTCCACAGTGATCGATCGTTCGCTTGGGCTTCCCAGTTATGTATATCCATCTCAAGTATTTTCAAGTTGTTTTTCAGAGAATCCTTAAACCTTTTTCTTGGTTTGTGTTGTGGTCTTTTACCCCTATCTATCGAGCCATAAAACAGTTTTGTAGGAAGTGTTTTGTCCTCCATCCTAACCAATGTTGGAACTTGACGTTAATCTTGCATTGCCAATGCAGTCCCAAAATTTCAAAATACAACTGCTGAGAGACAATGCACGGATCTTTACAAACAGACTTTTCCTTCTCCAACTTTACAACATTGCAAGAAAGAAGAAGAGAAAAAAAAGAAAGAAAAAACAACATACTGAGGATGGAGTTTGGCACCGAAATATATTTAAATTATACATTTCAAACAAGTAAAATATTTGTTTCTTTTCCTAATATTGCATTGTGATTTGGCTTTCAAGCGCACTTGATGTGTATTTTATTTTATATGTACATATATATATATATATATATATATATATATATATATATATATATATATATATATATATATTACTTGTTTATTGTTATATAAACATGTTTACATCCCGCTGCTACAAACAGCCACTTGTTTCAATCAAACAACAGATATCATCAGGCAGCGACTTGACTATTCAAATGTTCAATGAATAAGCTATCTGTTGTTTGATTGAAACAAGTGGCTGTTTGTAGCAGCGGGATGTAAACATGTTTATATAACAATAAACAAGTATTATCAGCTCTTTTTATTGAGCACTATCTAACAACCTCGTTGAATTCACTAGTCCATTACTTTTTAATAAAAAAAAACCCGAGTATATATATATATATATATATATATATATATATATATATATATATATATATATATATATATATAGTGGAAATGGTAATTAATAAAAACTGAAGAAAGTGCTCAATACCGTTGTAGAGCAGATATGCGTTTTATATTCCCCTTCCCCTCCATGTATCCCTATGCCCTCAGCCACACCAGAAATAAACTTCCCAGACCCTCCCCCAGAAGTTCCTTAAACCCCAAAACTAAAACATTATCGACATACCAAGCCCCCCCACCTTCACCCCTTGTTCCCTTCCTGTATCTCTTCCGCTCTCCTCGCACCCCCCCCCCGTGACCTCATTCACTCTTTCACTCTCTCATCCCAAAATAGTAAACATTTCTGTAAAAGTCTGAGGATGCTACAGACGGCAAAAAAAAAAAAACGACTAAGTAGCTGGAACAATAATGTAACTTAACAGAAAGATACGGTAATAAAAAATAAAACAAAACGTATATATATATATATATATATATATATATATATATATATATATATATATAAAGATCAAAGAAACAAAAAAAAAACGGGCAGGTGGAATTGTTAAAATTTTCCTTAAGGCCTTATCGTCTGACCCTCTAAGAGGAAACCTCAGAATGATAAATTAAAAGCTAAGAATCGAATGAGGAAAGAGGGAAATTGGTTTCAGTTTTTTTTTTTTTTCTCTCACTGGTTTTCCAACTGAAACCAATTTCCCTCTTTCCTCATTCGATTCTTAGCTTTTAATTTATCATTCTGACGTTTCCTCTTAGAGGGTCAGACGATAAGGCCTTAAGGAAAATTTTAACAATTCCACCTGCCCGTTTTTTTTTGTTTCTTTGATCTTTTTATTTAAATTAAATTATGTTTCCTCTGAAATTTCTCCTTCCATTTTGTTGTACCAAGAATTTACTTACACATACACATACACATACATATTCATACATATATACATACATATATATACATATATATGTATATATATACATATATATACATACATATATATACATATATGGATACATATATGTATACATATATATATATATATATATATATATATATATATATATATATATATATATATATATATATATATATATATAACCATCCATGGGAGTGGTACTGTTACATCCAAATAAGTTGCATATTATGATGGCGGCCATCTTAAATTTATAATGAGGTTGATTGCCAGCCTATGGAAAATTGCCATTTTCTTATGCACATATTGGAAATATGTGTGTATTTGTATGTGAACAAATATAAATCACTTTCTTATAAGCAGTCAACTACGCACACACACACTAAAACTAACCACGCAAACCAGTTAACAAACAATACTGCAATGTTTTCAATTATAGGGACATAAATCTCAAAAGAGTTACTCACCCCTGAAACGATATATATAAAGTAAATAAAAAGCATGTGGGCCAGTTTACTCTGAGAGCGTGTGCTTGTTAATTATTCGTCTTTATTCTGTTCTATTGTCTTATTGATGACTGTGAGCCGGGACATTTTACAACATTACAAATACCTTCACTCACACTATGTAATATGCCTCTGTTGTGTGTGTGTGTGTGTGTGTGTGTGTGTGTGTGTGTGTGTGTGTGTGTGTGTGTGTGTGTTGTGTGTTGTGTGTATGTGTGTGTACATGCTAGGATTGTGCAATGAATCCAAGATTTTTTTTCCCTCGGCACCAAAATCAACAGAGCCTATGCTATTTCTGAAGTGGCAGTTTCCCTGTTGATTGTGGTATGTTGCTGGACCTGTGCAATTCTAGGTGGCCCACCCTCTCAGGCTTTGCCTTCTCTCCTTGAAAAGGAGTTAATTTATTGCTAATCGCTTGAGGCACTTCTACCGACTCAGGCACTTTTTGCAAGCTAGAATGCTCCTTCTTGAGGGGCGATGACTCTTCATTCCCACTTTCCCACCCTAGTGTCACATCCTGTCGCTGTGGGAGCGAGATAAATCCACCAAACAGATCTCATCCCCTTGTTTGACTCACCTTAAAGATAACAAGTCCGAGAATATGAATCGATTCTGGATCCATTCTATTACTTTTTCAGTGGACTGTCCTTTGGCGTCGACCTTAAATATAAAATCAGCATGTCACTTGTGAAAGAATAAACATTGATGGGCAGACAGGTAGGATCATGTAGACTTGTTATTCTCAGCGCTCAGACTTACTAGATTATAATTTATTAGCACATACAGCCTTCGTCAAAAATGATGGAAAAACATTATGCTCTGCCAGTGTTCACACTAATATTCATATAAAACCATAGAATTACTTGGGAGGTGATAGTGGCTAACGACACAGACTGACAACCTAGGGGTGCCAAGTTCGAATACAGTTCGTTCTACAGAAGTATAATCACTTAAGATAAATAAAACACTTATCGTTGACATTTTTATGTCGAGTAGATTTCTTTTGAAATTAATTTCAGATGACAGGGGTTGCCTGACTTTTAGTTTCCTAATGCTTTTTTTTTTTTTTTTTTTTTTTTTTTTTGTAATTTCAATAAGGAGTTAAAAACAAACACCGGTCATTTCTGATGATCTAAAGAAAAAACATCATTCATTGACTTCCTTTGATTATTGGAAGGTAGAGGTGGGGTTAGATATAAAAAGAAAATGATGCTGGACTCTTTAACGTCAAACATGTTACAGAATTTTTTTTTTTTAATCTAAGAAATAAATAAAACGTCTCAAACTGGAAAGGTTAAAAAAAACGTATAAATCGACCGAAAAATGAGGAAGGAAACATAAGAAAGAAACATTCAACGTACAATTGGAAATATGAGAAAGAAATTAATTTTATCACCAATGGTATGAGTTCCATATAGAAACGTTGATTAAATTTGAATAAAATAAAATACACATCAAGTGCGTTTGAAAGCCAAATCACAACGTAATATTAGGAAATAAACACATATTTTACTTGTTTTGAAATTTATAACATAAATATATTTCGGAGCTATACTCCATCCTCAGTATGTTGTTTTCTTTCTTTTTTTATCTTCTTCTTCCTTACCATGTTGTAAAGTTGGAGAAAGAAAAATCTGTTTTTAAAGAGCCACACGTTGTATCTCAGCGGTTGTATTTTTAAATGTTTGGACTGTGCGTAGGTAACGCGAGAATAACGTCAAGGGCGTGAGTTCCATATAGAAACGTTGATTTAATTTGAATGAAATAAAATATGCATCAAGTGTGCTTGAAAGTCAAATCACAACGTAATATTAGAAAATAAACAAATATTTTACTTGTTTGAAATTTATAACATAAATAACTTGATGCGTGTTTTATTCAAATTAGTTTTATTTTTTACTAAACTTCTACTTGATAATTTTCTGTCACGTTTAGTTTACACTAATATTTTCAACTGATAAGTAGATATATCCATAAGTTTTCCTGTTATTTGATTATATTAGGTTGGTGCAAAAATAACGTCGTTCTTTGACGTTCAACTTCAAAAGATCATAACCCATGGTATAGATGGTAACAGATGAAGCTGGAGAGCTAAATGTTGCACTTGGAGTCAACCGATGTGTCAGACATATCTCAATTGTTGTTGTTCATTAGAGGAATAAATGCCAAGTTTGAGATTGCCAAGGAACTCGCATCTATGCATAGTATGCATGGAAAAACAGGCCTGGATTTTTTTTTTTTTTTTTTTTTTTTGCAAAAGTAGGAAAGCTATTAGCTTAATACAACCTAGAATGGAAGAAATTGAAGTGCATAACAACGGATGGTGGCAGAAATATGTGTGAAAAAGAAAAGGACTTGGTCGTGCACATTAATCAGGCTGTTGAAGATTCTGATGGCCTGAAAACCCTGACATCATTCACAAACAAGCACTATGTGCAGAGCATTGGAACCTGTCATACGTCTTAGAGCCTGTTGTTTCCACTGCTAACTACTTTCGATCTCATCATCGCTAATTTCGTGACTTACTCCTGGAAATGGATGCTGAATTTCCAGATTTACTTTGTCCTACTTCAGTGAGATGGCTTAGGTGTGAAAAAGTTCTTGCTCAGTTGTTTTGTAGTGAAACCAAAATTATAGTCATAATAATAGTAAGAATGATGATGATGACGATGACGATGACGATGATGACGATGACGATGATGATGACGGAAATAAATAAAATAAGTTTTTTTTTTTTTTAAAGCAGCAACACTTAATTTTTGAGATGAGGATTGGTTATTCATATTATTATTCATCGGATTACTGTTCTTATCTTGAGTGTGATTTTCACAACGTTTCGGTCGATGTACCTCTATCCAGTCATGGCTGACGGAACAAGAGCATGCTACTCCCGTGAAGTAAAATAAAGGGTTCCGCTCGAAATTTCGTCCAAATTCCCGAGTTCGACAGAAACATTCCCGAGTTCGACAAGATACACCTGAAGAAAGTCGATGGTTACATCGACCGTAACGTTGTGAAAATCACACCCAAGATGAGAACAGTATTCCGATGAGTAATAATATAAACACTTAATTTCTTCCTTTCTCCTGCTCCTTTCTTTACTTTCCAATGACTAATCAATGGAGAGACGAATCTGAGCTGCCTAACCTCTAACAGAATCTAAGGGACACAACCGGAAGAAGGAGATAGTGAAAAGAATGTCTTGTCTTCCAATCAAATGACCAGCACCAAAGGAAACAAATAATTAAAAAAAAAAAAGACGGCAAAAACGAAAGTTTAGCGAGAAAAGGATAATAAGAGACAAACCGTAATTTCGGCCCGACACATTCCACTAGATTTCATTCTTATTCATCGTAGCTCGCCATTACAATAATTCTAAAACTTTAAAAGATAGGAATTCGGGAAAACCAATAAACATCAAAGAAGAAAAGAAATCCCGTACTTCTTTTAACAATGTCACCTTCCAATGCGCATGAACAATATGAAATTGGCATTTGTCATTTTTATACACATACGCATACACTACAGAAAGGAGATAACTTGAATGCCTACTAGACACTATCCTCGAGTATCTCTCTGTACAGGGGTTTGCCAGAACAACCTGGCATGAGGATATTTTCCCTAGAAGTAAAACCTGACCAAATATTCAAAATCACATGGTATTTACTACCCAAATAAGATCTCTTCACTATGGCTAACATGCATTAGCTTTTACGAGGAATGGTGCACTTTCCCCAAGTGATGTTACCTCCAGTAACAGCACGAAGCTGGATACTCCACCAGACTAGATAAATTCTTGTCCCGGAATCCAGTAAGACCAAGAGACCAAAATGAAAGATATATAACATATAAAATGGTTAATTGAGGAGAGGAAATTATGTTCTTAATTTCTTTACTAACTCAGTGTTTGAGATATAAAAAACTTAAATTAAAGGGCCCCGCAGCCTCGGGCTAACTCTTGAACTCTATATGATATTCAAATGTTCCATCATTTGAATATCATATAGAGTTCAAGGGTTAGCCCGAGGCTGCGGAGCCCTTGATTTCTGACAACTTCGACTGATATAAAATAAAACAAAAAAAGACACAAAAGAAATGATAAGTACTACTTATCATAAAAACATTATAGATATTTATTAATTTTGTGTTGTTCGAACATGTTTCCCTTAACGGACTTGTTAAAAAAACGAACCAAAAACCAACAGCTAGTTTTGGAAGGACCTGCACTACAGGCCTTCGAACATTCAAAAACTGCTTTGGCAAACTTCACCAAACTTACATATATCCAAGATAGCGATACAACGGAACTTACGCTTACGACAGACGCACCGGAAATAGCAGTAGGAGCTGTCATTCACCAAATTTCTGACCACAAAATGACCCCTATTTCATTCTTCTCTGCCAAGTTAAACAAAGCGCAGACTAAATATAGTACTTTCTCGAGAGAGTTACTTGCAATTTACCTTGCAATTAAGCACTTTAAACATCTCCTCGAGGGCAGAAAATTTTCCATTTATACGGATCATAAACCTCTAATGTTTGCTCTACACACACCACATGTCGACAAATATGGTCCACGAGAAATTCGACACCTGGACTTTATAGCCCAATATTCTACCGATATACGATACGTAAAAGGACAGGAAAACGTTGTAGCTGACGCTTTATCTTGCGCAACAATTGCTTCTGTATATTCCACTCCACTAAGTATGGAATTAATAGCACAAAAGTAATTAACCGATACCACGCTCCCAGCTATAATGGACAAAACTTCACTGAAGCTGAAAGAAATGTCGATACCATTCGGAACAGCAAATTTCTATTGCGATGTTTCACAAAAACACCCTCGCCCTTATATTTCACCCAGCCTCAGATGACAAGTTTTCCAGCACTTCCACAATTTGTCCCACCCAGGAAAACGTGCCACCGTGAAATTAATAGCGGAAGGTTTTGTTTGGCCAAATATGAATACGGATATTCGTAATTGGACCAAAACTTGCATTCCTTGCCAAAAAAAAAAACAAAGTTCACAGGCACACAAAATCACCTTCAGGAACTTTCAGTGTACCAGACGCTAGATTTACTCATGTGCATATCGACTTGGTTGGACTCTTGCCCACTTCAAAAGGACATATCCACATCCTTACTATAGTCGATAGATTCAGCAGATGGCCGACAGCAATACCAGTGAAAGACATATCAGCCGCAACAATAGCCAGAGCGATTTTACAAGATTGGATAGCGATTTTCGGAGTGCCCTCCGTAATCACAACGGACAGGGGCTCACAGTTCCAATCAACTCTTTTCACTGAATTCAACCATTTGTTGGGAACAAAGCACATCGTGTATCATCCTTGCGCAAACGGTATGGTGGAATGATTGCATAGACAATTAAAAGCATCTTTGGCTATGAACGAAAACAAATCGGACTGATCAGACAATTTGCCACTCATTCTCTTAGCAATTCGCAACACTGTGAAAGAAGATTTGCAGAGCACACCTGCAGAATTAGTTTTCGGATCAACACTGATTTTACCAGGACAATTCTGCAAAAACAATACAGACATTTCCCCAATGACAACTTTTGTGACGGACTTAAAACACAAAATGTCATGATTAACATTTACTCCAACCAAAAAGCCAGACACGAACATTTTCATTCCAAGCGATATTTACACATGTAAACACGTTTTTATCAGGAACGACGCAGTAAAAAACCACTATGTCCCAATTATTCCGGACCTTATTTAGTTCTCGACAGGAGTAAAAAGTATTTTACGATATTAAAAAGAGAAAAAAAAGACACTATAGCAATAGACAGACTGAAACCTGTATTCATAGACGAACAATTACACGTTTCTCCTACTCCAATACAAGAACATACACACTCAGAAACGGACAAAGAAATTACAAAAAACAACACACCACAAACAACAACAAAAACTGGTCGAAAAGTTCATTGGCCATATATTTCAAACAATATATAACTTATTAAAAAAAAATATATATATACATAAAAAACAAAACAAAATACGTTTCTCTTGTATATACATATTTTTTTCCTCCCCAGGAAGGGAAGTCTTGTTCGAACATGTTTCCCTTACATATACACACCCACATGTACGCACGTATGTACACACACACACACGCACGCGTATACACAGCCTCATACACACACTCACATTCATGCGCATACACACACCCGAGCTGTGACGTCACTTCCTTTTAAGTGAAAACCAGACATGCGCACCCAGAACACTAACTCTAGTATAAAAGTCAACAAAACCTGTTAAATGCCCTTTTTTCGTCCGGACCAGCGTTCGACCTATTGAGTCGACGAACCGACCACGTGTTCTAACGTCACTTTCCCTGCTACTGTAATGTGGGGCAAGCGCAAGTACACTTTATACGCTTTCTCTCTCCATGAACTGGATTGACTTTTCTCACTCTATCTCCCCTTTGCTTTGGTCCATCAAAACAGACATGTGCGCGACGCTCTACTGAGCTTAACCCTTTCTTTCTACCGACCGGCTTGCCACTTCGCGTTTCTCTATTGCATTCCCCCTTTCTTTCCACGCGCGTAGTCGTCACCGGCTGAATGAACACGTGTACACCGAAGACTTTCATTTCTCCACAGAAAATAAACGACATGTTCATTTTATTCCAGCATTTGAGTTCTTTGTTTCTTTCATTCAATTCGTTTCACTATTTTTTCTTGTAGCGAGTTAGGGTATTTTATATCCTGGTCCGCAACAGTATAAAACCCCAATATTTTGGAGTCAGAAACAAAATATATTTGAATTCAAAAAAGTGGTAAATTTGTAATGTTACGGGGGAGTGGGAGATTCTGTCTGTCTTTTGTTATTATGCCTCATCACTATTATTATTAATACGTGTCTCTTATTACGCGTGTATCTATGTTATCTCTGGCATATATATATATATATATATATATATATATATATATATATATATATATATATATATATATATATAATAGTTTATTGTAAAGAAAACCATTAACAAATAAATAAAAAATAACAATGGCTTTTCATGCAAATTAAAAATCAAAACAAAGACGCCGACCAGACGGAAATCTAAAGACACAAATAACGTGTCCACGGCCCATTCTTATTTTCAATAACACACACACACACACACACACACACACACACACACACACACACAAATATGTTTCTCCTTTCAACTTCACATATTGATAAATATTTCCAATATTTCTTTAATATGAGGTGGGGGGGGGTTGTAGGAGCGGTACTAAATCACCAACTGCAAGGAGCAACCATAACGATTTTTACATCTACGTTTAATTACTAAGCTGAGCACTGATTGATGCAATAGCAATTATTTAACTTCATTTCTGGTTTGTACAGTCAGAGTCGATCTCTCAAGCGAGCTACCTTACGGGAGATTAAGAAATCGCCCACTAGTCATTTTCTTTTCTTTCTTTTCTAAGAAGCTACTGCCAACTATTCATCCACGTTGCTTGACCATGTTGGAATGACCAAAAACAACTCACATCCACCCTCATCCCCGAGCTGTTGGCCTTGAAGTTTGGCAAAAAGGCACAAGGACCCAAAATAACCACGACAGCACATGAGCTTAGCAATGTAACACACACACACACACACACACACACACACACACACACACACACACACACACACACACACACACACACACACACATCCTACATATACACATGGACACGGCCTGATTTTACCATCAAACTTTCTCATTATATGAACACTTTTCTATTCCCTACTAACGGGACACTTATTGCACACTACTTGGGTACTTTTTAAACTTTTGTTTTCGTCCAAACACTTATTACATTTTTTTACCCCAAACAAGGCAAATTGCCACTTTGGTGTAGGGGGCTACTATCAGGGGCAACAACTACTGGGGTACTATGTAGGGATTTGGGCAGCAAGATGTCGGTTCACGTTACACTTGAACGTCTGCACGTCAGTACTGTTGGGGGAAGCAGGGACCTGGAATGGAATTCCAGAGTCTAGCGGTTCTGGGGAAGAAACTATTGGAGTAAAAGGATCTTTTACATCTAGGGATCTCTACAGTGTGGGGATGGGATTTAGCAGCCTGTCGGGTTTGTCGAGGGTGCTCACGTCGTGGGGGCACAAGTGATTGCAGTTCGTCAGAGCATTCACCACTAAAATACTTGTAGAAAAGGCAGAGGGATGCAACATTTCGTCGATGGGACAGAGGCTGAAGCTTAGATGCCAGTTCAGGGCCTATCAGGCTTATTCTTTTAACAACACCATTGTCTTTTATTCCTTTTGTTTACACCTTAACGAATGTGACACAATGAAGATGTTTTAAATGTTAGAATGAGGCTGTCTTTCTGTTCTACAGTCTTAGAAGATTGACAGCTATTTCAATCATGTAATCTTAGTTGGCCAATGGAGTAGGCGCAAACATAGAAGACACGCCCGAAATACTTTTTTTTGGGTCCGCCCATGATATAACATTTAAGAAACCAACAAAAGGGGCGTACAGGTTAGTGCAATTAAATATCCTTTTTAAAAAAGAAAGAAAGAAAGAAAAACGAAGCGCAACAGCTAATTGAATATCTAACAAAATGGCTGAAAGGAAAGGAATTATGGGATTTTCACACACCTCATGCTTTACCATCGTCCTTTTACGTAGAATTCCACATTTTATGCCTTTTTTCTTTTGTTGTTCTGTCATTGTCTTGTGCGTTTGAACGGGGTTCCGACTTGAAATTTAACCACTTTAGAATAAAAAAAAAAAAAAAAAAAAAAAAAAAATGGTCCGACAACAGAATTAATCCGGCCCCAAAAGACGTACCATACTGATTCATGCGAGTTTACATTTTTATATATTTTATATATATATATATATACTTTTAGCTCGAAAGTTAAACTCTCTATGACGTCACAAACGATCAACTAAATTTGTCATGGCGCTGGTGATGACGTCACGATGAGGTAGATAAGTAAATAGAGACGCATTACGAGCGAACGTGAAAAAAAAAAAAAAGTTTACGCTTGGATAACCTACTCTGTTCGTTTAGCTTGTCCCATTTTTTTGTCACTTCTTTCTCCTTCTGTACCGAGTGGGAATGTGAAAATCCGAAATCAATTGCTCTCTCTGACGTCCACACAAACGCAGTCTGAAATCCCGAAATAAAAACATCTTAATTTAAATGTACGTCGTGTGAATTTGAGAATTCTCAGCCAATGAAAAAGACTCCCATTTTGTTTGAAACGGATTCTCTTCGAGCCTATGCGACCTAAATGATTTCAATATAAACAGTTTCTCATTTGCGTGCTCTAGGCTAAACCTTCCCCGACTTTGCATGCAACCGCTGAGGATTCTACTTGCTGTACTCTGCGTTGGAGTCAGGGGGTAATAAAAACTGCAGTCTCGCAGAATAACGAGTAGCTGTGACCAATGAAAGGAACTTCATGCGGATCAGGCAATCCTGAGGCATGATCTTTGTGAGCTCTGTGCAGAAGCATGATTTACTCAACAACAACAACAACAACAACAACAACAACAACAAGCAACCAACAAAGAGAGGCGACGCACCCAAGGAAGACGATTTATAACACATTAAAAATACCTTAACTACTATTGCCATTCTCGCTACAATTACAGTCCAACAAAAGGTAAACTCACACACAAACACGAACACATTTCTGATGTTCACATATTTTAAAGCTTATGGACTGTAAGATCAACCTCTCTAATATTATGCAACAAAATAATTGTTTAAAAAGAATGGCTCCGTTCAGTCTTATCAGATTACAGATACACACTAAAGAGTGTCTACGCATGGAATTATTGTCGCAAGAGTTGCACCATCTCCAACCACTCCTCTCCTGAGTCGGCACTGTTTTAATTCCAGTTGCAAGTATTTATAAATTCAGAATGACTGGAAACAGTGCCGAGATAAGCGGAGAACACCTATAGAGACATGTTGTCAAACTACTATCAAGCCTAGTTTGCATGCAGCGCTCACACGGACACAATGCACAACACCCTCAAGTTTGAGACACATACGATTATTGTCCCTTATTTCCTGCAGTTGCATGTTTCAGCCCATAGGTGGCAATATTGACTCTCTTTCTCTCTCTCTCTCTCTCTCTCTCTCTCTCTCTCTCTCTCTCTCTCTCTCTCTCTCTCTCTCTAACATCTGAGACACCTAGTGGAATGGACGCATCCTACATCAGTACTTAGCACTGCAGACTCACATACAAATCTTGCACAACTGAGGTTGACTATAGTGTACTACCAATTTTGTCCACAATATGGACGACACAATCAACAAGTGCAGACTCACTTGCGCTAATCTCTTGGACTCTGCAGACCCACTTGCAGACTAAGAATGCAAACGATCGTGCAGACCCATTTGCACTCACTCTACACTTTCAACCCCTTATGTCAGACCATAACTGCTATTGTAACGCTCCGATAAATAGTTCGTTATTGACTGCAATGGCAAGCAAGACACTGTTGCAATAGATCACGTCAAACCAGCTTTTCTTGAAAACCCATCGGATTAAACACCTACTGCAATCAGTTTTTCAGGCCTCAAACCCACCATCGTGTCTAGTCCAGACCTTGCATCCACCCCTATACCTGTACCTGCAACCTACATGACTCGTAGTCGTCGTCATGTAACTTTTCCACGCAAGTCCGTAGACGTTCCTGAACTTTCTTTCTGTGTATATTTCTTCTTTTCACAAACATTTCATAGCCTCCAGTTAACTGGAAAGGGAGTGTTTTAACTAAACAAAAAATATATGAATAAACACAATTGCCCAATTACGTTTACACATTTATTATACACTGACAAACATTTAAACAACAATAAAACACAATACAATAGCGACGGTTCGATAAGACTCACCGACTGGTGGAAAAAGTTCTCAGAGCTCACCTCGTGGTGGAACGAAGGTTCTCCTCTTCTTGAGAGGGAAAAAGCCAACACGTCTGCCCGTGACCAAAGGGAAAAACCAACCAGCCTTAGAGCAGGGGCAGATTACTCCTCCCCGGTATCCTCTAATTTTTAGTCCCCTACAGGAGTATTATAGAGACGTGTTGTCAAACTACTATCCAGCCCAGCTCACATGCAGTTTACACCCAAACACAATGCATAACACCCTCAAGTTGAGACATATCCGGTTATCACCCCTTATTTCTATCAGTTGCATGTTTCAGCCGATATTGTCGACATCGACTTCCTCTCTCTCTCTCTCTCTCTCTCTCTTTCTCTCTCTCTCTCTCTCTCTCTCTCTCTCTCTTACATCTGGGACGTCAAGCTGAACGAACATGTTAAAAACACTCTCCTCCAGACTTGTAAACATGTCTTGTAATCGTTGCCTGTAATAAATTTACACGTTTTGTAAGTTACAGATTTAGTGGGCGTTATTTCTTTATTTGTTTTCCATCTATAAATGTTACTTTTTCGACGTGTCATTCAAAGACTCCAGTACAAGCATGTTTTGTACGCATTGCCTGTAATAAATTCACACGGTTTGTAAGTTACGCAATGATGGCCACTGCACACATGGCCTAGCGTTCCTAAATAGTTAGCCATCTGATACTAGCCAAGTTCATCGTTGCTTAGCTTAAGTTATCTTGCGAGAACCGGTGTGTCAACATTCATTATTGTGATTAAAGAAAAGGGCCGTCTATAAATAACAAATAATATGGATCAGTAGATGTGTGGACATATTTTTCAAAACATTGTTTTCGTGAATATATATATATATATATATATATATATATATATATATATATATATATATATATATATTGGAAAACGATAACAATGTGTATTTTTAAATATATTTTTTTATTTTAATGTAAGGTTTCGAAATTTTTCCTCGTTAAAGGAAACTGTTTTTCCTTTTTCTTTTCATATTGTTGGAGATTGCGTGTGGACTTCAGGGTTTATAAAAAAACACGGCACAAGTGCACTTTAACTCGCCAGAAGTATTTTTTTGTTTTCATTTTCGGAAGAGTTGCATTAGCGAAAAGGAAAGATAATCCTAAATAAATTATTGTCTAATAGAATAATTTATCCTAAAAATGAATGTAAATAAATTTAGAACACAATTTAAAAAAATTTTTCTTTGGATTAAACAAAAAATATTGATTTTTTTACAGGCCCATCAATTATTATTTCCAGCAGAGTTATGTCATACGGACATTGTACGTGAAAACCACAGGCGGGTTATTTTGAAATACTGTTGCTAAATTTTAAACAATTTTATATCAATTTTGGTGTACACCCTATTTTTTTAACCTAACAGATAAGTATATTATAAAGTTTTCCACAATTTTCTTTTTAGATATCGGGGTCAATCTGAGGAAGCACCAACATTTACTACTATTAATATAATTAGTGACTCGACTCTTTAAAGCGAAACGCACTTTATTGGAAAGCGTCAATAACGAAATTCAACGAATTCAAACGATAGCAAACCACACGACACCACAGTACGAAAATAAATAGAATTTTTTAAGCACTTTTGGTACTTGCACAAAATAGACATCTAAGAATTTAACAGGAATTCCTGAGTTTTGACAACAAATTCCAAACTTGACGCGAGATATGCAGACGATAAATCAGCATACATAAAAATCTAGTTGCTATTTGGAAATGATTCTTTTTCAGAAGTTTTATTTGTTTTCTATCTATAAAATAGGAACAATTATTCTCCTTCGGAAAAAAGCGTTATAGCTTTGCAGACACAGATACCACATAAAGTTCCATATGGTCAGACTACTATCCCCTATCTGTTGTCGGTTTTGCGCATATTATTTGTAGGGAAAATTGTAGTGTAAGTGCGGTTGTCATTCGCTTAAGAAAAGAACAAGAAAAAAGTCTTAAACCGTGGCTACCGTAATATGATGGCCTAGCGACGACTATAATTTAGTCTGGTGACGTCATGAAGATCGGTCTGTTGAAATTTGGCCATGTGTCTCACGACTAAACCGGAAGTTGGTTTAAAGTTTTGGAGGGTTAAATAAATTTAAACATGCCGTCGAGATGTATAGTTCCAAAATGCCGAGGTAACTACGAAAATGGACTAAAAGTTACCGTGTTTTCATTTCCCCCCAAAAAAGGAAATAATTTACCAGTGGATTAATGCAATAAAAAGAAAGGATCTAAATATAGCAGAGTAAGTGTTAAAATGTTTGAGATATTTAAAAAAAATAAAATAAAAAAAAAACGCGCCTTTTTTATTTTTATTTATTTTTTAGAACGTATTTTAAAATAAAAATGAAAGTATGTATATAAAAAATAAATTTTACATGTAATTTAAGTTATGTGCTGAAATAATAAATTATTATTTAGAAACTTATTTAAAATGGGGAGTATGGTGAAAATATTATGTACTTGCACCTAACAATTTAATAAAAGCGATATCGTAAAAACGGAAGTCCTTGTTTAAATAATTCTAAATAAGAAAAATCATTTATCTTTTTAGTTCAACTATTTTACTGTGCCATATTTATATCAGCGTGAAATAGATTAAACTTTTTTTTAAAAGTTTATGACCGTTTTTGTTATCCCAAAAGCTTATTAATAATTATTTGTGGTAAATGTCGTGGCCCTGTAGGTGTCAGAATTTTGGAGAATATACTTCCAAAATAAAGTATTAAAATTGTTTTTAAAAATAATAGCAAAATTATTTTTTTTATTTAAAAAACGTGTTTACAAAATGCCGGCAATAAAAAAATAATATTTCTATTGTTTTTAAAACGATATTAATAGTTTATTTTGGAAGTATATTCCATAAAGAAAATAAACAACCCACTTTAAACGGAGAAATTACGAGTTTTGTATATGTTATTCGAAGTTTTGTGTTAGGGTTGTCAAAAATTCCCCCAAAATTCTGATACTGCTAGTGGCGCTGTAAACGAAAATAACGTTTAAAATTACGGCAAACAGTTTCCAAGATATGAAGAAATGTTAGTTTTAAAAAATGGGGGATCATTTTTCTATAAAAATTTAACGTAAAATGAGCACCCACTTTATGGACATTTTTTTTTTTAGGGCGCTTTCTTTTTAACAAATAAAAGCGAAGAAAAATGAGTATGGCCACCTTTATGTTGAGGGTTGGGAGTCAACATACAAGGAACACAGTTTAACGTAAAATGAGCACTCCTTTCAAAAAGTGTAAACAGAATTTTTGTCGGGGAGAGGGGATCAACTGTAGGTGCTTATTTTACGTTTAGTTGTGTTCATTCCTACATTAAAGAGGCACTTCACCTTGTTTGAGGCGAAAATGTAATTTTAAAAAATTGCTTGTTGCCCATGTAAAAAAGAAAAAAAAAATTGACCATAAAGTGGGTGGTCGTTTTAGGTTAAATTATTCCCCCCCCTTTTTTTTTAACTAACATCTCTTTATATCTTGGAAACTACTAGTTTGCCGTAATTTTAAACGTTATTTCGTTTTCAGCGCGCCCAAAAATCTATAAAAGTGGTCATTTAAAAGGATTTTTCGAGGGTGGACTAATTTTGCACATTTACCTTATTTTTTTATTTTATCGTTTTTTGTCATGTAATTTTCTTTTTGTTTTTTTGTATTAAGTCAAATATGGTACGATTTTTTTAAAATTATTTCTTTAGGTATGTGAACTTCATTTTCGACCTGAAGACTATTACATATGTGTGCCGATCATAGCTCGTATGGTCTAGGGATTTATCAGCACCCACATGTAATAAAATTAAAACAAAAGAAAAATATTTAACGAAAAAGAAATTTATTAAAAAATAAATTTACAAGAAAAAAAAACAAAAGAAAAGATTACCATGTTTGAAGGGCAACAACTCGCTAATAAATTGTCTCCCTTAGATCATAAAGAAAGTATTTCTTAATGTATTGTGTTTTTAAATGTTTTGTTTAGTGTATTTTATATGTATATGTGTTTCGGTCAACAAACTTAAAGAATAAATAAAAACTTTACCAAAATCCAGACAGCCAGTTCTTCAGTGAGGTTTTTGTTTTTACGGCCTTAGGTGGAAACCGGAATTCGGACGTTGGTTGCCTCTTTTTGCATCCCAAAATATGTCACGAACTGACTTCACCCACCAATAGCGTTTCTTTTATATGAGTTTTAAAAGGAACTTCCTGGAACCTTCTAGAGACTCAAAAAAGGAGCAAAAAGGCGTTCTACGCTTTTTATATTTATAGACGCCGATTATTATTTATTTTTATGAATAACGACATTCTAGAAACGTCTTTATGTTTTAATTAATATATCAATAAACATATTTATATATTATAAGAAATATTTATATATTTCTTAATCCAATCATAGGAGAGAATATGTTCTCCTATGACAAGACATACAGCGAGAGGCATCAGCATTTGATGAAAGGACTGGAAAGACAATTAGTGTTAAATTAAAAAATCCCTATCTTAAGGATGGTGCTATTCCTCGAATATTACCAAACTGTCCCTCCTATTTATCGTCATCAACCACTTTTAGAGAGTCTCCTAACGCAAAGAAAATGCATTTAGAAAATTCTGCTCTTAAGCGTGCATTATGTGAAAGTGTTGCTGACGAGTTAGAGTTACGGAAACGTAAAACTTTCCATAATATTGATGATTTAGAAAAAAAATTAACGTTTATAGATAAAAATTATTGGACTTCTATTAGGCAAGACAATACAATCATTATATGCCATATAAAGAGATTCCCATGCCCATGCCCAAAAATAAAAATGTCTATGGTGATTGAACCGGACTTGGCCATTAGAGTATTCTGTAGTGATGTGGAAATGAGCGCTATAGGGGAGTATAGAATTCCTAAACATGTAACAAAGGAAAATACTCTGCAGATTTTGATGGAAAACATGAAAAAAAATGGACATCGAAGAACAGGAAATGAAAACTTCTAATATAATTCTTTATTAAAATTAATCATGTCATTTTTGCTATTAGTGCAAGATGAATCATTTAAATATTTTAATGCCATTAAGTTCATATATGAACAAATTAACATAATGACAATGAATAAGGTTAATTATTCGAATGAATTGATGGTATTTTCTTCCTTATTATATAACTGCTCCCCTAGAGGGTACAGACTGTTAAGAGACACTAAAAATGTAATTTTACCATGCTATTCAATCATTCGAAGATTAACCTTATCAACTTCTATGAATCCTGTCATTGAACAACACGATAACAATTTTCTCATGTATATTAAAAGTAAGTTCAAGTTACTAACGCAGAATGACATCACAGTATCTTTACTTGTTGATGAAATACATCTCAAACCTTATCTTGATTATAAAGGTGGTAATATTGTTGGCTTAGCTAACAACAGCAATGAACCTGCCACAAGTGCATTTGCTTTTATGCTTAGCAGTGTATTCTCAAAATATAAGGATGTTGTGCATGTTATGCCAACTAAATGTCTTCTAGCTGAGAACTTATTTGACATAATTAAACGTGTAATAATTGGCTTAGAAGATATAGGGTTTAAGGTATTATCTGTTATAACAGATAATAATGCAATAAATAAAAAAGATGTCTTTCTTTTGTAGCCCATCAAAGCTTTCAATTGTATATCCCCATCCAGTTAGAACGTCTAGCCCTCTTTTCTTCTTATTCGACTCAGTGCATATATTAAAATGCATTAGAAACAATTGGCTTGGCTAAAAAGATGAAGGCAAATGCATGATGTTCCCAAAGTTTTGTTATAATGGAAATCATGAATTAGATAACAGCCAAAGTGCTCCATTTTCTAGTTTACATAAACTTTATGCCCTAGAATCTCAATCACTTGTGAAATATTGCTATAAGTTGACTTCAAAAGCTCTTTCTCCAACTACTTTTGAAAGGCAAAATGTTAATTTGGTTTTGCAAATTTTCCACGAATATACTATTCAAGGTTTGCTAACCTTAGGAAAACAGGAATGCTTGCCAAATTATGCAGAAATCGTAGAATACATTCAAATATTTTATATTTAGTGGACAATACTGAATGTGAAAACACCATATAAAGGTTGTTGACTTCGTAATAAATATGCTAATCCACTTACATTAAATGGTGATAATTATAATTTCCTAAATGTGTTCTGTGGCTGGTTAGAAACTTGGAATAGCATTCCTGGAAGAACTGGTAAGTTAACAAAGGAAACATATACTGCTTTGCACCATACTACTTACGCAATTTTAGAATTGACTAAATATTGTATAAATGTACTGAACATGGTGTATATATTACCAGGAAAGTTTCACACAGATAACCTTGAGTCAAGGTTTGCCCAGTGTCGACAACTTAGTGGAGACCAGTATAATATATCGATACATCAGGTGTATGAATGTGAAAAAAAGAACTCAGAATGTTGTCAGTTTTAAAATTGAGCTTACCAATTAATAATCGAACTACTGAATTGAAAAATTTTAAAGAAACTAACTGGGATGAAATGACAAGGGAGCAAGAGTTACATGTTTATAAATTTAACATAGATGTAATAGAAGATGATGTTAATCAATGCAAGGAAATACTTCCTGTTATATTATAGTTAACAGGTTATTGCTGTCATGCAGTTTTCAAAAAAATGAAATGCAATAGTTGCAAAAATTTAATATCCGGGAGAGAGACTGTTGAAGAAATAGCTGAATTAAACAGCTACTTTCAGGGTATTAAGAGAGGTTTTCTGCTATACCCAAATGATATAACTAATAATTTTGTTTTATATAATTATATAGTTATAAACAAACTTACAAAATGCGATTCTTTTTTACATTCGATTCATCAGATATAATTAGCCATGTACATAACTTTAAATATTTTGGCTGATCAAAATCGATTATTTCATATTGACTCTTGTAATGAGGGTCACACTATTCAGCAAATTGAAAAAATGCTGATATGGAGTTCATCGCATTCTATTATAAACAATTTTTGTCGCAAAGAGAATGACAATATTAGTAAAGAAAAATATCAGATAAAGAAAAATTCAAGCTTTTAATAAAATTCTACAACAGATTTTTGAAAAGTTTTGATATTCAATGTTTGAAATATTTCTGCCTTAGTAACTTTGTTCATACTAACATTTGTTTGAATTTAATTTTTAACTTATTGTTTGTTATTCATTTAAACGAATTGTTCGTTATTCAGTTAAACTAATTTATTGTTCGTTTTTCAGTTAAACTAATTTATTGTTCGTTTTTTCAGTTAAACTAATTTATTGTTCGTATTTCAGTTAAACTAATTTATTGTTCGTATTTCAGTTAAACTAATTTATCGTTTGTTTTTCAGTTTTGATTTTTAAAATATTGTTTTTATGATTTAAAAAATATTTATTGTTCATTTTTATTTATTTCTGTTGAATAAACTTCAATTACATACAAATCAAATCGTATTCCTTTTCTTTTTAAACTTTTTAACAACTTTTCTCCCTTTCAATTCGTTTTTTATTATTAATATTTTTATTATTGATATTGGATGAGTTTCAGTACAAAGTATCATGTTTATCTTTTTTAATCCAATTTTGAAGTTTTCTAACGCTTTCTGTAAAAATGTCTGCTCATTATCGATAGTCTGTGTTCCACTTATCTTGTTTGCTGGGACCTATGGCGATGACGTCATTTTTCAGCTGACATGCCATGGTCACGTTTAAATTCGAAACCTGACCAACGCGAAACAAAAACGTGCCTAATGCCAATTGAGACGCGGTCGGGTTTGACAATATAAAAAACCAGCATTCCTTCAGTTGGAGATGATTCTTTTTTTTTTGTCGGCCCGACGTCGGTACTGTGTATTTTGCAATCTGGTGTCAGTTGAAGAAAGCTTGTTCGCGATAACGTCGGAAAGGAAACAGGACAGGTTTTTGTTACGCGTGCTGCGACGCGGTGAATTGGCGATCTAAAAATCATTCTTCTTTTTCTTTAACTCAAACATTGAACGATTAGATTATTATTCACTTAAACCTTTTATCAAACAACATTATATTAATTCCTTGAAAAGCACATTCAAAATTGAGTCATATTAAACGGTGATAGCACGATTTCCATTCACTAATTGTTTTCTTCCCTTCCTCTCCCCAACATAACCGGGAACTCCTCCACGTTAAAGCACGGCTTTTAACAAGGACGCCGTCTGTGTCTAGTTTTATTTCCCATACATTTCACATTATTTCTTCAGACAACATAGCTTGAAAATAGAATCCATCTCTGAAATAGTTGCAGCCAGTTTTTAATTAGCTGTTAGGATATGATTTCTCGAAATTTGGGAATAACGAAATAAGCGATGTCGCCAATCAAGTAACATTAAATTTGGTTAGTGGGAATCTAACAGGACATGTTTTTTTTTCTTGGAAAACCTCAATTTCACGTACGTTTTCTTTACATTTTTTTATTTGGGCATACTAATCCGATATATCTATATTATAATCGTTTGCAATCCCTAAATTCTGTTCATTTATTTTTTTTCGAGCATGGCAAAAATACAAATATTCCGTTTCCCTTTCGATTTTGCTAAATCAAACAAGTACTAATAGTATTCCGTATCGTAAACTATTAAAATTTCGCTTCTGTTTCCTCTGATTCCATATACAAACACATCTTTCTTTATTCGTTTGATTTACTCATTGGAGAAAGAGAAACGTAATTGTTTCGACTACAAATTCTAAAAAAAAACACTATCCTCATTTTCCTACGCGCCCACGGAAATACCAACTGGCAAAAACTTATCTTTTCGTCCTTTCCACTTTGCTTTGCTAATTTCAACGCTAACCTGCAAATATCTATCAGTTCTTCTTTTCCATACATACACGACAACTATGGTGTTACTATTAGACGTATTGCTGTTTATACTACTACTACTACTACTACTACTACTACGAATAATAATAATTATTTTCTTTTTGTTGTTGATTCTCTTATAGTAGTTATAGTTAATTTACACGTTATCAGACGCTACTTACTCGTCATTGTCTCAAGGGAGATAACTCTATATTACTAAGAAGTGCAACATACGCGTATGAGCGCATGTTTAGGTGTGTCAGAATTTTTTTGGTAATTTTTGACACTCCTAACACAAAACTGCGAATAAAATATAAAAAAAAACCTCGTAATTTCTCTTTTTAAAGTGGGTTGTTTATTTTTTTTATGGAATATACTTCCAAAATAAACTATTAATATCGTTTAAAAAATAATATAAATATTATTTTTTATTTAAAAAAACAAACAGTGTTTACAAAGTGCCTGCACGCGTTCATGCAGCCATGTTTTTTACGTAATGAAATCAATTGAATTTTACGAGTTAAATTTTTTTCAATTTTTTCACTTTAAAAATCTATCAAAATGTTTCTAATGGTTCAATTTTTACGATATTTTCTGGTTCAATGTAAAATTTTATGCTCTTTACAATAAACTGAATATAATATTCTAGACAAGCGTTTTATTTTTTAATTCACCCCCCCCCATTTTGAAATTTCTATTCAAATGAAAATAATTAATTTTCTCACCTCAAATTTATATATCACAAATTGAAGATAAAAGATCAAAAAATAAAATAAGCTAATTTAAAACAAAAAGGGAACAATTATTTGAAAATTTACCTATAAAGCCTAAAGTTTAAAACCTTTTTTTTTAAACCATGTTGATTTTTTTTTTGTTTTTTAAAGTGAAACCTTATAATCTTGTTATATTGCCCAGAAAATTTCGTAGAATTACGATAATTTTTTCTATTTCACTCAATGTTTTACTAAGATATTTAAAAAAAATTCACTCCATAAAGAAGAACTAAAATATATTAAATCAAAAACTCATGTATTTCTTTGATAAAATAAAAAAATAAAAAATACCTTGAGTGTTTTTTTTTTTAAGGCAAAAAACTGATAAGTAAAATGTGATTAGTTTTCACCTATGGTGACACATATTTCTTCATGCACAAGGCTAGACAGCTAACGTGAATGTGTTGTTTTTACGTCCTTCTATCCATCCGTATTTCAAAACAGGAAGAAACAGCGATTCATCGCTTCGCTAACACCGTAACAATGCTTACTTAATGGCGGTTCTTTCAAATAGTTGTTTAAAAAAATTCTTTTATTTAAAAAATATATGGAATATAAAATATAAATATGGGCAAATTTTCATAAATGAAGAATGGAAGCATCCATTGATTAGTATTTTATATAGGTAAGTGATTTTTTTAATTTATATATTTTTATTATTTTTAGATTAAGTTAAAATTCGTTAAATTTTGTGAAATCTTTCTTAAAGAAAACCGATTAAAAAAAAATATTGTCTTTCGATAAAAACTTTTATTATTTTAAAGTTTGGTCTTTGCTCCTTTTATTGAAAAAAAAATTAGGGTTTAAATAAGATTATTCATATTGTTATAAGCTTCAATCACTCTTTTTTTAATGGCAAATTCTGACACTCCTAGCGCATGTGAGAAAAATCAGCTGCAGTCTACGATAGTTGATTAGCGAAAATGCTAACAGTAGCAGCCGTCTTCGCACATAAGCAAATTAAACAATTGTGCATGTTCTGACGTCATGGGAAGAAGGAGAAAAGGCAGTATGTGGGCAAGCAAAGGAAGCGACTGGACATATTTTGACTCCTGCGCAGCAAGAGAGAAAATGTGCAGCATGGTCGAAAAAAAAAGGGAAAGGAAAGTGACGACAAAGACAAGTGCGTAAAGAGCATCTTGCCAGGATGCACGAGTGATATTTTGAAACACAGTGAAGTGCTAGGTGTATCAGAATTTGGGGGGAATTTTTGACACCCCTAACACAAAACTGCAAATAAAATATAAAAACTAGTAATTTCTCTTTTTAAAGTGGGTTGTTTATTTTCTTTATGGAATAAACTATTAATTAAACTATTCAATTTTTTCGCTTTAAAAATTTTTTCTATTGGTTCAATTTTTGCGATATTTTCAGGTTCAATGTGAAATTTTATGCTCTTTACAATAAACCGAATATAATATTCTAGAAAGGTTTTTTTAAATTCACTTCCCCCTCCCCACATTTTGAAATGTCTATTCAAATGAAAATAATTAATTTTCTCACCTCAAATTTATATATCACAAACTGAAGATAAAAGATCAATAAATAAAATAAGCTAATTTAAAACAAAAAAA
This sequence comes from Euprymna scolopes, assembly GCF_053919585.1. Taxonomy (NCBI): domain Eukaryota; kingdom Metazoa; phylum Mollusca; class Cephalopoda; order Sepiida; family Sepiolidae; genus Euprymna; species Euprymna scolopes. The sequence continues at coordinate 43,750,655 of NC_136491.1, read as the reverse complement.
AGAATAGTTATTTGCAAATTTACCTGTAAAGTCCAAAGTTTAAAACCTTTTTTTTTTAAAAACCACGTTGAATTTTTTTGTTTTTTATGTGAAACCTTATAATCTTGTTATATTGCACGGAAAGTTTCGTTTAATCACGACAATTATTTCTATTTCATTCAATGTTTTATTTTTTAGATATTTAAAAAAAATTCACTCCATAAAGAAAAATAAAATATATTAAATCAAAAACTCATGTATTTCTTTAAGAGAATAAAAAAAAAAAAAAAAATCGCTCGACTGTTTTTTTTTCATCGGCAAAAACTGATAAGTGAAATGGGACTATTTTCAAGTACGATGGCCCATATTTACTAACTTTTGTTTACAGCCAGCAATAGAAAGAGACATTAATTCTGTCGCTTACAGATATAGTTCATAACTCTAAGAAAGGGAGACGGTTATCTCCCCTTTTTTCCATTTGTGACGAGCTGAAGTCGCTGTATTTTTTAATACTCGCTTAAAAAAGTATTTTATTTAAAAAGGACATGGAATATAAAATATAAATATGGATAAATTCTTAACAATGAAGAATGGAAGTACTCATTGATTAGTATTTTTTATAGGTAAGTGATTTTTTGGAATTTATATATACATATATTTTATCGAAGCAAGTTAAAATACGTTGATTTCTTTAAACCTTTTTTTAAAGAAAACCGATTTAAAAAAAAAAACAAATATTGCATAATTTGCTATTAAACCTGTAAGTTTTTTTTTAATTTGGTCTTTACTCCTTTAATTGAAAAAAAAATAAGCGTTTGAATTACATTTTTCAAGTAGTTATAAGCTTCGAAAAATAGGAGGTTGAATTATTCATTTTTTTATCACGCATTTTTAATGGCATTTTCTGATACTCCTAGTGAAGTGCGTTGTCGGAAATTACTGGAATAAATACTTTTTGTATTCACAGAAAAAAAAAAAGAAATATCGAGTCGTACTTTTATGTCGTTCCTTATCTGTTTGTTCCTGTGACAGTGCCAGACAATGTGTGGGTCTGAGTGATTACATGATCATATTGTATGGTATATAAGTCATTTCCAACTGTTCTTTCAGGTTGATGCTCCCAGGATTTGCTGTTACACTGGATGTTTAATTCTTTACAGATGGTCCAGTGGAGGTACTTACATACTCCACCATGTCTCGCTGTGTAGTAGCCATCCCTCAAAAGAACCTTGCAACTTGATACTAGATGACTCACACTTTCCAAATGAAGTCTACCAAAATGTGTGATGCCTCATTGTCTTTTCAAGATTACTATTAGCCGTGTGAACATGCACCGTGTGATTGTTCCAAGCAAAACAACTACCGTCCAATTTATAAACAACTAGTAGGGAGACCGGCATTGCCAGGGATTGATGAGGATCAATGGATGTTCTACAGTTTCAATATTTTATTGTCATGAAAATCAACAAAATCGCCCATTTTTCAATCAAATCGATTGATTGATTGATTGCTCTATTTACCGCAATGCACCATGTAGTCTACATTGCACTGTATAAAATCTGCTATTGATTTTATCAAATTATTTTTTATATAATGGCTTGAGTTAAAGTTTAAAATGCAAAGGTCAAGTATCATGGTTAAATTGTGTTCTAAACACAAACATTCATTTTGAATGCATCCCTGTCTTATCAAAGAACCTACTGCTGATTTTATATACCAGATCCTTCTGCATGTGCGATGATAAACTTCTCAAATGCAGTTGTGATGTTAGGCTGTATAAGGGTGTTAAGTTTGCTTAAAAGCGGGCTGTTCCTTCTTTAATTATTTTTTTGGGGGGGGGATTATCGATTTTCAGTTCTTATTGGAGGCATTTCAATATAAAACCAATTTAAGAACACTGCCAGACACATAAAGTACTCTTGTGTGAAATTTCTAAAAGATTGGCCTAGTCGTTTTGGAGTCCTTAGGAAACAAACTCACACAGACACACAGTACCTTTTATATATAAATAGAGATATAATGTTTATTATTTTGGATAAGTGGCACTTGCTTCACCAAGATTAAATGGCAAACCTATAGAATGAGACGTTTGCCTGAGCAAGATCGAAAACACACAAATCTTATTTACACCGTCATTTATTGAGAGCCCCAAATGGACTCAACCAACTCGAGAGGCACATTAACTCAACTGTTCCATAGCTCTCCTGAAAACCAACTCCCTTCTCTCCAAGTTTCAAATGTTACTCTTGCTCCTCCTCCTTCTCCTCCTCCAGGGTCTCTTCCAGCTTGACTGATTCTAGCATTTTCTTAGTGGTCATTGTTCAACCGTCCAGAGAAAACATCCATTGAAGACTGTCTAGGACTGTCTCTATCCATAGGGGTTTTATCTGGAGTCCATCTTCGAAAATTATTTTTGTCACAAAGACCGATCCTAATGTGACTTCCTCTTTAAATGAGACACTCACTTTATTTATTGTTTTTTTTTTTAATTTTATATGCCACTTCTGCTTGTGTGGTGATAAACTTCTAAATACACTTGTAATGTTAAGCTGTATAAAAGTGTTAACTTGGGTCAAAATCGAACTGTTCTTTCTTTAATCAGATTTTTTTTTAATACTTATTGGAGGCATTCTGATACAAAAACCTATCTAAGAACACTCCCAGGCACATAAAGTATATTTCTGTGAAATATACAAAAGATTGGCTCAGCCATTTCAGAGTCAGAGGGAACCAACTTACACACACACAAAGTTGCGTTTATATATAAGTGATTGTATGGAAAACATGAGCGGGATTTTCAAATATTTTTTTTCTTTTTCCTGCCTCCCTTGACCGAGCAAACATCAGAAACTGCTGCCTTGTCCTGCAAGCATCCAACATATCTTACCGTGTGTAGTTGTAGGTTAATTAATAACCTTTCTTAGTTAATTATGAATTAAATAAAAAAAACATACCTTTCTTGTTTCAATTAAAATTCATATAGGAAGTCATATCAACGGTTTACAAATGAAAATAAATACATTAACACCTAACATGTCTTAGCCTTACACACAGAGATGGAGAAAGATATGTCTGTTTATTTACATAATTACAAACAAAGAGAAATCACACATCATACACTTTTTTTTTTTTTTTACACAGTGGTCACCACTTATCAAAGCCCGGAAGCCACTCAGGGATAAGGGTTATTGCAAGTACATTACGTTAGTGTGGAGATTTGATGAAGTGTTTACTTAAGGGGGCAGTTCATTAAGAATTTGTTAACGTTGGACTTGAAGACATCCAAGTTGTAGTCAGGTGGGAAGCAGGCAGACGGAACAGAGTTCCACAGGCGTGCAGTTCTAAGAAAGAAGCTTTGTTCATGGAATCCATGTTTTGATTTAGGCACAGATAAAGAGGGGGGAAATTTTTCACAGTGGATTCAGCTAGACGGGTGTTTTTCGTGAAAGATTACTTTTATAAACAGTCAAGGGATATAACTGCAAGTTACTAAACGTTTAAATTACACGTCAGCATAAAATCAAGCAAAGGAAGCAACTCCGAGTTACTTAAACCTTTACATCACTGAAAAATAAGCAGAAATCTGGAGCCGTCAAAGAGAGACAACTCCTACAACTTCCGCAGCATTAAAAATATGATTACAGTTAAAAACTATCTCACATTGATAATTCCAACAGTAGTTATACACGTGTGCAAACCTGAAGCCCCTTATGCGACCTTTTGATTGCTCCACCACATGGAACAAGAAAAATGTTAATAAAACAAAACTACAATTAAGTCTACAAAAATACCACATTTTTTTTTTTGCAACCAACCTTTTCTAATTCTCATCTTTCCTTATATATATATATATATATATATATATATATATATATATATGTAACCATAATATAACTGCATTGTTATTTGTTCTTCTTTCTTACTATGTCACTTGTTTTCTATACCTCGTCTTCCTATATTTCGTTACTTAATTTAAACGGGGAAAATTCCAGCACTAACTATTCTGAGCATAGAGCTAGAAGGATTGTTGACTTCAACTCAAATTTTATTTACAATGGTTATGGATACCAAATCACCTTAACCTTATTCATTTTAACTAATTATTATAAAACATGGTAATCTCAACTTTGAACTACTCTGCTTTTCTGATAACTTCTACAGCCGACAAATTGAATCTCTTCTTTTTTTTTTTTACTTAAACCGATCAATCTCTCTGTATAAAAACCTTATTGTCTGTGTGTGATGTTTGTGTGTTCACTATAAAAAAGTTAGAGAATCCACATAAAATCCACATAAAATTTTAAAGTGTATCTTACATAAAATTTTCCATGGATAACAAAGTATTCCCGAATCTCTAAGTACACCATCATCAGAATATAATCTCCTTAAAACTTCAAATATATCCTATTTTTATTAAATTTAAATTATATGTATAACATTTTCTGAGGAAGACAATGAAAGTGGTTTTGAATCTTTGTTTGAGAGATATATGAGGCCGAACCTTCTTTTAAACTTTAAATATATTCTATAGAGCTATTTCAAAAGATAAAAATAAAGAAAAAAAATGAAAAAAAAACAAAACATGCAAGCTTTTCACATGTCAACACCCAATCAATTTGACCTTTTATAGTTTTAAAAGAAGTGTTGATATCAAAAACCTAAGTAACATTTCCTTATTTACTTTGTTTTAGCCTGCATATCACTGTTACATTTGGGAAAGACATTCTTACGTTGCGATGTTGGCATATACATACCAAGATAATAGAAGGGGAATCATATTAAAATCTTACATATTCAGTGTGAAGTCATGCCAATTTATTAATTATCGTGTGGGACTGGGTCAAAATGGCGGCAAATGTCTTGTTGGTTTTATATTCCCACCAAAAATGGTCGTTTATGCGAGTTAATCATATCTTCTATGTAATAAAATAAACTCTATTTTTCCTTTGCCTCTACAGTTCCAATTGGAAAATAATCGAACACTTCTTAAACAAATCTTCCACACTCATTCCTTAATGTACTTCCTAAAGCAGGGGTTATCAGGCTTGCTTGACCCATACACCCCTTTTACCATTTGTCAAAGGTTCATTTACCCCCTCATTTCCAAAAAATGTTTTTCAAAAATGCATTCTAAATAATATGCAAATATTACAAAAAAACTTTTATATTTCCTAATTTGTATATATACATTCACAACATTATACATGGCTTATGTTTATAATTGAGTTTTATAAATTAAATGCGAATTGGAAATATTGATGGATATACAAAATAGAAATAAAAGCAGAATTTGCTGTACAACCCACTGGGGAAGAGGAAGAGTAACTGAAGTACTCACCAAGAAAAAGTGGCAGTCGATGGAGTGTCATGTCACATCTTAGACATATGCAGAGTTTCTTTACCAGCAGCAGAAGAAGTCGATAAAGTCCCTCAAGAAGAACCTATTTGACAGTCACACCACAAATGCAAATGCTCGGCTTAGATGATGGAATATGAGACCAATTATTGATCTTAGAAGATCATGGGGTTGTGAGATTGTGCCTTAAAAATTGGTACAAACCTGTTTTTGTGCAGCCTGTAATGTTTGGTGCAGACAAAAAGAATAAAGAAAACAAAACACAAATGGCTACTGCTTCTCTTTATATGCTTGTGATCTTGTCACCTCATATGCAAATGAGATGCTTCCGGTTTTGAATTAAAAAAAAAAGACTGACTTTTCAGAGATTAACTTTATCTGAATCTGGACATTGGAGTAGCAAATTTTGACAGCAGTGTGTCGAATTTGGAGTAGTAAGTTTTGTGAGCAGTGTGTAGAATTTAACCCCGGAAATGATTAAATAAATTATTAGTTGGAAGTGCAGTATAATTAACAATCCATCAGGACAAGTGTAGAATAGTTAACACTTGATTATTTAACTACACACTTTCAATTCAGTTAAATAAAAAAGCCTGACTTTTCAGATACTCACTTTACTGTTACTTAAATGCTTCAAATGCTTCTGAAATGAAAGAAAATAAAAATGTCAAATTTCTCTGAAACACTCTATATAGTGTATGGTATAGGACTTTATCACAACTTTAAAAAACCTGAACAAGGTGATAGGTTTTTATATAATAACAGGGTGCTTGTTCAGAATTCCACCTAAATAAAAATTAAAATAAAAAAATACAGAAAAATCTTGTCATGAAACTAAAATGTCATATTCTGTCATGGAACTAAAATGTCATATCCCAAAAATTACATAAATTGATCAAGTATTGCTTTTTTTTACAACGGAAATCGTTTTTAAGTGATTAATGTGAAATCGTTAGCATTACAAGGCTGATCTGACAAGTTTGAATTATTATGGAGTTATCTGTCTTTGTTTTGTTTTCATGATAACGATGTGAGACAACCTCTTTTTTTGCTAACTTAAAAATTTGATTTTTTTAGTCCAAAATAAATCAATTTACATAATTTTTGGAATATGATATTTTTGTTTCGTGATGGGTGCGTACATGATAAAGATTTTTCTGTATTTTTTAAATTTTAATTAGGTTAAATTGCACCAATAATCGTTATCAAGACATTCTTCAACTGAAAAAAAATGGTATGATTGAACGATTTCACTAGATCATCAGAATTCATCTGGTCTGGTGCTTAAATATTGTTACTTGAATTAAAATTGTACAAATTGGTGCATCGCTATGCTGTGGATGGAAGGGCATATCGCCCGGGACAAGCCACTTCCTCCTAAGAAATGTCTCACATTCGCTATACCTTGTGCCAGTAAATAATGATGTATTACGCAAAACCGTTTGGAAGTACAAAGAGACTTTATTCCAGAGCATACGAGCACAAACCAAACGTAAAACTGATAAAAAATAGAATAGGGCACACCGAGCAAATGATAAGCGTAAATAACTCTGTCACCCTCAGAATAATCCCCACCCCCTTGACCAATGACTCCATTCACTTGTTTTTTTTTTTTTTCATTTTGACACCTGTGATGTACTTACTCCAACCATTCATGATTTTCTTGTGCACTGGATTCAAATTAGGGTCTCTTCTTGTTTCTGTTCACCAGACTCCAGGATCGGAATTCATCTAGTCTGGTGGAGTAACCTGCTTAATGCTGTTACTTTCTGTTCTTACCACCGCTAAAGTTACTGGAGCATCAATCAAGTTCATCATACGTATTCTGTTAGTGTTTGCTGTGACATCCTGTTCATGTATATTAATCAAAAGACGACTAAGGCAATGTGCATTTCCATTGACGGACCCGGCACATACTTTAGCTTATAATTGTAGGCAGCTAGAAACGGAGCCCAGCCTTGAACTCCTGTTGTAGCAAAAGAAGGAATAGGTTTGTGGTCAAGAAATAACAGATTGTGGTCTGTGAGCAAAGTAAAGTTGTTCCCCTATAAATATTAGTGTAATGGTTTTACCGCAAAAACCAGCACCAGCCCCTCTTTCTCAATACGCGCAGTTCCGTTCTGCCCAAGAAAGTATTCATAAAATCTAGCATACTGGCTTCTTCCTTCCATCTTTCGATTTTATAAGCAATTATAGTTCCTAATCCCTGTGGCTTCGCAAGGGAAGAGAGAGCAAACAAAAAAAAAATATCACACACAGCAGTACGGTCACGGTGCTAAACAACTCAGTCAATTTGAATCCAAACACCTCTGTTGATTCGACATGACACGATCTCAAACAAGACTATCAATTCAAACCTGTACACCTCTGACGATTTGATATGACACAATCCTACACAACTCTGTTCATAATCCTGAACAACTCTGTCGATTCGAACTCAAACACCTCTGACAATTCAACATGACACGATACTGAACAACTCCATTGATTCAAATTCAAACACCTCTGACAATTCGACACGATCCCAAATGCAATGATTCAACACAACACGTTACCAGAGCAACCTTGGGAGTTACTCGCCGAATGATTGTTATCGCCTTTTTTTATAGCCTTTGGACAAACTCATTTTCGCCGTAGGTAGGCCCGACTTGGACATTGGCATACAATTCTTGAGCACTTCCACACATGCTTGTTACAGTTCCTAGGGAGAAGCATCTACTTATACTAGAATAGGCTCGGATGGATCCAAATGAGTTAGAGGGAGTGCAGAACATAGCATCTTCTTTGTTTTTTCAAAAGCTCTGAGTTAGCCAACACGTCACACCAATCCTCATTAAGCTGTGAAGTGGTTCTAGTATCTCTACTATTATATAAAAGTCACTTTGTGTGTGTGTGTGTGTGTGTGTGTGTGTGTGTGTGTGTGTGTGTGTGTGTGTGGCATGTGTGTGTATGTGTGTGTATGTGTGTGTGAGTTCCTTTTTCATAGCTTCCGAAATGGCTGAACTTATCTTCTGCAAATTTAACACAAAGGTAATTTATATGCTTGGCAGTGTTTTTAGATATGTTTCATACAGAAAGTCATCTGATAAGTATCGAAAATTGAAAAAATCCGATCTTAAAAACAGTCTTTTCTCTCTGAGAGATAAAAAAAAAAAAGAATCATTTTTGCAGGGTAATATTTTACATTATACCGGCCAAGGGAGATAACAAAATTTCAGCAAATCATTTCTTCTTTAAAAAACAGATTTATTATAATCTGGAGATATAGTTGTAGAGCATTTAACTACAGATCGAATGATCCCCTGTTCAAGCCCGGTTGTACCTAACCATTTTTTATTTTAATTTTCTCTTGTTAATGAGTTCAATTTAGAATAAAAAAAAAAAAAGCGGTTCCATTGAAAATCGCCACAAATCATTTCTTCGTTTGCATATTTTAAAACTAAACATAAATCAGAAGTGACTTTTCCAGGGCATTCATCGTCAAACCCAAATATCAGCTGACATGATATTGTAAACAAACACAGACGGAATTTGATGAACGACATTATCATTTTTATTCTTTTCTTTTATTTTTTGCGGATTTGTCCACCAGGTAAATTATTCTTCGTAACAGATAATAATCAATAGAGGAATGATTCTACAGTAATACATGGCTCTTCAATCTAGCTTTACTTTCTTTAACCAGTTATGACCAAGTAGTGTAGGTACATTTCCTTTCATCCCCAGCAAAGGTAGCCGATGCTTTAATCCTTGTTGCACTAATTCCACCTCTGTGGTTTCATCTGGTTTCATGAACTTGCCTGTGTGCATGCTTAACTTTACAGGATATTCTTTTAGATCCTGAATTTGGCCAAATTTCTTGAATTTTTCTAAGCTCATTACTCAGCAAGAGGCCACTGTAGCCACTTCCATGACCACATTCTCTTGGTTAATTAGCAGTTCCATTAATACAGGTGGTGTTGAAAGTGTAGCTACTGTGTGCAAGTCTAGTTTTTCTATGTTTATTTCCTTTTCTTCAGCACAATAAGTCTCCTGCACATTGTTCTCCTTCTCATGTGTTTTTGACTTAGAATTCCTACTCTCTTCTTGTCTACATTTTTGAATGTTTGAACATTGCAAGGAACACAAGTAGGAGCAAATTTTCGCGGTTGGAGATTTTGAATACACTTCTTTCTTGGCTTGTCCAATCAGAAGCGAGCTCTGAGTCACATGAGATTGGCTTTATAAAAAGCTAGACCGGCAACACACTCTCTCTATTTTTCTTCCCAGATCTTGGACTGACAATAACTCCACGTGGAACGGATCTCACAGGAACACTTTCCACGGAACACTTTCAACCCTTTCTCTATACAAGTCATACTAATGAAGATAATCAATAAAGCTGCTTTTAAATGTTAGAATGAAACTTCTTGTCTTCTTATTCTGCACATTCCTTGTTTTTAAACTCACGCTTGCCCATCAGGTAAGCAGTGTTTCCACAATGATAACATTCTTATTTTAATGGTAACCTGTGGACAGATGTTTCAGTTTCACTCATCAGTGCTCTCAGAATTAGCTTAGAATATCTTCTTGCAGATTCTATGGACACTACTATTTCAATGTTAGTATCCTTTCACCAAGCAAGCGCTCTTTTCTTTTCTCACCCTTCACTCCCACAACCAAACGAGCACATATATGTTAATTCGCTTTTTCTTTGAAGTTGCAATGATCCAATAGTTTTCACAATGTAGTCACATATTCACTGATGGACTTACATTCTCTTTAATCCTTTGTGTTGAACAAAAAACGTTCATGCATCTCATTGAGGGTCGGCCTGATGTGTCTCTCCATTAAAGTACACTGTTTTTTAAACGTTTTCTGCTCAGGTACTTTCTCGGCTAGACAGCTGAGGATAGCATGGTATTTAATTTTTTTTTTTTTAATTCAATTTTCACCCCAAACAAGGCACAGTGCCACTTTGAAGCAGGGGCTACTATCAGGGACTTAATTAGCGGGGTCATTATGAAGGGAGATGAGTAGAAAGATGTTTGTTGACATTACACTTGAACTTCTGCATATCGTTGCAGTTGGGAAAGCAGAATCCCGGAAGGGAGTTCCAAAGACCCGCAGTTCTGGGGAAGAAACTATTGGAGTAAAAGGCTTTCTTGCACCTAGGGATCTCTACTGTAAAGGGATGAGACTTAGTAGCTTGACGGGTTTGTCGGGGGTAGTTACGTCGGGGAGGTACAAGTGTTTGCAGTTCGTCAGAGCATTCACCATTGAAGTATTTGTAGAACAGGCAGAGGGATGCAACATCTCGTCGATGGGACAGAGGCTGAAGCCTAGATGACAGTTCAGAACCTATCAGGTTGGCGACTCTCTTTTGAACCCTGTCCAGGAGCGAGAGACAAGAAGCAGATGCACCAGCCCAAATGTGACAACAGTACTCCATACATGGGCGAATGGTTGCCTTATAGAGGTATAGGATACTGTCAGGCGTAAGTAGTTTTCTAGCACGGTAGAGGGAGCCAACCTTCCTTGCAGCAGCCTTGGCAATGCTCTCAATGTATCTATTCCAGTTCATATTCCCTGTAAACGTTAGGCCGAGGAGTTTAAAAGAAGTACTTTCAGGTAATGTGTTCTTGGCCATTGCTATTGGTGGTAGAGAAGGTTTCTTGTAGTTATTGAAGGAAACAAGCTTAGTCTTAGCAGCATTGAATGTGACCAACCATTTTTGTCCCCATTCCACTACGGATTGGAGGTCATCCTCTAGTGTTTCTGCCATTTCCTTGGATATGTGTTCATTTGTTTTCCCCTCATATCTGTTATAGAGAGTGGTGTCATCAGAAAATATACCCATCTCAGAAACAATTTTATCAGGGAGGTCGTTTATGAATATCAGGAATAATAGAGGTCCAAGGATAGACCCCTGAGGTACTCCCGCATTTATGTCGTATTGTTTGGATGTACGACCGTCGAGGACAACTTTGATTTTTCTATTACTTAAGAAGGATTTAATTACATTATGAATTCTTCCAGTGATTCCATATGATCTAATTTTCCTTAGAAGACCATCGTGCCATACCCTGTCAAAAGCCTTAGATATATCGAGGGCCACCGCTCTACCCTCCCCTGTTTTATCCAATGAACGGCATATACGTTCAGAAACTACAGTTAAGATATCTGCTGTTGAACGGGCTTGCCTGAATTCATATTGTTTGTCAGTCAGGAGTTTAGCAGCTGTTAGGTGCTGGACTAGGGCTTGATTAACTAAGGACTCAAATATTTTGGCGAAAAGCGGGAGGAGGCTAATGGGGCGATAATTTAGTGGGTCAGTTCTTTCACCAGAATTCTTGAAGACTGGTACCACAGAGGCGGTTTTCCAGCAGTCGGGAAAACAAGATTCGTTAAGGCATTTATTGTAAAGTTTGGACAGAACTGGAGCAACCTCGGCAGAGCATTTTTTTAATAGCACAGCCGGGATGAGATCTGGTCCACACGCTTTTGAGGTATCTAGGTTTTTTATAATAGCATGTACCTGAGAAGGGGTGATTTTCAAATCGTCTAGTGAGGCGTCTGTTCGCAGAGGAAAATCAGGGAGTGAGTGGTGTACCGAGTTCAGTGTGGAGTTTGAGGCAAACCGACTGGCAAGCAGATTAGCCTTGTCAGTTGCCGTGTAAGCAACCTCATGATCGTTTGATAGTGGGGGAATAGTTGACTGTCCATTATTTACTACGCTGTTGTAGATTTTCCAAAAATCCCGGGTTCCTAATTTCTGTGCTTCGATGCGTTTTCTGGTGGTTTCAGAGTAATCTGTCTTAGCTGTCTCTATCACTCTCTTACAATTATTTCTAGCTTCTATAAATTTCTGTTTATTTGAGCTGGACTTATGTCGGTTGAATCTGCGGAATGCATGCTGCCTTTGACAAATGGCAGCTGCACAAGCAGAAGTAAACCATTGGGGGGAGTGGGGCTTGCTATAGAATTTCCGTGCGGGAACATGTGCTTCAATAGCAGTTTTGAACCATTCAGTGGTCTCATTTGCACACTGTTCCGCTGGAAGAGTAAAGATATTTTGCCATGGGGCATCTCTGATGAGCTCCCTGATGGCTTGCCAATCAGCCTTTTTGTAATACCTCGTTGTTTTGAGTAGTGGGTCTTCAGTTTTAGGGCGAGAATTTAGGCTGATTTCTACCATTACCACAGTGTGATCAGCATTCCCGAGTGGGCTGTGGGCATTTGTTGTACAGTCATTGGGAACCGTTGTCAGAAAGAGATCTAGAAGTGAGGCATGTTGATCTTGCTGGTCTGGGAAACGTGTCGGAAATGTAACCAACTGAGATAGGGAATGGGATATAGAGAAGCTATGTGTTGCGCTACCAGCTACGTCTGTGTGATTAGAGAATCCTAGCCAGTTACTGTGGTGGACATTGAAGTCACCAAATACATGTATTTGTGCGCTAGTATCGAGGGAGAGTGCTATATCTATGCTGTCTGAGACTTTGTTTATTAGGGTACAGTCTTGGTTTGAGGGAGAGCGGTAGAGAAAATACAAGTAGCTAATATTGTGTTGCATATTTAGTCTGAAGCACATAAAGGCCTGGTCCTCTGATTCTAGTTTTATTTCTCTAGTCAGGGGGAGGGTGTTACGAATGTAGACTCCAAGTCCATGCATATGTCTGTCCGAGTCCTTACGGTAGAGTGGGAGATAACCAGGCATGTTAAAGTGGTTAGAGGGAATGGAGGAGTGAAGGTTAGTTTCACTTAATGTTAAGATATCCGGGTGTTTACAAGGAGAAATGACTCAACATCATCTAAGTTAGTTCTAAGCCCGCGGATATTAGTAAATGCAAGCCTCAAGGGAGGAGGCAAGTCCTGGTTTAAACGTAACTTTTGCTTGAGCTGTCATTTCATTTTATTTTATTTAAAAGTTTCAGTTAGGGTGAGTGAGTGAGGGGGTGCTGGACAAGTAGTTGTGCAGAATACCAGACATGCAATACAAGTAGACTATCAGCTGTCCTCACCCACAGGATTGTGGCCTCGGGAAAGCCCACCGGGAATGAGTGCAGGGTCCCTTTCCATGCGCGACATGGCACTACAAACATCCCGATATTTTACAACTGTTGATGGAGCAGCCGCTCTAAGCGCTACCAAAGAGTTAGGGCTCCTGTACTATCAGTCGGAAACAGCAGCCAGGAACTGTCAATCCGGTACCCGCAATCCGTTAGGCAAAGCCAGCCCAGTCCAACTGCACCGACATATATGGCACTGAAGCACCCCACTGTGTCCAGTTTAGGGGGATGGGATGTGGCGGGAGTGGGGAGAAGCGGCGTTCATTGCCCTAGTCAGGAAACAAGGTCAACCACTGGGTGATTCAGCCGAGTCCCTGTGATAGTACCTCTACGCCTGGCCAATAGGCAAAGAAGGAGTATGAAAGCCGGGCGATAGATAGAGCCTATCTCCTCCTTAAGCAGTTTAGGTTTGCCAACCGGTGATTTGTTTGAGTCACCAGCTCTAGGAAGGTTGTCGTCCAGGACTGAAAAGGCCTCCCTCCCCTAGGTTTAGTTTCAGAGTTTTCCTTCTGCTAGACGGATGACCTGGGAAGACCTACGGGTCCATCAGCTCCGAGGGGGTTCGCCCTGCGCCTGGGTCCTAATCCAGGTATTTCTGCGACCCCGCATGGGTAATGCCAATAATAGATAAAAAAAAAATTGGCATGCCTCTTACCTTCATTCAACACATCGATAGTGGTACAAAAGGACTTTACTCTTTCAATATAGTGCAACCATTCCTCTTTCGCATTCTTTAATTGTGCCTAACAATGCCATTTTATCCATTCCTCGCCAACACAACAATTCTTTTACTCTGGTTCATTGGGTTGTATGTTTTCACTGTGTTTATTTTATTTATTGTTTTTTTTTTTTATTCCTCCGCATTATCTTATCCTTGTCACCAATTATTATGTTCTAGCTGCGTCATTAAAGACACGTGAGACTGAGTCCATAGTAAAAAAAAACAAACTGTGACCTAAAAAGACCTAAAAAATAGCCGCCCTATGCTGTGGGGAAAATAGAGAAGACTTACTGCAAAAATGTGCTCGTGTCTGGCTGTTGTGTGGACTGAGAAGGAAAAATAAAAAGATCCAAGATGGCGACCGTGGTTTTTTAATGTCCACGGTCTCGAACAATTCTCGAAAAATCGTGTCTCATACATGATTTTGAGGTGTGCTCGGGCACCATAAAAGCAGATTGCTGGGGTAAGTGGGCAGAAGCGTTCAGACCTGTGTAGAGTGAACATCATCAGATTTTTCCGAACTTGTTTACATTGGACTAAACAAGGCGCTACCGGCGGTGAGCATGTGCATCAACGGGCATGAGTGCTTTGCACATGTAGACACTGGGTGCATGCAGACTCTCATTCGCAAGCATACTGCGATATGTGGGATAAGATGAAGGTCCCAGTGTTGACGGCTGATGGGGGCTCTCTAGCCTCTTGTGGAGTAAGCATCATCCATATGAGTATCGGTGATGGGCCCTCAGTAGCCGTGTGAGCCCTGTTTATAGACAGTGAGCTGCTTGGTTATGACCTGCTCCTAGAAATGGACACTATCAAAGAATTGGGTGGCGTCTGAATTGATGATGAGGGTAGGGCACGGTTCACTAAAGCAGGTCTCGCTCTGGGAACAGTCATGGAACTGGAGCAGCCTGACTTTTGTGCTGAATTCGTCCAGCGCACGAAATACTGGATGGTATCCTGGAAATGGTCGAACAATCAGCCATCAGAGAAGTTGTACAATAGAGTGCCGGAATATAAGATTCCGCCAGAGCCCATGCGGAATACCACAAGGAACTACAGACTTGGATCGATAACAAGTGGCTAGTTCCTTATCCTGAGAATTGCGCCCCCCCTAAGTGCCTGATCCTGCTAATGGTAGTTATCCAACAAAACAAACAGAAGGTAAGGCTGGTGCTCGACTATCAGGAACTGAACAAGCACATGGACTCTTTTACAGCTCGCATGGACATATGTGCCGAGAAATTGAGAAAATGGTGGCAAATGGGATTTCATGTATCTGTGTTAGATCTTCACAAGGCCTATCTTCAAGTGCACATGCACTAATTACTGTGGCCCTACCAAACCATACTTATTAAGGTGAAAAAGTATTGTTTAACCCACATGGGGTTTGGACTTAATGTGGCGCCATCGATTATGCAAATGATTGTTGATGCTATTCTGGCTAAGAATGAGCCCGTACAGCAAGCAACATCTGCATATATTGATGATGTGTACGTGGATGAGAGAATTATGGCTGCAGCATGTGTGAAGGAGCATCTCTGCAACTTTGGCCTCCTCAACAAAGAATGGGAAAGGCTACAGGATGGTACATGGGTGGTTGGTCTGCAGGTCTGAAAATAGAATGATGTCCTATGTTGGAAACGAGGGAACAAGGTCCTGGACATGCTCCACTCCACGTTGCTACGCAGTCAAGCATATTTTCTCTGTGTGGAAAGTTAGTTGGGCACCTCCTTATGGGCGGCTGCCTTTGTGTTGTAGTGGCATTCATCAAGTTAAAAGCATCCAAGGTGGGATGATGAAGTTCATGATGCCCCTCTCAACACAATGTTTGGGAAGGTCCTTACCAGGGTGCATGAGGAAGACCCAGTGTAGGCCAGATGGTGTGTTGATGGCCGAGACCTCAGTGTGTAGAATGATGTGAGCTCTCTTGCCACTGACATGTTGCTAATCCATGATGGGACTGTAGTGGAGGATGATTGCTGGCTACGACCAGAAAAAGACTCCCAGCATATAAACCTGGCAGAGCTTGATGCCGTCATCAAGGGGATAAACTTGGCAATCCTATGGAAATGTTCACCGATTCTGCCTGTGTCCACAAGTGGATTTCAGAAACCCTTACCGGGAGGGCCAGGGTATGAACCAAAGCCACAAGTGAGATGCTCATCCGACAGCAGCTTGACACAATCGTGAGGCTGGTACAAGAATACGCACTGTCAATGGAGGTGTCCCTGGTCAAACCCAGCCTGGACAAAGCAGATTGTTTGACAAAGGTACCCCAAAGATGACTTGACACCACTAAGAGAGCCATTGAACCCATACAACTTACCTGCACTGCGTCTGTGAGCCCCGTTTGATTTAATTGAATCAAAGAAGTCAATCAGCAGAGAGGGCATCCTGGGATCAAACAGACCTTATATTTCGCTAAGTTGGTTCATTCAGGAGTGCAGAAGGCAGACGTCAGGAGAGTGGTCAAAAGCTTGCCAGTCCATCGACCCTGGGAGTTCACTGGAAGAAAGGGAAGCTGGAGGTGAGGGACCACTGGAGTCGGTTGGTGATAGATATTACCTACCACGACGGCTGGACAACATGAGTGAATCAGAGTCTGAGATCAGTGAGGTATCGCTTTGGTTCGCACCAGCTTTATCTGAAAGTAATTCAGGCATGAGTAGCCTCCCAGCAGATGCATTCTTTTTCAACCCACAGACTGCAGACGAGAGCGCAAGTGAAGATGAGGCATGTGTCGTCCCCCCACTTCAAAGAAGCACCTGGTGGAGGCAACTGCCACCTCCGTGCAATTGCTATGATCATGAGATCAGGGGGGAGTGTGGGGAAAATAGAGAAGACTTACTGTAAAAATATGCTCGTGTCTGTCTGTTGCCGATAAGGAAAAACGAAAAGATCCAAGATGGCGACTGTGGTCTTTTAATGTCCACGGTCTCAAACAGTTCTCAAAAAATCGCATCTCACACGTGATTTTGAGGTGTGCCCGGGCACCATAAAAACAGATTGCTGGGGTAAGTGGGCAGAAGCGTTCAGGAGTGTGCAGAGTGAATGTCAGACTTTTTCGAACTTGTTTACATTGGACTTGAAGGCAATGATATTGTAGTCGGTCAAGAAGCAAGCCAGCAGAACAGTCTTCCATAGGCAGGCAGTTCTAAGAAAGAAGTGTTCAGACCTGTGTAGAGCGAACATCGTCATGCAAATAAGATTTTTCCAATTCACACGCTCTCTTTATTTGTATCACTCAAAACAAAGGAAGCAGGCCTTGCTCCCTGGGGTTAAGAGCCACAATCAATCTCATTAGAACCTATGTGGTAAGGGAAACAAATCTGCCTCAATCTGTTGCAATAATTCGTCTGACATAAGGGCATTGGTGTTTGCAAGTGATAATATTTTGCCCTACATTTGGGCATTAAAACGTCTCATAGTGACAAGGTAATTTCGAGGGTTCGAGCCACGAGTGAGAATTCGATGTTTTTATAACACTATATACTAACAATGCCAAAGAAATCATCATCATAATCATATGGAAGTGCAGCAGCAGCAGCAGCAGCAGCAGCACACAACAAAAAACAGGAGATTAGAAGAAAGTGATGAAGCACGACAAGAACAGAATTCGCAATGCTAGACGAAGAGAGACTGAATTCGCAATGCTAGACGAAGAGAGACTGAATTCGCAATGCTAGACGAAGAGAGACTGAATTCGCAATGCTAGACGAAGTGAGACTGAATTCGCAATGCTAGACGAAGAGAGACTGAATTCGCAATGCTAGACGAAGAGAGACTGAATTCGCAATGCTAGACGAATAGAGACTGAATTCGCAATGCTAGACGAAGAGAGACTGAATTCGCAATGCTAGACGAAGAGAGACTGAATTCGCAATGCTAGACGAAGAGAGACTGAATTCGCAATGCTAGACGAAGAGAGACTGAACTCGCAATGCTAGACGAAGAGAGACTGAATTCGCAATGCTAGACGAATAGAGACTGAATTCGCAATGCTAGACGAAGAGAGACTGAATTCGCAATGCTAGACGAAGAGAGACTGAATTCGCAATGCTAGACGAAGAGAGACTGAATTCGCAATGCTAGACGAATAGAGACTGAATTCGCAATGCTAGACGAAGAGAGACTGAATTCGCAATGCTAGACGAATAGAGACTGAATTCGCAATGCTAGACGAAGAGAGACTGAATTCGCAATGCTAGATGAATAGAGACTGAATTCGCAATGCTAGACGAAGAGAGACTGAATTCGCAATGCTAGACGAAGAGAGACTGAATTCGCAATGCTAGACGAAGAGAGACTAAATTCGCAATGCTAGACGAAGAGAGACTGAATTCGCAATGCTAGACGAATAGAGACTGAATTCGCAATGCTAGACGAAGAGAGACTGAATTCGCAATGCTAGACGAATAGAGACTGAATTCGCAATGCTAGACGAATAGAGACTGAATTCGCAATGCTAGACGAATAGAGACTGAATTCGCAATGCTAGACGAATAGAGACTGAATTCGCAATGCTAGACGAATAGAGACTGAATTCGCAATGCTAGACGAAGAGAGACTGAATTCGCAATGCTAGACGAAGAGAGACTGAATTCGCAATGCTAGACGAATAGAGACTGAATTCGCAATGCTAGACGAAGAGAGACTGAATTCACAATGCTAGACGAATAGAGACTGAATTCGCAATGCTAGACGAAGAGAGACTGAATTCGCAATGCTAGACGAAGAGAGACTGAATTCGCAATGCTAGACGAAGAGAGACTGAATTCGCAATGCTAGACGAAGAGAGACTGAATTCGCAATGCTAGACGAATAGAGACTGAATTCGCAATGCTAGACGAAGAGAGACTGAATTCGCAATGCTAGACGAAGAGAGACTGAATTCGCAATGCTAGACGAAGAGAGACTGAATTCGCAATGCTAGACGAAGAGAGACTAAATTCGCAATGCTAGACGAAGAGAGACTGAATTCGCAATGCTAGACGAATAGAGACTGAATTCGCAATGCTAGACGAAGAGAGACTGAATTCGCAATGCTAGACGAAGAGAGACTGAATTCGCAATGCTAGACGAAGAGAGACTGAATTCGCAATGCTAGACGAAGAGAGACTAAATTCGCAATGCTAGACGAAGAGAGACTGAATTCGCAATGCTAGACGAATAGAGACTGAATTCGCAATGCTAGACGAATAGAGACTGAATTCGCAATGCTAGACGAAGAGAGACTGAATTCGCAATGCTAGACGAATAGAGACTGAATTCGCAATGCTAGACGAAGAGAGACTGAATTCGCAATGCTAGACGAAGAGAGACTTAATTCGCAATGCTAGACGAAGAGAGACTGAATTCGCAATGCTAGACGAAGAGAGACTGAATTCGCAATGCTAGACGAAGAGAGACTAAATTCGCAATGCTAGACGAAGAGAGACTGAATTCGCAATGCTAGACGAATAGAGACTGAATTCGCAATGCTAGACGAAGAGAGACTGAATTCGCAATGCTAGACGAAGAGAGACTGAATTCGCAATGCTAGACGAAGAGAGACTGAACTCGCAATGCTAGACGAAGAGAGACTGAATTCGCAATGCTAGACGAAGAGAGACTGAATTCGCAATGCTAGACGAATAGAGACTGAACTCGCAATGCTAGACGAAGAGAGACTGAACTCGCAATGCTAGACGAAGAGAGACTGAATTCGCAATGCTAGACGAAGAGAGACTGAATTCGCAATGCTAGACGAAGAGAGACTGAACTCGCAATGCTAGACGAAGAGAGACTTAATTCGCAATGCTAGACGAAGAGAGACTGAATTCGCAATGCTAGACGAAGAGAGACTGAACTCGCAATGCTAGACGAAGAGAGACTGAATTCGCAATGCTAGACGAAGAGAGACTGAATTCGCAATGCTAGACGAAGAGAGACTAAATTCGCAATGCTAGACGAAGAGAGACTGAATTCGCAATGCTAGACGAATAGAGACTGAATTCGCAATGCTAGACGAATAGAGACTGAATTCGCAATGCTAGACGAAGAGAGACTGAATTCGCAATGCTAGACGAATAGAGACTGAATTCGCAATGCTAGACGAAGAGAGACTGAATTCGCAATGCTAGACGAAGAGAGACTTAATTCGCAATGCTAGACGAAGAGAGACTGAATTCGCAATGCTAGACGAAGAGAGACTGAATTCGCAATGCTAGACGAAGAGAGACTAAATTCGCAATGCTAGACGAAGAGAGACTGAATTCGCAATGCTAGACGAATAGAGACTGAATTCGCAATGCTAGACGAATAGAGACTGAATTCGCAATGCTAGACGAATAGAGACTGAATTCGCAATGCTAGACGAAGAGAGACTGAATTCGCAATGCTAGACGAAGAGAAACTGAATTCGCAATGCTGGACGAAGAGAGATTGAACATCTAGCTGATACAACATCACAGTTTACTTCTACCAGCAGTCGAATGGCCACATTGAGAGAAAATGAAGACGAACAGGAAAGAGAAAATCGCTTAGTTGCTAACAGGAGACGAATGGCTATATCGAGAAAAAATGAAGATGAACAGTAAAGAGAACATTGCTTAGTTTCTAACAGGACGTGTATTGTTGCATCGAGAGAAAATGAAGACGAACAGGAAAGACAAACTCGATTAATGGCTAACAGGAGCCGGATGTCTGCAATAAGATTAAATCAAAGTTTAGACATATCTCAGGATGGTTCATTTAATATGCATATTGATATTGTTACACTAAGATCACAAGAAACAACAGAAAGAGAGCAAGATGTGACAATGATTGCTCAAACCTCTCACTCAATAATCAGAAATTCAAGAAACATTAATTGGCTGATGGAAGCATTTTCATATGATTCACATAAAGAATACAGCTGTGATCCCAATGTTAGAATTGAACATATGAATATCATTTGTCAACATTGTTCTGTCAAGAAGTGGCCTGCTGAAAGAAATGGATTATGTTGCTTGGGAGGGAAAATAAATCTTCCAAAAATCCCAAATCCTCCAGAATTTTTCAGAAACCTACTCACCCATGACACAGCAAAAGTAAAACACTTCCGAAAAAATCTTCTAAAATACAATTCAGCTTTTCAAATGACATCTTTTGGAGCTGGTAGAAACGTCACAGACTTTGGATTCTTAACAACTTACAAAATCCAAGGACAATGTTATCATTTAATGGGTGATCTGCTTCCACTACCTAACATTCCCATGAATTTGTACAGGTTTATTTTATGGGTGGTAATCAAACAGAAGCTGAACAAAGATGCACAAACGTTCAAGGTGGATTGGAATTGGACATTGTGATGGAGTTACAGTACCTTTTACACCAACACCATAAATATGTTAGGATTTTGAAATATGCCCTAGAATGCATGCAGCATATGGAAAATCAAAAAATCATCATAAAAGCGGACAAGCGTCCATCTGGAGAACATGAACGGAGATACAATGCACCTGTGACTGATGAAATTTCAATCTTAATGGTGGATGAAACACATGAACACAGCGATATTATTTTGAAATTACGAAGTGGACAATTGCAACGTATTTCTGAGACTCACAGAGCCTATGATGCACTTCAATACCCACTTATTTTCTGGAATGGTCAAGATGGTTATCATTTTCAGCTCTGTCAGAGAAACCCAGTAACAGGTCTGGATACTAATCGATTAGTTACAGCAAAATGTTTTTATTCCTTTCTTCTCATGGTTAGAGATGACTGTAATCATATTTTATCTTTAAAGGAGGTGACCAGTCAATTCATGGTGGACATGTATGCGAAAATAGAAACCGAAAGATTAGGGTTCATACGAAGAAATCAAAAAAAATTAAGAGTGGATGAATATATACACCTAAGAGATGCTATAAATTCTGATGGTGATCATACAAATATTGGACAGATACAGGAGGACCACGATATATGCATCAACGAACTCAGGATGCAATGGCTTATATAAGAAAATTTGGTCGTGCTGATCTTTTCATTACATTCACCTGTAATCCCAAGTGGACTGAAATCAAAGATGAACTTTTTCAATACCAAACAGCCAAGAATCGCCATTGAAAAGCTAAAAAAATTTCTCTGGCTTATCAAAGAAGGAAGAATTTTTGGTGAATTAAATGCTTGCATGACAACAATTGAGTGGCGAAAGAGAGGACTGCCTCACTCTCACACCTTGATTGGTGTAAAAAGAATAGTAGAGGAGATGACATAGACAAAATTATTTCAGCTGAGCTGCCAGATGAAAGTGTTGATCCAGAACTTTTTGAAATCATCAAAACACAATTAATTCATGGTCCATGTGGAGTGCTCAATCTAGCATCACCATGTATGCAAGATCGCAAATGCTCTAAAAAGTATCCAAAGCCTTTCATTGCAGAAACACAGACGGACTACAATGGATATCCTCTTTATCGCAGGCGATCACCAGAACACGGAGGCCACTCAACAACCTTAGTTGTTAGAGGACAAGTAATAAATGTGAACAATCGATGGGTAGTGCCATATAATAGTTTACTATGTAAAACCATGACGGCACACATCAATGTGGAATATTGCAGTTCGGTCAAAGCAATTAAATACATAACAAAATATATCAACAAGGGTAGTGATATGGCTACTTTTAGAATTGGTGATGAAGCTGAAAGAGATGAAATCAAAATTTATCAGACAGGCCGATACATCTCCAGTAACGAAGCTATATGGAGGATCTTTGGATTTGAAATACACCAACGATTTCCGACCGTGGTTAATTTAGCAGTACATCTTGAGAATGGACAGAGAGTTTATTTCAATGAGGATACAGCAAATGCTTTAGCTCAGTAACCACCACAAACTACACTTACTGCATCTTTTTTTGCCTTTGCCAAGAGGATGATTTTGTCAGATCACTTTTATATATAGAAATCCCTACTTATTATACGTGGAGTAAGCAAAAAAAAAATGGGTTCATCGTAAGCAAGGATGTATTATTCCCGGACATGACATCAAAGCATCTGATGCTATTGGTCGTGCTTATATTGTACACCCCAATAATAGAGAGTGTTTTTTATTTACGACTTCTTCTCCACACTGTTCGTGGACCAACATCCTTTGAGGATCTCCGAACATTTCAAGGTGTACTGTGTACAACATACCACGAAGCATGTGCATTACGTGGACTTTTGAAAGACGTTGAACATTGGCAAAAAACCTTACAAGAAGCATCAGTTTCAAGAGTAGCCAGTCAAATTAGACAGTTATTCACAATTATGCTGACAGCCTGTGAGATTGAGCAACCATATTTGCTGTGGGAGGAATTCAAAACTGATATGTCCGAAGATTATCTTCATCAAACCCGACTGCAAAATGAAAATATGGCAATTGCATTTTCACCTGAAATTTTTAATCTATCTCTCAGTGATCTATCCTGTCGAGTTCAGGCACTTAACCGTACATTAACTACTTGTGGTATGCCAGAGCCTGATGAAATAATGAACATAAACAACGGACTACAACAGGAGACCTCTTTCGATCATGAAGCATGTAATCACTTCATCAACCAAAATGAACTGAGACTTGTGGATGAACAAAGAAATATTTACGAGAACATTTTGAAAAGTATTAATAATGACCAAGGTATAACATTCTTTATTGATGCTCCTGGTGGAACTGGCAAGACCTTCTTATTGAACTTGCTTCTTGCAAAAGTTCGCCTCACAAACAATATTGCACTTGCAGTCGCATCAAGTGGGATTGCAGCAACACTTTTAGATGGTGGTAGAACAGCACACTATGTTTTCTCTACCACTAGATCTTACCTGACAGGAAAAACCGTTTTGTAACATAAAAAAAGAATCTTCAAAGGCCAGATTACTACAAAGTTGTAAGTTGATAATCTGGGATGAAGCAACAATGGGCCACAAAAAAGCAATAGAAGCATTAGACTCTACACTACAGGACTTAAAAGGTAATACAAAAATCATGGGAGGAGTAACTTTGGTTTTTGCTGGTGACTTCAGACAAATCCTTCCAATTGTTCCCAGAGGTACTCGAGCCGATCAGATTAATGCATGTCTTAAAAAGTCCTATTTATGGCATCACGTTAGAACAATGAACCTAACCCTTAATATGCGAGTACATTTATATGCTGATTCTGCTGTTGGTGAATTTGCCACTAAACTATTACAAATAGGAGATGGCCTCCTGGAAAAGGATTCATCTGACCAAATTCAGTTGCCCTTTCAAACACTTCAAACTGAATAAGAATTGATAGCAAAAGTATTTCCAGATCTTCGGAATCAGCATACGGATATCCAATGGCTCTGTGAACGAGCTCTTTTAGCATAAAAAAAACTTGATATGCTGTAAAGCAACCAACCAAACCAAGTTTACACAAAGGAATGATCAACAGTTTAAATATTTTCTTTACTAAAACATTGCATTTGGACAAAATATTTATGGCGTGGATCTTATTTTGTTTTTTTGTTTTTCAAAATTTTTTGTTGTTCTTTACAATATTTTCATGCTAAGTTTTTAGCCTATACCAATTTGCTGTAACCACACATGAAAAAAACTCTCACATGACGTCTTTTGAAATTGGTGACATGGTGATAATTTAATTTTTTTTTTTTTGATAATGAACTTATTCATTAATTTTTTTTTTCCTACTCTTCTAAAAGTGAAAAAATAAAATGTTGTATACATCGATCAAGAATTTTTTTTAATAAAATTAAATATATTTTTTGTACACACTTTTTTTTTAAATATTATCTAATAAATATTTAAACAAAAATTTTAATTGAAATATCAAATCGTTTTTGTTTCTTATTCATCAAACATTACTGTTTTATCTCTCCAAAATTAATTTTATAAGCCTCTTAAACAGTTTTCTCTTACCCAAATGCAAAGTGGGGTACTATTTCAATCAACTCCAACCAAAATTCACTTATATTTAGTTTTATATGGCCCATATAAAAAAAAAACATGATTCCTTATTTCTCAAAAAAAAAAAAAAAATGAAAAAAAAATCACAGTAATATTAATATTTATTTGCACGAGGGCAAAATTAGATGCAGGGTTGTCTGGAAAATCACTTTTTTCTTTCCCCGGTGTTGCTCAGAATTTACAATCGTCATTCTAGAATAGAGCAGTGGTATTTAAACACAGCATCTCCTGGTAAGTCAATAAAAATATACTTAGGCATTCAACTGAATTTAAAAGACATTATTTCCAAGACACAATGTATCACAAGTAGCTGAGTTGAATAACTCGTAACTGTTTTTACCTTTTCCTGTAATCTGTGGTTAAATTTTTTTTCTTTGTTTTGCTCGGATACTCGCAGCTATTTTCATTTATTGGTGTGGGGGGGATCCTCAATAGCATTAGTATGTAAGTAAGGATTTAACTGTCTTAAATGTATTTTGTTTTAATTTTTCTTACAATTATACTGAGGAAGGAAAGAACCCCAGTAATGCTGAAATTTATAGTGAAGCAAGACAATTTATTGGGAAATTCTAAATTCCCTCTTCTAAATTCTTTCAAATTATGGTGGCCTTGGTGGGAAGAGAAATTATTTAACATATGTTATACAATACCTGTTTCATATAAATGCTGCAAATAACCTACCTTAGAGAAGATACAATTATTTCATACGTGTAATACACATCTTAGGTAGGTAAAATATTCTTTTGCTCGAAATAGCAAATGATAGAGATTAAAAAATTCCTCACTCCTAAGAAAAAATTCAATTTTTTCATTGTTTATACACTCCCGTTTGTGGTAAGAGAAATTATTTAACATGTTGGACAATAATAGCAAATGATACATAAACATACAAAAGTCCTCTCTCAAAAGAATAACAAAACTTAATTCAATTTTCTCATTGTTTATACGGTCCCGAGCAACACCGGGTAGCCCCGCTAGTGGTGTCGCGGCTTGGCCGCTAATCAACAACAACAACAACGACGGCATTACAAACGACCAGCAATTAATAGACTCTACCAAAATCAGAAGTAGCAAGTAAACAACAACAACAACAACGACGGCATTACAAACGACCAGCAATTAATAGACTCTACCAAAATCAGCAGTAGCAAGTAAACAACAACAACAACAACGACGGCATTACAAACGACCAGCAATTAATAGACTCTACCAAAATCAGCAGTAGCAAGTAAACAACAACAACAACAACGACAGCATTACAAACGAACAGCAATTAATAGACTCTACCGAAATCAGCAGTAGCAACAGCGCGACAGACGACAACCAATTGAGGGCCTTTCGCCAAAATCATCAGCAGCAGCAATGTCGGCGGCTGTCACGTGATTTCAGGGCCCCGTTGTAGAAAAGAAATTTAAAAAAAACATCTTTTCTACAACAATAACAAAAACAACAAACTTTAATTTCCTGGAAAAAACTTTGAAATACAAACAACGAAATCCTTCAGCATCGACTGCTCGTAAAGAACACATCCGGGAATTAATATTAACTGTTGTTTATAAATAGAAACAATTTCCTGCCCGTCCCCGGTATCTAGCAGCCCTCTGAATATTTCGGCAATTGTAAATATAGTTTTCATTCTTAAACGCTGGGGATTTATTAGTTAGTTTAAGATCCATAGAGTGAATGAGGTATTTTGGTAAATGTTGCCAGTCAAGAGTAAGACTCCAAAGTCTACATTCATTACCTTTTTAATCACTTTAGTCACAAAGACCCTGAACCCTTCCCCTCCCAAACTTTGAGTAGGGCCTTGTGCCTAATTTTGTTGTTTAAGGAATTTTTTTGTTAATTGGATTTTCAAGATTTTTTTATTAAGCAATAAAATACATAATCTCATGCGAAGCTCGTCCAAGTGTAGTATCTCTACTAAACTTGACCCACCACCGGG
The DNA here is from genome assembly GCF_053919585.1 of Euprymna scolopes. Classification (NCBI taxonomy): domain Eukaryota; kingdom Metazoa; phylum Mollusca; class Cephalopoda; order Sepiida; family Sepiolidae; genus Euprymna; species Euprymna scolopes. The sequence continues at coordinate 43,723,647 of NC_136491.1, read as the reverse complement.
CTCTCGGGCTAGGTTAAGGTGTTTTTTATTACTAACCTTGGTTAGTTAGGACCGACCCCCTCCTTTGGGGAGTCAGGACCTAGAGGACCGACTCCACATTTGTGGCAGCTTGGACCCGGAAACCGATCCCCTCTTTTGGGAGACTGGAATCTCGGGACCAACACCACTATCGCTGGTAGTTGAGACCTTCTCTTTTCATTTGTTGTTGCATGTTGTTTTTTCTTCGTTTCGGTCTCACTTCTCGAGACTGGGATGGTCTAATTTCTCACCACTTAATTGCCTGAGCAGCACTCTGACCTGCCAGGCCCAAACTTTTGTCTATCTTCGCTGCTCTCCCAGTGGATCGAGCAGACAGGGCTTTCTTTCTCGCTTCCGTTGGGGTAGTTAGTGGGTAGGGTGACGTGGGGTAGGGCGGGTGCTTCGTTTCTGCTCCCCTCTGTGGGCAGGGATGCCTATCCCCTCTCTCTCTTAATTGCGACGCGGCACTCTGACCCGCTAGCACCCACTGCGTCTTTCTTCTCTGCTCTCCCCCCTCGCGGGGGGATCTGAGCTGCTAACCCGACATCCCCGTGAGGGGAGGTCAAAAACACTATTCCCTTCTGAGTCCGCTTCACCCCCTCCACTCCCCTGGGTTTTCTTTTCTCCCAGCTACACTTTGGGCAGCGGCCAGTGCTACCGCCACGATGCCAGGCAGGAGGGGTACGTCACCCCAAATGCGCAGCATCTCAACTACGAACGACTCCCTATGGGAGGGAGCTGATGCATCTCCCGGCGAGACAGCGCCAGGAAACAAGGTAGGGCCCCGGCGCGCGGCGACCTTGGAAGAAAGCGGGAGGGTAGGGCCGCAGCCCGCGGCGACCCCCCGAAAAGCACCTGCAACCGCTCCCCACGAGGGCAACCCAGCAGAAAAAGCTGCCGCTAAGTCAATAGCTGGGGAAAGTGCAGAACCCAGCCAACCAGCTGCACCCCAGGACGGCAGAACCAAGGGAGGAAGACCGGGGAATCCATCCCCCGCTCCCCCAAAGGGCGACTCCCCCACAGAAAAGGAGGAGAACAGCACCGCGGACCAAACCGAGGCGCTGGATGAAGACGTAATAGCCTCCATCTGCTCACTATTCGGCGGGGAAGACAGTGATTGGCCCCCCAACACTCCCCAAGAGGACCAAATACGGAAAAGGGGTGACTCTCCGGCCAGTGGTAACAAAAGCAAGCTGGAAGGAGAGACACCCTTGACAGTACCCACTAAGGCTCCAGCTGGGAACACGGCACCAGAAGGGGAGACACCTCCGTCCCCCAAGGGGACAGCCACCCAGCAAAGGAAGAAAATAAGAAAGGGGAGCGGCCCGGAGAGCAAACCAAGCCAGGACGAAACAACGCCAAAGACACAATGGCCTACTTTGCCTGGTAACGGCCCAGTTCCAAAACCAAAAAGGCCCATAACAATGGAGAGCCCCACAACACCAGCTACGCCCCCCAACCCGAGTCCAGCTGACACCCACCAGGATGGAGGACCGGCATGGGGCCCCAAAGAGCAGCAAGGGAAGTTGATGCCCGAAGACTACAGAGCACTCTTCGACTCCACTTACAAGGAGTATACCCAGGGGAACAACATCCAACCCCTCCCGGGTCAAGTGGAAGTTCTGGAGAAAAGAGTGCTCTCACTGATAACTTCAGACACCAAGACAAGGGGTCTGACGGGCGTCAACAAGGACACCATGATGAACGTGTTGCTGGAGCAGAACATTCCCGCCAACTACATCTGTAGAAGGAGTTACGCACAGTGGGATGTTCTGCTCCCCACCTCCGAAGACGCAGTCAGGCTGTCCAGGACCTGCCATCAGAGCAGGAACATAAAGCTCCAACCCATCTATATGAACAAGAGGAGAGCAAATGTTTCTGCTCTAAACGTCCCCTGCTATATGGAGGCCAAACAACTGGGGGCTATCCTAAGCCAGTATGGGGACGTAGAGGAAGTCACCCCGGTCCGCGGATTAAGAAACATCATGACCGGGGACTACAAAGTACAGATGGTCCTGGACAAGGCTGGATTCTACGCCATCCCAGCCACACTCAAGTTTGGAGAGTGGACACTCTCCCTTATAGTGGAAGGGAGGAGGCCCCATTGCTGGCTGTGCACACAACAAGGGCATATGGCGAAGGACTGTCCGAAGAGGAATGGAGGGAAGAAGCCCACAAAAGCGGCGGGAACAAGCGTGACAACAAATCAAGCCGCTGCTCCCGCGCCGGCCGCAAATCCTCCAGAGGCACCGACAGGCTGGGTGACAGTCGTAAAGAAAGGCAAGACCAACAAACAGCCATTCTTGCAGACAGTCACCCAAGACCTAGACCAACCGAAGAGCGAGACGGAGAAAATGGACACACAGACACCCTCCTCCTCAAACAAGAGGAAACTACCAGAATCTGAGGAGGAGGCCGCGTCAGAGGCAGAGGAAGAGACAACAACAGTCTCTATGGCCCTGAGCGCAACAGAGATCAGGAGGGCCAGGAGGAGGAAAAGTCGCAAGACACGCGCAAACCCTCCTACCCCCACTGAGACTGAGAAGGACTCCCTCGCAACAACAACACAGGATGAGCCCCCTGTGATCCCAACACCCCAGCAACCCGAACAACCTTCCCCCTCTCCTATAAAGGCCCCAAGAAACTCTTCCCGCCCCTCATCCCGTGACAGGAGCCAAAAAGAAGAAAATGAGCAGGCTACCCCCTCCCCAAGCGCTCAGCCTCCCCATCAACCAAAAGAGGTCCCCTCCCCCACTCCCAAAGTCCGCACTGAACGGACCAAAAAGCTCCCCTTCCTGCCAGGAAGCAGGATTTGTGAAACAGACCCTCTCCAACCGGCTCCGGACCTTAAAGGACAACAGAAGGTCCGGTACAATAAACTCAAAAACTTTGAAAAAGTCGGTGGAGACCTAGTAACAGACCCCACTAAATTCAAGGACGCTCCCTTGTTGACCACTTTCGTTAGGGTCGACAAGGACGCTAGGACTGGAGGAATGTGGGCAATGATTAAGGCAGCGAAGAATGCGATCCCAGGCCAGCAGCTGGTGGATAGGGACCATCCTTCGCTGACCAACATTTTCTTTAAATGTGAGGGTAGAATCCCCATGTATGTACACCCATCGCTATACAGGGCACTCAAACTAACCTTCCCCCTGGACGTGGGGGGCGTGGCCAAGGATGGATCACCTTCATCGGATTTACTTACCGGCAGCCTTGGCCAGGCCTGCCATGTCCTCACTGCCCAGGATTTCAGACCCGTCTGTGACAGTGCTTGAGGTAAGTGATCATGTCTTTGAACTTGGCTACATTGAATGTGAGGGGCATCAGGTGTCGAAGCAGGGCCTCGCGCGTTGTGAGAGACTTGGTGTCCCTTAAGGTAGATATCGCCGCTATCCAGGAGACCCACTTTATTTGTGACGAGGATTGTCAGGTGCTGGTGAACGATTACGATGTTTACTCAGCATATGGCAATACTAATAGTCGTGGAATCTCCTTGCTAGTGAGTCGCACCCTGTCAGCGTCGGTGAATGTCGTTCACGCAGGCGAGGACGGGCGGCTAGTTGTTGTTGATGTTGCCGTTAATAGTAGTGTGTTTCGGATTGTCGCGGTTTATGCTCCCAATTCTGCTGTAGAGAGGGCATCCTTTTTTCGACGGTTGGAGGGCTTCTTAGTGGATCCGGAACGGTTAGTGCTAATGGGTGATTGGAATGCGATCCTTGATCCCCAAATAGATAAGGTCGGGGGGACTAGTAGGTCGGTGCGGTGTGACAGCACTCTGTTCGACCTGATGGCCTCGTGCGATCTCGTCGACAGATTCCGGCTGGACCATCCGGGGCGGGAGATGTGGACGTGGCATCTTGGAACGCCTTCCCATCCGAGTACTTACTTGGATCGGATGTTAGTTAGAAGAGGTGACGTAGACTTTCTATCGTGCCCCACGTTCCACTGGTTAGGACACTCGGACCATAAACTCGTTATGGCCCGTTTGAACTTAAGTGCTAGGCCTAAACTAGCCGGATACTGGAAGTTCAACAGCACCTTGTTGGAGTTGGAGGACTACCGGTTGAAGGTTACAGAATTAATTCAGCGGGCTTTAGTGGGGGCGGTTACAGGGAGTAAGTGGTGGGTTAGTCTTAAGGCCAAGATTAGGCGCTTCTCTGTCCAATACAGCCAACGCCTCGCGTTAGATAAGGCTAAGGCAAAGAAGCGCTTAGAGGATAAGCTGACCCGGGCGGTGGAGAGGGGGGATCCCCTAGAGGCAGCACTAGCTAAACAAGACCTCAACCGCTTGGCTAGCGAGCGGTATGAAGGTCAAGTAGTTAGGGCCAGATTAATGAAAGTTTCCAACGAGGCTGTGAATGTTGACGCTGTTGAGCGTAAGGCTGCTCTAAGGCGCGGTTCGGACGGGTACATTCGTAAAGTACATAACCTGGAAGGACACGCCCTAGCTTCGACTCGGGAGATCTGCGAGGGGTTTCGGGAGCATCTATCGGAGCGCTTCACCCAACTACCCGGACTCAGGGTCGATGAGTTTGGCAGCTATTTGGCTGACTCGCCCCGCCTCACGGCGGCTCGGGCAGCTAGCTGTGATGGTCTTGTTACTGAACATGAGGTCATTACTGCGTTGAAGCAGGTCGGCTACAACAAATCCCCGGGGCTTGATGGTTTACCCTACGAGTTCTACGTGAGGCTGTCGCCCATGTTGGTCCCTATTCTGAAGGATATGTTCAACCATTGGTTTGCCCAGGGTTCCATCCCTGGACAGGTGACCAAGGGAGTGATCACATTGCTGAGGAAAGGTCAACGGCATGGTGGGAGGGAAAGCTTTGATGATTTTAGGCCCTTGACTCTGCTAAACACAGAGTTAAAGATTTTGGCAAAGATTCTTGCGAATCGCTTGCAGGTTGTCATCACTGACTTGATCGAACCGGACCAGACTTATGCTGTGAAGGGGAGATCGATTCAAGACAATTTGCACTTGATACGCTCGATCATAGAGGGGACAGAAGACGACGCCGAAGCCGCGCTGATCAGTTTGGATCAGTCCAAGGCATTCGATAGGGTCGACCATCGGTTCCTAGGATCTGTGCTAGAGGCCGCCGGATTTAATCCGGACTTCCGCAAGTGGATCTTTGTCCTGTATGATAGGCCGACGGTAGCGGTGCAGATCAACGGTAAGCTGTCGGAGTCATTCGCTGTCTCTCGGTCGGTGCGTCAGGGCTGTCCGCTGTCGCCTCTGTTGTACGTCCTGGCGTTGGAACCCCTCCTTCGCAAGTTAAGGGACGAGGCGGCTACACCAGTCCTGCGCGGAATAGCCCTCCCTGGAGGCACACGAGCCAGGGTTTCCGCGTTCGCTGATGACGTCACCGTGTTCGTGTCTTGCCACACGGACGTTCAAGCGGTGGTCGAGGCGCTCGCTCGATACGAAGAAGTTACAGGGGCCATGTTCAACCGCAGCAAGTCTGTCGGCCTGCGGTTGGGGGCCTGGACCGGGGTAAACTCGCTTCCAGGTATTTTCAGCTGGACCGATGGACCGGTCCGTATTCTCGGTATCTGGTTTGGACCGGGACTTCAGCTGGAAAAGAATTGGTCGGAAGTATATGGCAAGGTCAAATCGTCGGTGAAGACTTGGATTGGAAGGAAATTGTCCTTGAAGGGTCGGGCGGAGGCGTGCGCTACATACGTCTTCCCGCTCATCCTTTACCGATTGTCTGTACTTCCTCTCCCTGCAAAACGACTAACCCGCTTACAAGGGTGCCTCGATTCACTATTGTGGAAGGAGGGTAAGCATTATGTCTGCAGAGAGGTCTGTGTCCAGAAGCCGAGCGAGGGAGGCCTGGGTCAGCCCAGTCTCTTGTGTCATAGAAATGCCGAGAGATTGGCTTTCTTGGGTCGTTCGCTTGAAGAAGACGCTCCTTGGGTCCCTGTGGTCGAGAACGCGTTTCCCAATCTCAAATCCAACTCCTCGGTAGAAGGTCGTCGTAGGCCGAGGGGGGAGTCTAAGTTCTTCTCCGAATGCCGGACCGCTCTTAGAGCTTTGCCGGGGACCAGTGTCCTCGATCAGCCAAGAAAGAAACTATATCGGGAGCTAGTGGAGGGGACCGCGAAGGATCCACTTTGTAGGCGGATGGGATGGTCGATGGGGGTTGTCCGCTCTCATTGGAGTTGGGCGCCGGGACGGGAGATTCTGAACAACTCGGAATTTTCCCTCACCTGGCGACTGGTCCGTAACGCGCTGCCCCTTCTCGACGTACTCCGCCGGTATAAAGAAAATACAAGTGGCTTCTGTCCGCGCTGTGACGAACGCGAGCCCGAAACGATCGGGCACGCGTTTTTTAGTTGCAGCCGGATCCAGCCCTTATTGGAGTACGTCGAGGGGGTAACGGCTCGCATCGATGCCGAATGTCCGCTCGATCTCGACGAAGGGTTTTTTGTGTACAACATGGAGCCGCCGTTCCCCAGGGAGGAAAGAATGGTTTTCCTGGCGATCCTGGCAGTAGCGCGCATGGTGATTTGGATCACGCGCCTCAAGTTGGTCCACGAAGGGACATCTGTTCCAGATCGTGATCTGATCGTTTACTTTAAACATCAGCTTAAGGTGAAGATCAGATGCGATTGGAGGAGGTTGCCTAGAACGGATTTCGACAAGAGGTGGGTGCACAGCACTAGCTTGTGCATCCGTCGAGGAGTCAAGTTTCAATACGTGTTCCCTCCTTAAGCATGGCACGGGCGGTGCTGGGGCCTTCGGAACCCACCCCGCTTAGGTTCTAGCTAAGAAAAACTTAAGAAGACTCTTGACTGGTGGTATAAATGAGATCCTGCTCCTGATTTTATTTTTTGGTACTAGAGAACCTCTGAGTCTGCCCATCCCCTTTGTGCCACATCCTTGTTTTTTCAACATCCCCGGTCACTCCCCTACTCAGAGGTCACCTTCCAACCCTCCTCCACCCGTTGCTTTGTCTTCTCCCACTGCCATTAAGATATTTTCCCCAATCCCCAATTAGGGATGCCCTGCTTGTTTTCGGTTCCCCGGAAAACAGTGGGGGGTCTAGTCACCTAGATTAGGACAGGGGGGTCTCACTAACAACTCTGTAGGACTTATTGTTTGTTTTTCATACGAACACTTTTTAGTTTTTTCCCCACTCCACGAACAATCTTTCTCTTAATTCAAAAACTTTTTTTTTTTTCTAATGAAATTGAACTTTATTTTTTCACACATGCACACACACACCATATAAAAAAAAAAAAAAAAAAAAAAAAAAAAAAAAAAATGCATACACAAACACACAGACAACTGTTCATCAATTGTAAATATAGTTTTCATTCTTAAACGCTGGGGATTTATTAGTTAGTTTAAGATCCATAGAGTGAATGAGGTATTTTGGTAAATGTTGCCAGTCAAGAGTAAGACTCCAAAGTCTACATTCATTACCTTTTTAATCACTTTAGTCACAAAGACCCTGAACCCTTCCCCTCCCAAACTTTGAGTAGGGCCTTGTGCCTAATTTTGTTGTTTAAGGAATTTTTTGTTAATTGGATTTTCAAGATTTTTTTTATTAAGCAATAAAATACATAATCTCATGCGAAGCTCGTCCAAGTGTAGTATCTCTACTAAACTTGACCCACCACCGGGCTCTCGGGCTAGGTTAAGGTGTTTTTTATTACTAACCTTGGTTAGTTAGGACCGACCCCCTCCTTTGGGGAGTCAGGACCTAGAGGACCGACTCCACATTTGTGGCAGCTTGGACCCGGAAACCGATCCCCTCTTTTGGGAGACTGGAATCTCGGGACCAACACCACTATCGCTGGTAGTTGAGACCTTCTCTTTTCATTTGTTGTTGCATGTTGTTTTTTCTTCGTTTCGGTCTCACTTCTCGAGACTGGGATGGTCTAATTTCTCACCACTTAATTGCCTGAGCAGCACTCTGACCTGCCAGGCCCAAACTTTTGTCTATCTTCGCTGCTCTCCCAGTGGATCGAGCAGACAGGGCTTTCTTTCTCGCTTCCGTTGGGGTAGTTAGTGGGTAGGGTGACGTGGGGTAGGGCGGGTGCTTCGTTTCTGCTCCCCTCTGTGGGCAGGGATGCCTATCCCCTCTCTCTCTTAATTGCGACGCGGCACTCTGACCCGCTAGCACCCACTGCGTCTTTCTTCTCTGCTCTCCCCCCTCGCGGGGGGATCTGAGCTGCTAACCCGACATCCCCGTGAGGGGAGGTCAAAAACACTATTCCCTTCTGAGTCCGCTTCACCCCCTCCACTCCCCTGGGTTTTCTTTTCTCCCAGCTACACTTTGGGCAGCGGCCAGTGCTACCGCCACGATGCCAGGCAGGAGGGGTACGTCACCCCAAATGCGCAGCATCTCAACTACGAACGACTCCCTATGGGAGGGAGCTGATGCATCTCCCGGCGAGACAGCGCCAGGAAACAAGGTAGGGCCCCGGCGCGCGGCGACCTTGGAAGAAAGCGGGAGGGTAGGGCCGCAGCCCGCGGCGACCCCCCGAAAAGCACCTGCAACCGCTCCCCACGAGGGCAACCCAGCAGAAAAAGCTGCCGCTAAGTCAATAGCTGGGGAAAGTGCAGAACCCAGCCAACCAGCTGCACCCCAGGACGGCAGAACCAAGGGAGGAAGACCGGGGAATCCATCCCCCGCTCCCCCAAAGGGCGACTCCCCCACAGAAAAGGAGGAGAACAGCACCGCGGACCAAACCGAGGCGCTGGATGAAGACGTAATAGCCTCCATCTGCTCACTATTCGGCGGGGAAGACAGTGATTGGCCCCCCAACACTCCCCAAGAGGACCAAATACGGAAAAGGGGTGACTCTCCGGCCAGTGGTAACAAAAGCAAGCTGGAAGGAGAGACACCCTTGACAGTACCCACTAAGGCTCCAGCTGGGAACACGGCACCAGAAGGGGAGACACCTCCGTCCCCCAAGGGGACAGCCACCCAGCAAAGGAAGAAAATAAGAAAGGGGAGCGGCCCGGAGAGCAAACCAAGCCAGGACGAAACAACGCCAAAGACACAATGGCCTACTTTGCCTGGTAACGGCCCAGTTCCAAAACCAAAAAGGCCCATAACAATGGAGAGCCCCACAACACCAGCTACGCCCCCCAACCCGAGTCCAGCTGACACCCACCAGGATGGAGGACCGGCATGGGGCCCCAAAGAGCAGCAAGGGAAGTTGATGCCCGAAGACTACAGAGCACTCTTCGACTCCACTTACAAGGAGTATACCCAGGGGAACAACATCCAACCCCTCCCGGGTCAAGTGGAAGTTCTGGAGAAAAGAGTGCTCTCACTGATAACTTCAGACACCAAGACAAGGGGTCTGACGGGCGTCAACAAGGACACCATGATGAACGTGTTGCTGGAGCAGAACATTCCCGCCAACTACATCTGTAGAAGGAGTTACGCACAGTGGGATGTTCTGCTCCCCACCTCCGAAGACGCAGTCAGGCTGTCCAGGACCTGCCATCAGAGCAGGAACATAAAGCTCCAACCCATCTATATGAACAAGAGGAGAGCAAATGTTTCTGCTCTAAACGTCCCCTGCTATATGGAGGCCAAACAACTGGGGGCTATCCTAAGCCAGTATGGGGACGTAGAGGAAGTCACCCCGGTCCGCGGATTAAGAAACATCATGACCGGGGACTACAAAGTACAGATGGTCCTGGACAAGGCTGGATTCTACGCCATCCCAGCCACACTCAAGTTTGGAGAGTGGACACTCTCCCTTATAGTGGAAGGGAGGAGGCCCCATTGCTGGCTGTGCACACAACAAGGGCATATGGCGAAGGACTGTCCGAAGAGGAATGGAGGGAAGAAGCCCACAAAAGCGGCGGGAACAAGCGTGACAACAAATCAAGCCGCTGCTCCCGCGCCGGCCGCAAATCCTCCAGAGGCACCGACAGGCTGGGTGACAGTCGTAAAGAAAGGCAAGACCAACAAACAGCCATTCTTGCAGACAGTCACCCAAGACCTAGACCAACCGAAGAGCGAGACGGAGAAAATGGACACACAGACACCCTCCTCCTCAAACAAGAGGAAACTACCAGAATCTGAGGAGGAGGCCGCGTCAGAGGCAGAGGAAGAGACAACAACAGTCTCTATGGCCCTGAGCGCAACAGAGATCAGGAGGGCCAGGAGGAGGAAAAGTCGCAAGACACGCGCAAACCCTCCTACCCCCACTGAGACTGAGAAGGACTCCCTCGCAACAACAACACAGGATGAGCCCCCTGTGATCCCAACACCCCAGCAACCCGAACAACCTTCCCCCTCTCCTATAAAGGCCCCAAGAAACTCTTCCCGCCCCTCATCCCGTGACAGGAGCCAAAAAGAAGAAAATGAGCAGGCTACCCCCTCCCCAAGCGCTCAGCCTCCCCATCAACCAAAAGAGGTCCCCTCCCCCACTCCCAAAGTCCGCACTGAACGGACCAAAAAGCTCCCCTTCCTGCCAGGAAGCAGGATTTGTGAAACAGACCCTCTCCAACCGGCTCCGGACCTTAAAGGACAACAGAAGGTCCGGTACAATAAACTCAAAAACTTTGAAAAAGTCGGTGGAGACCTAGTAACAGACCCCACTAAATTCAAGGACGCTCCCTTGTTGACCACTTTCGTTAGGGTCGACAAGGACGCTAGGACTGGAGGAATGTGGGCAATGATTAAGGCAGCGAAGAATGCGATCCCAGGCCAGCAGCTGGTGGATAGGGACCATCCTTCGCTGACCAACATTTTCTTTAAATGTGAGGGTAGAATCCCCATGTATGTACACCCATCGCTATACAGGGCACTCAAACTAACCTTCCCCCTGGACGTGGGGGGCGTGGCCAAGGATGGATCACCTTCATCGGATTTACTTACCGGCAGCCTTGGCCAGGCCTGCCATGTCCTCACTGCCCAGGATTTCAGACCCGTCTGTGACAGTGCTTGAGGTAAGTGATCATGTCTTTGAACTTGGCTACATTGAATGTGAGGGGCATCAGGTGTCGAAGCAGGGCCTCGCGCGTTGTGAGAGACTTGGTGTCCCTTAAGGTAGATATCGCCGCTATCCAGGAGACCCACTTTATTTGTGACGAGGATTGTCAGGTGCTGGTGAACGATTACGATGTTTACTCAGCATATGGCAATACTAATAGTCGTGGAATCTCCTTGCTAGTGAGTCGCACCCTGTCAGCGTCGGTGAATGTCGTTCACGCAGGCGAGGACGGGCGGCTAGTTGTTGTTGATGTTGCCGTTAATAGTAGTGTGTTTCGGATTGTCGCGGTTTATGCTCCCAATTCTGCTGTAGAGAGGGCATCCTTTTTTCGACGGTTGGAGGGCTTCTTAGTGGATCCGGAACGGTTAGTGCTAATGGGTGATTGGAATGCGATCCTTGATCCCCAAATAGATAAGGTCGGGGGGACTAGTAGGTCGGTGCGGTGTGACAGCACTCTGTTCGACCTGATGGCCTCGTGCGATCTCGTCGACAGATTCCGGCTGGACCATCCGGGGCGGGAGATGTGGACGTGGCATCTTGGAACGCCTTCCCATCCGAGTACTTACTTGGATCGGATGTTAGTTAGAAGAGGTGACGTAGACTTTCTATCGTGCCCCACGTTCCACTGGTTAGGACACTCGGACCATAAACTCGTTATGGCCCGTTTGAACTTAAGTGCTAGGCCTAAACTAGCCGGATACTGGAAGTTCAACAGCACCTTGTTGGAGTTGGAGGACTACCGGTTGAAGGTTACAGAATTAATTCAGCGGGCTTTAGTGGGGGCGGTTACAGGGAGTAAGTGGTGGGTTAGTCTTAAGGCCAAGATTAGGCGCTTCTCTGTCCAATACAGCCAACGCCTCGCGTTAGATAAGGCTAAGGCAAAGAAGCGCTTAGAGGATAAGCTGACCCGGGCGGTGGAGAGGGGGGATCCCCTAGAGGCAGCACTAGCTAAACAAGACCTCAACCGCTTGGCTAGCGAGCGGTATGAAGGTCAAGTAGTTAGGGCCAGATTAATGAAAGTTTCCAACGAGGCTGTGAATGTTGACGCTGTTGAGCGTAAGGCTGCTCTAAGGCGCGGTTCGGACGGGTACATTCGTAAAGTACATAACCTGGAAGGACACGCCCTAGCTTCGACTCGGGAGATCTGCGAGGGGTTTCGGGAGCATCTATCGGAGCGCTTCACCCAACTACCCGGACTCAGGGTCGATGAGTTTGGCAGCTATTTGGCTGACTCGCCCCGCCTCACGGCGGCTCGGGCAGCTAGCTGTGATGGTCTTGTTACTGAACATGAGGTCATTACTGCGTTGAAGCAGGTCGGCTACAACAAATCCCCGGGGCTTGATGGTTTACCCTACGAGTTCTACGTGAGGCTGTCGCCCATGTTGGTCCCTATTCTGAAGGATATGTTCAACCATTGGTTTGCCCAGGGTTCCATCCCTGGACAGGTGACCAAGGGAGTGATCACATTGCTGAGGAAAGGTCAACGGCATGGTGGGAGGGAAAGCTTTGATGATTTTAGGCCCTTGACTCTGCTAAACACAGAGTTAAAGATTTTGGCAAAGATTCTTGCGAATCGCTTGCAGGTTGTCATCACTGACTTGATCGAACCGGACCAGACTTATGCTGTGAAGGGGAGATCGATTCAAGACAATTTGCACTTGATACGCTCGATCATAGAGGGGACAGAAGACGACGCCGAAGCCGCGCTGATCAGTTTGGATCAGTCCAAGGCATTCGATAGGGTCGACCATCGGTTCCTAGGATCTGTGCTAGAGGCCGCCGGATTTAATCCGGACTTCCGCAAGTGGATCTTTGTCCTGTATGATAGGCCGACGGTAGCGGTGCAGATCAACGGTAAGCTGTCGGAGTCATTCGCTGTCTCTCGGTCGGTGCGTCAGGGCTGTCCGCTGTCGCCTCTGTTGTACGTCCTGGCGTTGGAACCCCTCCTTCGCAAGTTAAGGGACGAGGCGGCTACACCAGTCCTGCGCGGAATAGCCCTCCCTGGAGGCACACGAGCCAGGGTTTCCGCGTTCGCTGATGACGTCACCGTGTTCGTGTCTTGCCACACGGACGTTCAAGCGGTGGTCGAGGCGCTCGCTCGATACGAAGAAGTTACAGGGGCCATGTTCAACCGCAGCAAGTCTGTCGGCCTGCGGTTGGGGGCCTGGACCGGGGTAAACTCGCTTCCAGGTATTTTCAGCTGGACCGATGGACCGGTCCGTATTCTCGGTATCTGGTTTGGACCGGGACTTCAGCTGGAAAAGAATTGGTCGGAAGTATATGGCAAGGTCAAATCGTCGGTGAAGACTTGGATTGGAAGGAAATTGTCCTTGAAGGGTCGGGCGGAGGCGTGCGCTACATACGTCTTCCCGCTCATCCTTTACCGATTGTCTGTACTTCCTCTCCCTGCAAAACGACTAACCCGCTTACAAGGGTGCCTCGATTCACTATTGTGGAAGGAGGGTAAGCATTATGTCTGCAGAGAGGTCTGTGTCCAGAAGCCGAGCGAGGGAGGCCTGGGTCAGCCCAGTCTCTTGTGTCATAGAAATGCCGAGAGATTGGCTTTCTTGGGTCGTTCGCTTGAAGAAGACGCTCCTTGGGTCCCTGTGGTCGAGAACGCGTTTCCCAATCTCAAATCCAACTCCTCGGTAGAAGGTCGTCGTAGGCCGAGGGGGGAGTCTAAGTTCTTCTCCGAATGCCGGACCGCTCTTAGAGCTTTGCCGGGGACCAGTGTCCTCGATCAGCCAAGAAAGAAACTATATCGGGAGCTAGTGGAGGGGACCGCGAAGGATCCACTTTGTAGGCGGATGGGATGGTCGATGGGGGTTGTCCGCTCTCATTGGAGTTGGGCGCCGGGACGGGAGATTCTGAACAACTCGGAATTTTCCCTCACCTGGCGACTGGTCCGTAACGCGCTGCCCCTTCTCGACGTACTCCGCCGGTATAAAGAAAATACAAGTGGCTTCTGTCCGCGCTGTGACGAACGCGAGCCCGAAACGATCGGGCACGCGTTTTTTAGTTGCAGCCGGATCCAGCCCTTATTGGAGTACGTCGAGGGGGTAACGGCTCGCATCGATGCCGAATGTCCGCTCGATCTCGACGAAGGGTTTTTTGTGTACAACATGGAGCCGCCGTTCCCCAGGGAGGAAAGAATGGTTTTCCTGGCGATCCTGGCAGTAGCGCGCATGGTGATTTGGATCACGCGCCTCAAGTTGGTCCACGAAGGGACATCTGTTCCAGATCGTGATCTGATCGTTTACTTTAAACATCAGCTTAAGGTGAAGATCAGATGCGATTGGAGGAGGTTGCCTAGAACGGATTTCGACAAGAGGTGGGTGCACAGCACTAGCTTGTGCATCCGTCGAGGAGTCAAGTTTCAATACGTGTTCCCTCCTTAAGCATGGCACGGGCGGTGCTGGGGCCTTCGGAACCCACCCCGCTTAGGTTCTAGCTAAGAAAAACTTAAGAAGACTCTTGACTGGTGGTATAAATGAGATCCTGCTCCTGATTTTATTTTTTGGTACTAGAGAACCTCTGAGTCTGCCCATCCCCTTTGTGCCACATCCTTGTTTTTTCAACATCCCCGGTCACTCCCCTACTCAGAGGTCACCTTCCAACCCTCCTCCACCCGTTGCTTTGTCTTCTCCCACTGCCATTAAGATATTTTCCCCAATCCCCAATTAGGGATGCCCTGCTTGTTTTCGGTTCCCCGGAAAACAGTGGGGGGTCTAGTCACCTAGATTAGGACAGGGGGGTCTCACTAACAACTCTGTAGGACTTATTGTTTGTTTTTCATACGAACACTTTTTAGTTTTTTCCCCACTCCACGAACAATCTTTCTTTTAATTCAAAAACTTTTTATTTCTAATGAAATTGAACTTTATTTTTTCACACATGCACACACACACCTTTTAAAAAAAAAAAAAAAAAAAAAAAAAAAAAAAAAAAAAAAAAAAAAAATGCATACACAAACACACAGACAACTGTTCATCAATTGTAAATATAGTTTTCATTCTTAAACGCTGGGGATTTATTAGTTAGTTTAAGATCCATAGAGTGAATGAGGTATTTTGGTAAATGTTGCCAGTCAAGAGTAAGACTCCAAAGTCTACATTCATTACCTTTTTAATCACTTTAGTCACAAAGACCCTGAACCCTTCCCCTCCCAAACTTTGAGTAGGGCCTTGTGCCTAATTTTGTTGTTTAAGGAATTTTTTGTTAATTGGATTTTCAAGATTTTTTTTATTAAGCAATAAAATACATAATCTCATGCGAAGCTCGTCCAAGTGTAGTATCTCTACTAAACTTGACCCACCACCGGGCTCTCGGGCTAGGTTAAGGTGTTTTTTATTACTAACCTTGGTTAGTTAGGACCGACCCCCTCCTTTGGGGAGTCAGGACCTAGAGGACCGACTCCACATTTGTGGCAGCTTGGACCCGGAAACCGATCCCCTCTTTTGGGAGACTGGAATCTCGGGACCAACACCACTATCGCTGGTAGTTGAGACCTTCTCTTTTCATTTGTTGTTGCATGTTGTTTTTTCTTCGTTTCGGTCTCACTTCTCGAGACTGGGATGGTCTAATTTCTCACCACTTAATTGCCTGAGCAGCACTCTGACCTGCCAGGCCCAAACTTTTGTCTATCTTCGCTGCTCTCCCAGTGGATCGAGCAGACAGGGCTTTCTTTCTCGCTTCCGTTGGGGTAGTTAGTGGGTAGGGTGACGTGGGGTAGGGCGGGTGCTTCGTTTCTGCTCCCCTCTGTGGGCAGGGATGCCTATCCCCTCTCTCTCTTAATTGCGACGCGGCACTCTGACCCGCTAGCACCCACTGCGTCTTTCTTCTCTGCTCTCCCCCCTCGCGGGGGGATCTGAGCTGCTAACCCGACATCCCCGTGAGGGGAGGTCAAAAACACTATTCCCTTCTGAGTCCGCTTCACCCCCTCCACTCCCCTGGGTTTTCTTTTCTCCCAGCTACACTTTGGGCAGCGGCCAGTGCTACCGCCACGATGCCAGGCAGGAGGGGTACGTCACCCCAAATGCGCAGCATCTCAACTGCGAACGACTCCCTATGGGAGGGAGCTGATGCATCTCCCGGCGAGACAGCGCCAGGAAACAAGGTAGGGCCCCGGCGCGCGGCGACCTTGGAAGAAAGCGGGAGGGTAGGGCCGCAGCCCGCGGCGACCCCCCGAAAAGCACCTGCAACCGCTCCCCACGAGGGCAACCCAGCAGAAAAAGCTGCCGCTAAGTCAATAGCTGGGGAAAGTGCAGAACCCAGCCAACCAGCTGCACCCCAGGACGGCAGAACCAAGGGAGGAAGACCGGGGAATCCATCCCCCGCTCCCCCAAAGGGCGACTCCCCCACAGAAAAGGAGGAGAACAGCACCGCGGACCAAACCGAGGCGCTGGATGAAGACGTAATAGCCTCCATCTGCTCACTATTCGGCGGGGAAGACAGTGATTGGCCCCCCAACACTCCCCAAGAGGACCAAATACGGAAAAGGGGTGACTCTCCGGCCAGTGGTAACAAAAGCAAGCTGGAAGGAGAGACACCCTTGACAGTACCCACTAAGGCTCCAGCTGGGAACACGGCACCAGAAGGGGAGACACCTCCGTCCCCCAAGGGGACAGCCACCCAGCAAAGGAAGAAAATAAGAAAGGGGAGCGGCCCGGAGAGCAAACCAAGCCAGGACGAAACAACGCCGAAGACACAATGGCCTACTTTGCCTGGTAACGGCCCAGTTCCAAAACCAAAAAGGCCCATAACAATGGAGAGCCCCACAACACCAGCTACGCCCCCCAACCCGAGTCCAGCTGACACCCACCAGGATGGAGGACCGGCATGGGGCCCCAAAGAGCAGCAAGGGAAGTTGACGCCCGAAGACTACAGAGCACTCTTCGACTCCACTTACAAGGAGTATACCCAGGGGAACAACATCCAACCCCTCCCGGGTCAAGTGGAAGTTCTGGAGAAAAGAGTGCTCTCACTGATAACTTCAGACACCAAGACAAGGGGTCTGACGGGCGTCAACAAGGACACCATGATGAACGTGTTGCTGGAGCAGAACATTCCCGCCAACTACATCTGTAGAAGGAGTTACGCACAGTGGGATGTTCTGCTCCCCACCTCCGAAGACGCAGTCAGGCTGTCCAGGACCTGCCATCAGAGCAGGAACATAAAGCTCCAACCCATCTATATGAACAAGAGGAGAGCAAATGTTTCTGCTCTAAACGTCCCCTGCTATATGGAGGCCAAACAACTGGGGGCTATCCTAAGCCAGTATGGGGACGTAGAGGAAGTCACCCCGGTCCGCGGATTAAGAAACATCATGACCGGGGACTACAAAGTACAGATGGTCCTGGACAAGGCTGGATTCTACGCCATCCCAGCCACACTCAAGTTTGGAGAGTGGACACTCTCCCTTATAGTGGAAGGGAGGAGGCCCCATTGCTGGCTGTGCACACAACAAGGGCATATGGCGAAGGACTGTCCGAAGAGGAATGGAGGGAAGAAGCCCACAAAAGCGGCGGGAACAAGCGTGACAACAAATCAAGCCGCTGCTCCCGCGCCGGCCGCAAATCCTCCAGAGGCACCGACAGGCTGGGTGACAGTCGTAAAGAAAGGCAAGACCAACAAACAGCCATTCTTGCAGACAGTCACCCAAGACCTAGACCAACCGAAGAGCGAGACGGAGAAAATGGACACACAGACACCCTCCTCCTCAAACAAGAGGAAACTACCAGAATCTGAGGAGGAGGCCGCGTCAGAGGCAGAGGAAGAGACAACAACAGTCTCTATGGCCCTGAGCGCAACAGAGATCAGGAGGGCCAGGAGGAGGAAAAGTCGCAAGACACGCGCAAACCCTCCTACCCCCACTGAGACTGAGAAGGACTCCCTCGCAACAACAACACAGGATGAGCCCCCTGTGATCCCAACACCCCAGCAACCCGAACAACCTTCCCCCTCTCCTATAAAGGCCCCAAGAAACTCTTCCCGCCCCTCATCCCGTGACAGGAGCCAAAAAGAAGAAAATGAGCAGGCTACCCCCTCCCCAAGCGCTCAGCCTCCCCATCAACCAAAAGAGGTCCCCTCCCCCACTCCCAAAGTCCGCACTGAACGGACCAAAAAGCTCCCCTTCCTGCCAGGAAGCAGGATTTGTGAAACAGACCCTCTCCAACCGGCTCCGGACCTTAAAGGACAACAGAAGGTCCGGTACAATAAACTCAAAAACTTTGAAAAAGTCGGTGGAGACCTAGTAACAGACCCCACTAAATTCAAGGACGCTCCCTTGTTGACCACTTTCGTTAGGGTCGACAAGGACGCTAGGACTGGAGGAATGTGGGCAATGATTAAGGCAGCGAAGAATGCGATCCCAGGCCAGCAGCTGGTGGATAGGGACCATCCTTCGCTGACCAACATTTTCTTTAAATGTGAGGGTAGAATCCCCATGTATGTACACCCATCGCTATACAGGGCACTCAAACTAACCTTCCCCCTGGACGTGGGGGGCGTGGCCAAGGATGGATCACCTTCATCGGATTTACTTACCGGCAGCCTTGGCCAGGCCTGCCATGTCCTCACTGCCCAGGATTTCAGACCCGTCTGTGACAGTGCTTGAGGTAAGTGATCATGTCTTTGAACTTGGCTACATTGAATGTGAGGGGCATCAGGTGTCGAAGCAGGGCCTCGCGCGTTGTGAGAGACTTGGTGTCCCTTAAGGTAGATATCGCCGCTATCCAGGAGACCCACTTTATTTGTGACGAGGATTGTCAGGTGCTGGTGAACGATTACGATGTTTACTCAGCATATGGCAATACTAATAGTC